>NC_051083.1:101405754-101729062 GCF_004664715.2 Peromyscus leucopus
AGGTGCCTGAGTTAACCACCGTAGAAACTGGGCAAGGGTCAGTACCCCTCTTCCTGACAGATTCCCATATTCCTTACAGTGTATTTTGTGTGTTTATAAAAGTTGACTATGTATATAAATTGACTATATATAAAAGTTGTCCATGGATTTGTCAGTGTAGATAAAGAGACAGAGACCCCGAGTCTGCAGCATGCTAATGCAGGAAGCTGGGATCTTTATGGTAATGTGGAGCCATGGAAAGGCACTTGACATTTGTACTTGGGCCTCAGAGGACAGTTTTTCCTCTCGCTGACTGCCACACAATTTCTAGGAGATCTCTGCATTATAACTTCAGAGGGGGAAGAGAACAGAAGGCAAAGAAAGAAGCAGCTAAGAAAAAAGAAAATGGGATGGACAGTGTCAGCTCTATTTAGCTAAATCCCGAAGCTGGAGTTCCGTATATCTTGGGACTCTGAATGAAATGCCTTGTTCACAGCTTCCTTAACCATGAAATGGGGAAAACACCAATGGCACAGGACAGGGATACCATCAGGGTTCATTGAGTTACTTGCAGAGTTTGACATCCTTTTATTTCAACTTCACACCAGTGTACCGGTAACTACAGTTTACTTCCCCTGAATAGCATAATCTCAGCACTAGGACAGTGCTTCCAGAGCCTATGTCAGCATGGATGCCTCTGACTTCTGAATTACTGCAAATAGCCCAATCAAACTGCCTGTAACAATCCAGTGCATCTCATACTCAGCTCTAAACAGGATGTCTCCATCAAATTCCTTTCCTCAGGGCTCAGGGAACCCCAGAGAAGAGGAGGCAGAAAGAATGTAAGAGCCAGAGGGGATGGAGGACAACAGAAGAACAAGTCCCTCCAAATCAACTGAACAAAGCTCCTGTGAACTCTCAGAGACTGTAGCAGCAAACACAGGGCCTGCATAGGTCTACACCAATCCTCTGAATTCAGTTTAGTGTTTTAGGGGACTCCTGAGTGTGTTGACAAAGGGTCTCTGATTCTTGGGGTAAGTCCAGAAGCCCTGGGACTTCCATGCTTTCACCTTGTGATTCCAGAGCTGAGAGAATATTTACCTAAGTATTCCTAGTCCCTATGCGATTGTGGGTTAAGCGCCATGCTCAATGGCCTGAGAAAGGGCTGTGCTCAGGCCTCATTCCCCACTCCTTGGCTCATTTCATGCTTCAGACACCATGCTCTGAGTCTTGTTATTTGCCTCCCTGCCTGCCTTGTGCCCCTTTCCATGCCTTCCTTCACACCTTCCAGGGTGCAGACCTTTCTTCAACTTACTCCTTTACGTTCTCAGCCTCTCCTCTCCCTTCACAAAGGGTCGTGGTCCCTCAGCTTTCCCTTATGCCTCCTGTCTCAAGTAGACAGGGCTAGTACCTCAGACTCAAGGAATTTTCCTCTATTTTCACCGTGTAGTATGCTTTTGTTCCCCTGCTATCTACCCTGAGGTCACGGAGGGGAGGAGCCTCTCCAGTCTCTCCTGAGCTCTGAGCCTAGACTCTGAACTTAGGACTTTGTGTCTGCCTGGTCCACGTTTAGCAAAGCTCCTGCACAGTCAGTTGAGCTGTCCTGCATAGCCTAGCACTCCCGATGTCTGCTCTGCATCCTCATCCTTGCACACACCCAGCAAACGTCTTGGCACCCTGGCCTGATTTACACAAAATCTTTATCTTTATTCAGCCAGAATTATGCCTTCCTACAAAGGATTTATTTGAGTAGATTTCCATCCACTACTCTACCCTCTTCTTTGAAACTGAGAATTTTCACATTCCCAGGCTGCCATTTATTTTTTTTAGATTTATTTATTTTAGTTTATGTGTATGACTCTTTTGCCTGATGTATTTATGCACACTATGTACCTTTCTGATGTCTGTGGAGGTCAAATAGGGTATCAGATACCCTGGAAATGGGGTTATGGATAGTTGTGAGCCACCATGTGAATAATGATATCTAAACCCAGTTCCTCTGCAAGAGCACCAAGTGCTCTTAACGACTAAGCCATCTCTTTGGCCCCAGCCAGGCTTCATTTTAGTAACAGTGACCTCAGTTTTGGTCCTAAATGCATGACATCACTGAAGAAGTAGCTAAACTTATCTTCCTCCTCCATAGTCGGGGCCTCAGACCTGGTAGCTCAGTGTTTAGGCCAAAGAGGAGACTGGGCTACAAGCTGTCTTGACTTTGACCCACACTTGAATCTTAGCTTAGCTCCTTTCCTATACCTGTCTTGAAGCTCCCCTGGAACAGCCTCCCTTTATACTGTTGAAGAGTTCAGTAAACATTTTCCTTTCATCATTGTGATGCTGTAACATTGACATCCCTGAGCTCCTGGACCTCTCATCTGGGACCCCAGGTATTCAAACTTCAGTGTTGAGCCTTCACTCCTGACCTATATACTTGACATCTACTTATGAATCATACTGCAGAAGCATTGCTTCAGGCAGCTTCTATGAAAGCTGGTTAGGATGGACTTAACTCCTGAGGTTTGAAGTTTGAAGCTGGAAGAAAATAATGTCAAGGTGAGCCTTGATGCTGAACAAGAGGCTGCTGCAGCAGCAGAAATGGCAACTTTGAAGGTTTTCTGAACTGTCCAGACAAATTAAAGAACCAGGGTATCCCAGAACATAAGTATGGTGTGATCCACTACATGTGGGTTCTAGGAACCAACCCTTCACCTGCTGGAAAAGAATTGGGTGCCCTGAGCCAATGAGCCATCTCTCCAGCTCCCACATTTGTCTTAATTTTAGTTTTAATTTTCACCACTAAAATAACAAATTACTGTGTCAAAGAATTTTTCCTGAGCAGGCAGTGGTGGTGCATGCCTTTAATCCCAGCACTCAGGAGGCAAAGGTAGGTGGGTTTCTATGAGTTTGAGGACAACATGATTGACAGGGTGAGTCTGTCAATCAGGGATACAAACAGCCAGGGATACAAAAAGAAACCCTGTCTCAAAAAGCCAGAAGAAAAAAGAAGAAAGAAAGAATAAAGGAGAAAAAAGAATTATTCTCTCTTTTCTAATTAATTAATTTTTTCCAGCCTGATTACATCTTTCCTTCCCTCCTTCCTCTCCTCCCAGACCCTCGGCCCCCTCCCCTCTTCACCACCCCCTCCATCTACTCCTCCTTTCTCTTCAGAAAAAGACAGTCCTCCCTTGTGTATCAGCCAGCCATATCAAGTTGCAGTATGATTAGATACCTCCTCTCCTATTGAGGATGGAAGAGGCAACCCAGTAGGAGGAAAGGGTCCCCAATGCAGGTAACAGTCAGAGACAACCCCTGCTTCCACTGTTAGGAGAACCATAACAACACCAATTTACACAATCACTGTACATATGCAGTTGGCCTAGGTCAGTCCCATGCAGGCTCCCTGGTTGTCGGTTCAATTTCTGTAAGCCCTTATGAGCCCCGCTTAGTTGATTCTGTGAGTTTCTTGTGGTTTCCTTGGCCCCTTTGGCTCTCACAATCCTTCCTTTTCTTCTTCTGCAGGATTCTCCTGGTTCTGTCTAATGTTTGGCTGTGGGTCTCTGCATCATTTTCCATCAGTTTCTGGATGAAGCCTCTCTGATGACAACTGGGCTAGGCATCAACCTATGAGTAGAACAGAATGTCATTAGGAATCATTTCATTGACTTTTTTTTGCCAGTCATGTTTGGTTCTATCCTAGGCCTCTGAAGTATGTAGCTTCTGGGTCCTTGCCCTCCAGACAATGTTAGATGTGGGTACCCTCTCATAATATGGGTCTCAAAATGGACCAGTCATTGGTTGGCCGTTCTCATCATTTCTGCACCTTTGCCTCAGCATACCTTGTAGGCAGTGCAAATTGTAAGTTAAAGGTTATGTGGCTGGGTTGCAGAAGTCTTACCTGGTTAAAGGAGATGACCGGGAAGTCTTACGTGGTTAAAGGACATGACTGGTTCAGGCTTGTATCTCCTATTGCTAGGAGTCTTAGCTAGGGTCAGCCTCATAGATTCCTGAGAGTTTCCATTGTTCTAGGTTTCTAGCTCATCCCAGAGATGCCCCCCCATTCCAGTTGTCTTCCTAGTACTTGCTCTATCCATCCTCCCCCAACCTGATCCCTCTTGTTCCCATGCCAACTACAACCAGCCCCACACATCCACCTCTGATGTCTATTCTATCTCCCCTTCACAGTGTGATTCTTGTTTCTCATAATTTATTTCATTCATTCCATTATTATGGTACATTATTTTGACTGATATAGTACCTATAGTTTCCTGGATAAACTGTACTTGCCTATTATTTAAAAAAAAATGTTTAAATGTGAGTTAGATGTGGCAATATTTTGCTTAGCATTTTGCACATTGGATTATGATATTCTTCTCTTGTGATGCCTTTATTTAACTTTTTTATAGGGTAATGCTCATCATGGGGTGAGCTAGTAACTGTTCCTTCTTCCTTAACATCTCGGAAGAATTGTAAAAGGGTTGGTTAGCTGATCCCATCTGATTCTCTGCTGATCTATCTAACTCAATTCTAATGTGATATTTTCCATTTCTACTTTGAATCTCTAGCAACTTCAAGAACAGTCATAGTTATTCGATTTTTTCATCATTTCTTATAACAGTGGAAGCTAATACTTCCAAAGTCATTACATGTGGGTGTTTTTACTTTTTTTAAATTGAATTCTTTTTGATTGATTAGTTTTAAATTGAATTCAGAGAATTCTCTGCATATATTTTTGCCTGTTCATAATGAAATACTTTATTGAATAGCAATAAATTCACAAGCTACATCAATTTTGTTGGCTGTAATTTGTCAAGTAGTCCTTTTCTTTATAGCTTGCTTTTGGCAACCACAAATGCTTCTATGTCAATTCTAATTGCTAATAATAATTTTCAGGTAACATAGTGCTTATCACACAGTAAACATATCTGTAAATGTGTAGGTTACAGAATAGCTGCAATACGATTAAAGAAGCTACAGCAGAGTTCAAGGATTTCCAAGACGCCTTCCTGGAGGCAGAAGCAGAGTGCAGATACAAAGGTAAAGAGCCAATGCAGATGCTTGGTAAGACATTAAGGAACTCAATTGGAGAGTTGCTAGAGGTGTGTGTGTTAAGGTTGCAGGTTCCAAAACCAAATAAGACTCTCAGAGTTGACTCAGTTTACAAAGGTAAATTATAGAGGCATGGAAAGTATAGCCTTGAGGTATGGAATCATGGACAAGTGGATGGATAGTCAAATGCACAGACAGACAGATGGATAGCAATTAAAGTAGGTTCTGTCAGCAGTAAGAACTGAGCTGAGCCCTGTGAAATGCTTGGGAATTTTCTGTCTTTTGATGCCTTGATTCACATACAAATTTATCAGATGACAGGTTTGTAGAGATTTTGCCATCACAATATTAGGTATTCTCATCCACGTGGGGGTTCAGGAGAAGCTGTTGCACCCTTTGCTGCTCTGGTTATACAAGAATAATTTCTCTGGCCTAAGATTTTTGTTATCATTAGGAAATGCTTCATGGGCTTTCTGATGTCTATATGCAGAGCAACATGCAGAGTCATCTTGCCACAGTGTATACAATCAAAATGAAGCCCAATGTTGTTCATAAAATGTAGTCTCTCTGGCTAAGGGACAGTATGAAAGGCAGTGATGGATCTCTGGCTAAGGGACAGTATGAAAGGCAGTGATGGATCTCTGCATCTGCTTATATCAATCACTGGATGAGGGCTCTATGATGACAGGGTATTCAGCCATCTGATCACCAGATTAGGCCAGTTCATGCACCCTCTCCACTGTTGCCAATAGTCTATGGTGGAGTCATCTTGTAGATTCCTGGAAACTTCCCTAGCACTCTGTTTCTCCATATTCCCATGATGTCTTCATTTATCATGGGGATCTCTTTCCTTGCTCTCCCACTCTGTCCCTGTTCTAGCTTGAACCTCCTGTTCTCGTATGTTCTCATCCCCCATCACTTACCCTCCATTACCCCCCTCACCCCCAGTTTGCTCATGTAGATCTCATCTATTTCTCATTCACTAGACAATTCATGCATCCTTCATAGGTTCCTCCTTACTAGCTAGCCTCCCTGGAGCTGTGGGTTGCAGTCTGGTTACCCTTTGCTTTGCATCTAGTATCCACTTATGACAGAGCACATACCATGTTTGTCCTTCTGAGTCTGGGTTACTTCACTCAGTATGATATTTTCTAGTTCCATCCATTTGCCAGCAAATTTCATGATGTATTGTTTTTCCATGTGGAGTAGAACTCCATTGTGTATATGTATCACATTTTCTTAATCCAGTTTTCAGTTGAGGGGCATCTAGGTTGTTTCCAGGTTCTGGCTATTAATAATAATGCTACTATGAACATAGTTGAGCATGTGTCCTTGTGGTATGATTGAGCATTCCTTGGGTATATACCCAAGAGTAGTTTAGCTTAGTCTTGAGGAAGATTGATTCCCAATTTTCTGAGAAACTGCCATATGGATTTCCAAAGTGGCTATACAAATTTGCATACCCACCAACAGTGGAGGAGTGTTCCCCTTGCTCTACATCCTCTCCTACATAAGCTGTCTTAAGTGTTTTTGACCTTAGCCATTCTGACAGGTGTAAGATGGTATCTCAGAGTAGTTTTGATTTGCATTTCCCTGATGACTAAGGATTTTGAGCAATTCCTTAAATGTCTTTTGGCCATTTGAGATTCTTCTGTTGAGAATTCTCTGTTTAGCTCTATATCTCATTTTTTAAATTGGACTGTTAGGTATTTTGATGTCTAGTTTCGTGAGTTCTTTATATATTCTGGATATCAGCCCTCTGTCAGATGTGGGCTTGGTGAAGATCTTTTCCCATTCTCTAGGCTGTCGTTTTGTCTTATTGACCATGTACTTTGCCCTACAAAAGCGTCTCAGTTTCAAGTGGTCCCTTTAATTAATTGTTGCTCTCAGTGTCTGTGCTACTGGTGTTATATTTAGGAAGTGATCTTCAGTGCCAATGCATTCAAGAATACTTTCTACTTTTCCTTCTATCAGGTTAAGTGTAACTGGATTTATGTTGAGGTCTTTGATCCACTTGGATTTGAGTTTTGTGCATGGTGAAAGATATGGATATATTTGCAATCTTCTACATGTTGACATCCAGTTACACCAGCACTATTTGTTGAAGACGCTTTCCCTTTTCCATTGTAAAGTTTTGGTTTCTTTGTCAAAAATCAGGTGCTCATACATGTGCAGATTAATGTCAGGGTCTTCAATTGCATTGGTCCACATGTTGGTTTTTATGCCAGTACAAAGCTGTATTTATTACTGCAGCTCTATAGTAGAGCTTGATGTCAGGGATGGTGATACCTCCAGAGGTTGCATTATTGTATAGGATTGTTTTGGTTATCCTGGGTTTTCTGTTTTTCCATATGAAGTTGAGTATTGTTCTTTCCAATCTGTGAAGAATTGTGCTGGGATTTTGATGGGGATTGCATTGAATCTGTAAATTGCTTTTGGTCAGATTGCCATTTTTACTATGTTAAACCTACCTATCCATGAGCATGGGAGATCTTTCCATTTTCTGATATCTTCTTCAATTTCTTTCTTCAGAGACTTAAAATTCTTATCATACAGGTTCTTCAATTGCTTGGTTAGAGTTAGCCCAAAGCATTTTATATTATTTGTGGCTATTGTAAAGGGTGATGTTTCTCTGATTTCTTTCTCGGCCCTTTTATCATTTGTATATAGGAGGGTTACTGATTTTTTGAGTTAATCTTGTATCCTACCACATTACTGAAAGAGTTCATCAGCTGTTTGGAGTTCCCTGGTAGAATATTTGGGGTCATTTATATACATTATCATATTGTCTGCAAATAGTGAAAGTTTGGTTTCTTCCTTTCCAATTTCTATCCCTTTCATCTCCTTATGCTGTCTTAATGCTCTAGCGAGAACTTCAAGTACTATATTGAGTAAATGTGGGGAGAGTGGACAGACTTGTCTTGTTCCTGATTTTAGTGGAATCACTTTGAGTTTCTTTCCATTTAATTTGATGTTGGCTGTCAGCTTGCTATAAATTGCCTTTATTATGTTTAGGTATGTTCCTTTTATTCCTGATCTCTCTAGGACTTTTTTCATGAAGGTGTGTTGGATTTTGTCAATGGCTTTTTCAGCATCTAATGAGATGATCATGTGGATTTCTCTTTCAATTTTTTATATGATGTATTATATTGACATATTTTTGTATGTTGAACCATCCTTGCATCCCTGGGATGAAGCCTACTCCTCGATCATGGTGGATGATTTTTTGATGTGTTCTTGGATTCAGTTTGCCAATATTTTATTGAGTATTTTTGCATCATTGTTCATGAGGGAGATTGGTCTGTAATTGTCTTTCTTTGTTGCATCTTTGTGTGCTTTGGTTATCAGGGTAACCTTAGCCTCACCAAAAGAGTTTGGTATTGTTCCTTCTGTTTCTATTGTGTAGAACAATTTAAAGCACATTGGAATTAGCTCTTCTTTGGAAATCTGGTAGAATTCTGCACAGAAACCATCTGGTCCTGGGCCTTTTTTGGTTGGGAGACTTTTAATGACTGTTTCCATTTCCTTAGGGGTTATTGGTCTATTTAAATAGTTTATCTGGTCTTGATAACTGGTCTTAACTTTGGTATGTGGTACCTATCCAGAAAATTGTTTACTTCTTTCAGATTTTCCAATTTTGTGGAGTACAAGTTTTTGAAGTTTGACCTGATGATTCTCTGGATATCCTCATTGTCTGTTGTTATGTCTCCATTTTCATTTCTGATTTAGATGCTCTCTCTCTCTCTGCCTCTTGGTTAATATGGATAAGAGCTTGTCTATCTTGTTCATTTTTTTTCAAAGAACCAACTCTTTGTTTCATTGATTCTTTGTATTGTTCTCTTTGTTTCTATTTCATTGATTTCAGCTATCGATTTGATTATTTCCTGGTGTTGCTTCCTCATGGGTGACTTTGCTTCTTTTTCTTCTAGAGCTTTCAGTTGTGCTGTTAAGTCACTAGTGTGAGATTTCTCCAGCTTCTTTATGTGGGCATTTAGTGCTATGAATTTTCCTCTTAGCACTGCTTTCATAGTATCCCATAAGTTTGGGTATGTAGTACATTCATTTTCATTGAATTCTAGGAAATCTTTAATTTCTTTCTTATTTCTTGCTTGACCTATTGTTGATTCATTTGGGCATTGTTCAGTTTCTATGAGATTGTAGGCTTTCTGTAATTTTTGTTGTTGTTGAAATCTAACATTAAGCCACAGTGGTCTGATAAAATACAGGAGGTCATTCCAATTTTTTGTATCTGTTGAGATTTGCTTTGTGACCCAACTTGTGGTCAGTTTTAGAGAAGGTTCCATGGGGTGCTGAGAAGATGATATGTTTCTGTTAGGGTGGAATGTTCTATAAATATCTATTAAGTCCATTTGATTCATAACTTTTGTTAGATCCCTTATTTCTTTTTTGAGTTTCAGTCTGGCAGATCTATCCAGTGGTGAGAGTGGGGTATTGAAATCTCCCACTACTAGTGTGTGGGGTTTAATGTGTGATTTAAGCTTTAGTAATATTTCTTTTACAAATGTGGGTGTCCTTGTATTGGTGGGCACAAATGTTCAGAATTGAGACTTCATCTTGGTGGTTTTCCCTGTGGTAAATATGTAATGTCTTCCCCAATGTCTTTCTATTGATTTTTGTTTGAAATCTATTTTATTAGATATTAGGATAGCTACACCAGCTTGCTTCTTAAAACTATTTGATTGGAAAGTCTTTTCCCAGCCTTTTTTCTCTAAGGTGATGTCTGTTTTTAAAATTGAGGTGTGTTTCTTGTATGCAGCAGAAGGATGGATCCTGTTTCTGTATCCATTTTGTCAGCCTGTGTCTCTTTATAGGTGAATCAAGTTCATTGAGCGGGATTAGTCCTGCCTCAACTCAACATGCCAGACTTTGTTAACTCACCATGGGAAGCCTTACCCTCTCTGAGGAATGGATAAGGGATGGAGTGGGCGGAAGGTGGGGGGTGAAGGAGAGGATGGGAGGGAGGAGGAACTCTGGTTGGCATGGAAAATGGAAAAAAATCTTTAAATTAAAAAAAAATTAAAGATTCCAAATCATTGCATGCAATTTCTAAAGAATTAATAAAAATCAGGAAATATTAACATTAAAAATTAAATCTGAAAGAAAATAAAAATGAATGAAAAATTAAAGAAAGAATAAAAGAGCTCAAAAAACATGTTCTGTGTGCCAGGACCTCAGCAGAAAAATCCCTATACTGGGAAACTCCAGGGCAAACACCAAGCAGTGGCAATAGAATATCTTCGGGTCAGTAATCATGTCAACTGTCGTTTTCACCTGTGATCTCACATGGTACTTAAAGATTTTTAAAAGAAGTTCTACAACGTCATATTATAAAAAGTAAAAAACAAAATTAGAAAGACTCTCCCAACTAAAAACACCCAGGCCAGAGAGATTCAACACAGAATTCCACCAGACTTCCAAAGAAGAATTAACACTAATACTCCTCAAGTTGTTCTATAAAACAGAAAAAGAAGGAACACTTCCAAATTTGTTTGACTAAGCCAGCATTTCCCTGATACCAAAACCAGTCAAAAACCCAACAAAAAAGAGAAGTATATAGGCCAATCTCTCTGATCAACATAAACACAAAAATTTCCATTAAAATATTTGCAAGCCAAATTCAAGACCACATCCAAAAGATAATTTGACTTCATCCCAGAGAAGCAGGGATGGTTTGATACATGTAAACCAGTAGATTTAATCCACCACAGAGGCTCAAGGAGAGAAGCCTCACGAGCAGCTCATTAGATGCCGAAAATGCCTTTAAGAAAATCCAACATCTCTTCATGACAGAAGTCCTCGAGAATCTAGGGATAGAGGGTTGATATTTCAACCTAATAAAGACAATATATGAGTTCCCTGTCAACTGGTCTGAGGTCACAATTGTAATTAAGACAAAGATTATGTGAATTTTAAGTTTATATTTGTAAGGTCAAGGTTTTTGTACAAAACTTCTCCCTTTCCCATTTGATAGCTACAGAATTACACTAGCATTATAGGCAGGGTGGTAATCCTACAGATGTTGCAACTGGGTTAAGGGAAAATTATTTGTTAATATACTTTGTAAGAATATATTCACATATGCAGCATACACCCACACCCACCAACACACACACACACACACACACACACACACACACACACACACACACACTACAAGCCCACAACAAACATCATGATAAATGGAGAAAAACTGAAATTATTTCTGCTAAAATCAAGAACAAAACAAGAATGGCCACTCTTTCTATTCTTCTTCAATAAATTACTTGAAGTCCTTGGTGGAGCAATGAAACAAGGCTATAAAGGGGATACATATAGGAAAGATAGAAGTCTAATACACCTATTTGAAGATATGATTCTACACATAAAAGATCCCAAAGACTCCACAGGAAAGCTAGAGCTGAAAAATACATTCAGCAATGTTGTAGGATGCAAAATTAAAAAAACAACATCTCTAGTTTTCCTGTATATAGATGAAAATCATATTAAGAAAGCATAAAACAATCCATTCACAATAGGATCAAAAATAGTTTGGAATAAATCTAATCAAGGAAGTTAAAGACTTGTACAACGAAAACTTTACACACTGAAGAAATGAAAGACAATACCAAAAGATGGAAAGACCTCTCATGCTCATAGTCTAGTAAGATTAATAAGGTGAAAATATCCATCCTACTAAAAGTAATCTATGTATTCAATGCAATCCCTATCAAAATTCCAATGCAATTTCTCACAAAAACAAAAAATAATCTCTATTAATATAGTAACACTACTGGAAGTATCAACATCCCAGATTTTAAATTACGCTACGGAGCTATAGTAACAAAAACAGCATTGCACTGGCAGGAAAACACACATTGATCAATGGAATAGAATTGAGGACTCACATACAAGCCTGTGCTCCCATGGCCATTAATTTTTTTGTATATAATTTATTTATTTTATTTTAAATGCATTTGTGTTGTGCCTGCAAGTATGTTTGAATCAGATCCCCTAGAAGAGGAGTTATGGACAGCTGTGAGCTTCCATGTGGGTGTTGGGAATTGAACCCTGGTCCTCTGGAAGAGCAGCCAGTGCTCTTAACCACTGAGCCATCTCTTCAACCCACCAGGCCACTTCTTTAGCCCAGTGATTAGTTCTGGTAATTTCCAAAACTTAAGATACATAGCCAAATATGTGCTATGTTAGTGGAGAGAAATTTGGAAATGACCATTTTCATCCAGTCTGGGACTTAGCCACATCTACCATGTAGGCCCCAGTTGAAGCAAAATATTACCAATACCAAATGTATCTCTTGACTGGGAATTAGAGATAATAATACCTGCAAGGCCATTGTGAGTATTAAATGTGATAATATATGAAGTATAAAGTGCTTAGTAGTTTCTCAATAAATTTGTCTCTTTCCCATTCAAGAGTAAATATTAAAACAACCTAGGTGACATAGACCTGTGCTCAAACCTACCATTTTTTTAAAAAAATGATGAAAATACATATTGGAGAAAAGACCAATGTCAAAAAATGGTGCCGGTCAACTTGGATGGCTTTGTGTAGAAGACAGTGATTAGATGCTTTACTCTCACCCTTTATAAAACTCAACTCCAAATGGATCAAGGAACTCAACATAAGACCCCATCCCCTCAAATTACTAGAAGAAAAAAGCAGGGAGTACACTACAAGTTATAGGCATTTCTTTTATAGCTACCTATTGACATTACCAGATTGCAGGATTATATAGCGTTTCATCTTTTATCTGTGGAAAGTAATAAGAAAATGTAGATTACATACAACTACAAATTCCAGGAAGCCCATATTTTCCCCCTTTCAAAGATCTCCTGTTTTCTTATGCTGCTATTTCTAGGGATTTTTAAAAATATAAGTGGAAGGCAGACAAAATGTGGAATCAGTCCATTTTTGCAGAATTAGACATTATATTCTATATTATTTTTGTTTTTAGAATGTTTGCTAAGTGACTAAGTGCTAGGTGTTGATGGGATTTAAAGAATAACATCATCTGTAATTCCTCTAGAAGATTACAACATATTTGGCTAGCTAGATAAAGTTGCATCGATGCATATGTTATATAGAGTTATATGACATTTGTGTTAAAACTGTTAAAGTAGAAATAGTTCTGTATAAACTGATGTAAAACAGGGGATATGACAACACAAGAATTGTTATGTTGGAAGCTAATTAATGATCAAAAGTTACTGATAGTTTTAAAAGCATTTGTAGTTCACCATTATGCATTAATTGGTTGTTATTTAGTGACTTGTTAGGGTGCTTGTTGATCAGTGATTGATACTGAAGAAGGAGCCACAGAAGTCTAGAAGAGAGAAAGAACTGCATTTTCACATCTTAAATTTAGATTTATTTGGAGAACATTAATACTAGTATAGCAATCTCACTTGATGCTCTACTTTCCAATTCCTTGTATATTCTCTTAGGCTCCTTTCTACCTATGGCCTGCTTTTTTCTCCTCCTTTGCTTACTTCTTGCTGTCTTCCTTAAACGTTTTCTGAGAATTGTATTATATGAGTACCACATATTATGGCATGTACAATGGGTATGTGTATTCTTTCTTGGACCTTATATTCCCAGTAAGCTCATAATTAATAACCATGAAAATGTGTGTGTGCGAGCATGAGTTCGTGCGTGCATGCGTGCGTGCGTGCATGCGTGTGCGTGCGTGTGTGTGTGTGTGTGTGTGTGTGTGTGTGACACTAAATGCATGAACCTATGCAAAAAACCAGAGCTCTCATCTTAAAGGGAATAAGACATAGGTTATTCTGGAGCCATTTGAATGACTATGTCCTGGTTACATGGATCTAGGTTACCATAAATTTCATGTTCCAGCATGGAAGCAGTAGAAGCAGTTTCATGAAATTTTATAGATTTACAGAAAAAAAGAGAAGTCATAACTCAAAGTAATTTTAAAATACATTTTGGGGCACATTAGAGAGGCAGGTACATGAGATGGGGAAGCTTTTCTATAGGCTTCAAATGCTATCTGATGACATTTTTAGCTTTTGGGTTGGTGGGTCTGCTAAGTTAATTGATTCCAAAAGTTTTTATTTTATTTTTTTTTTATCTTTTAGTCACAGGATGTTAGTCTGACACAGAGGAGGGCAAGCAATGGCTGTTCAGGAGGGCTAGAAGTAGCCCAAGATGAGTTACCTAGACTCTGGACCTGAAATATTCCAACCTCTCCACAGCACTACAGCTCTAATCAGTCCATCATATCTGCAGACACAGCTTCTTTTCAGTTTTGGTTTACACATGTAGCAGGAAGTCTCAAGACAATTGCTATTTCCATTTATATGTTCATAAATGTCATATATTTTACTCAGCATATATTCCACTCTCCTTTTCTGTAACACCCAACCCCCTGGCCCCAGCTGCCATACCCAGACTTAAATTTGCATTTCAAATGAAGATTAGTAATCAAGCAATGCTCATAAATGCAGTCGTTTGTTTTGGGAGCCAAGCTAAACATTTTTTGGAATACCCCAGAATGAGGATCATGGAGTAGTAAAGGCAAAGATGATCAAAGCTATTTACCAAAAGAAAGAAAGAAAGAGAGAGAGAGAAAGAAAGAAAGAAAGAAAGAAAGAAAGAAAGAAAGAAAGAAAGAAAGAAAGAAAGAAAGAAAGAAAAAGGTAATTCTGAGAAATGAAGTGACACATTTTAGTCTGATCCCAAATTAATTTAGAAATTCTCATTTTATAACCCAGTCATCCAAGTATTTACTAATCCTATAAAATTTTGGTATGAAATGTTTCATTCAGCCCAGGAGTGAATTTTTTCCTGTATTTTAGAAAAAGTAAAAAGAAAAACAACAGATGTTGAATTATAGGAATAAGAATTTCAGATGGTTTATTTTCTTTGGAATTCATGTAATTTTAGGACAGATCCATTTATTTAAATTACATTTTACAGATGGTTTGTCTGAGAAGAGATTACTCTTGGGAGTGGAGCAAAGAGCAAAGAAAAAGTAGAAATGAAAACAGGAAAAGGAAAGAAATCAGAGTTAGGCCTTCTCTTCTGCTATGAGTCTTCATGTCTTCTAGTTTGAGTCTCCTTAGGTATGGATTATTTGTTGCAGTGTTTGCTGTACTAGCATGCAGGGCCTTCCATTCTGAAAGCATACAAATGACCTCTCCAACAAGGAACAAATTCTCTTTGCATTTTGCAACCAAGTTTTGGGTTTGCTGGACAGTTTGTTGCACTGCCATTCTCTGCAAAAGATGATTGTTCCATGACAGTTTGTTTTAGGAAAAACATCCTGCATTTTTTTGTGAGCCAAACACACACACATAATAAAACCTTTCATTTTCCCATCATTTGAGTAAAATAAGTCTTTTTCAAGATGAAAATTTCTAGAGGCAATTACAGAACTGTTAGAAATGCCAACCATGGTGCTTTGTGACCATTCCTACTACTCTTGTCTCCTTGTGGTTGTTGGTATTCTTTTACATTGACCCCTTTCTGCCCTCAGCATCTGTATCACCCACTCCCTATCCCATTCCTCACTATCTTAATTCTCTCAGATCCTCATTCCTATCCACAAGTGCATTAGTTTCATCAATGTTATGTACTAGCTGTTAATAACTTTGGATAAAAAAATTCTATGTGGCTACTTATTGCAAATTTAAATGCCCAGGTGCCTTGATGATGAATTTCATCTTGGTCCTTCTAACAAAAGCACAGTTTCACAAGGTGTGTTTGTCTTGAAAGGCTCATCCACTGTTGTGAATGTCCTTTCTCTAAAAAATTTAGCCTTAATTTTAATTTCTAGTCTGCATCTATTCATAAATTCCACTACTTTTTTCTTTTGTAAATGATTACATATTTGCAACAAATTACTATACTGATTTGTTAAAATATTAGATTCATATATAAGCACACATAAATGTATTCCAAATAATAATGCAATTTTCCTGTTCAAATTTATATAAACTATTCTGCAATATTTTCAATTTTAACATCATTTTGAAAATAGTACAATAATATAACTCACAAAAATAACTCATGTGAGAGAAAGCTACTGACCACCATGCTTACATGTCAATTGAGAGTATAGACACCTTTTCCTCAGCTGGCTAAGAGTGTGCTAGTGCCTCAGAAAGGCTCTTGATAGCTCAACAGGCTTTTTTTTAAAACAAACAAAAAAAAAAACAGGGGTTTTAAAGTCAGAAGGCTGCAGTAACATCACATAAGGTGCAGGCTGAGTTCTTTTTCCTACAAGGGACCCTTTCTTAGCAGGGAGGGAGGTGCCTTTTGATTTGTAAACACCTTATCAGGTCTTTTCTCAGGAGGAACCATTTGTTTATGCGGAGATCTTCTCCCAGCAGGGGAGGAGGAATCCTTTCTTTGGAAGATAGGAGTTACTGTTTGTTTACATTTCTGATGACTTTGGGGAGGAGATGTAGTCTTAGGGTAACCATCTGTTGACAAGCAGGATGTGGCTCCAGAGGGGAGGAGGTGTGGGGTCAGGGTAATGAGACCTTTCCTAAGCCAGTACACATAGAGCTGTCATTTCTTTTTTTTTCCTTGGAGTCTAATACTATATATACCAAAATGTATTCACCCACCCTCATTGATAATTTTGGCAGTTGTTTCTGGGGATTTATTAAAAGCCATACTGCTAAGAATGTATTATCTGAGATATACACAGACATTTTTTCTAGAATTTATAAACTGACATTCCTCATGATACAGTATGATCTTATACTATTTCATGCATGTTAATTAGTTAAGAAAATGGTTGGAACAAGATAATAAGTATGTTGAGTACATACAATAATAATTATTATTATTCCTGGGGCAACACGTGGGGGGATGTGGATTAAGATGGTATAATGCGGTAGAAGTACAGTCTGTAATCCAAGCTTGCAGAAGGCAGAGGCAAGAGGAGCACCATGACTTTTGAGTCAGCTTGGTCTATTTAATAGGTGTGGAATAATGGATGATAGAAGAGTGGATTAAGTCAGGCTTAATTTAGTCACATGAGCCCATTAAGCAAATATTGTATATTTAGGGTTGCAGCTCAGGAGGTTAGAGAAGATTCTATCAATTTGCTTGGTTTTGTCTGAACCCTAGGTTGAAAAAATGGCCCTACAAGAATGATAGAAAAACTTTACATGCATCCTAGGGCAGTGCAGAATGTTGTTGGGGGTTTTTACACTTTTCTGGGGGGCCTGTCACCCAACTCCCAGATAAATTCACATACAGAGTCTTATTATTACTTATGAATGTCCAGCTTTAGCTTGGCTTAGTTTCTAGCCAGCTTTCCTTATCTTAAATTTTCCCCCATCTACCTTTTGCCTCTGGGCTTTTCCCAATCTCTTACTTCTGTAATTCTTACTCTTACTCTGTGGCTTGCTGGTTGTATAGCTGGATGGCTGGCCCCTGATGTTTTCTCCTTCTCTGGCTCCTTCTGGATCCCTTTCTCTCAGATTTCTCCCTCTATATATTCTCTCTGCCCTGCGAGCCCCCCACCTATCATTTCTCCTGCCTTGCTATTGGCCAGTTCTTTATTAGACCATCAGGTGTTCTGCACAGGCACAGTAACACAGCTTCACAAAGTTAAACAAATGCAACATAAGCAAAAGTAACATTAACACATTAACACACCTTAAAATATTCTACTACACCAGAAGGCACACATTTCTCTGTACTGTAGTCCTTAAGGGAGCAAATATAACCACTCAATTGGAGAACTCAACCTACAGGTATCTCCACTCATAGCTACTGTATTAGATGGAATTTCAGTGTTCAAGCAAATCAACATACCTTTTGATACCTGCCTTATCTTACACATTTTTTTCTCCGTATGTGTCCATAAGGGCCTTTAGAAGCATTTTTTTTTATGCTGGCAAGGCCAGCAATACTTTCACTGATGGATATTGAGCACCTTCACTTTCTACTATCAAACTAGTCCATTATAATAATGGTATTCGCTATTGGGTAGTGAGAGTGACATAGCAACTAATCTAGTACTGTTGGTGAGACATCAGCTTGTCAGAGGATGCAAAATGAATATAACTAAATTTTAGAGACTCCTACCTTGAATAAGGTTTTAGAGTCCCAGTGATATGGATTATGTCAAGATATCCCTTCTAAGGCGATAGGTAGTTAGGTGTTTCTGGCTTCTTCTTACAGTCAACAAATGTACACAATACATTTGGAGGTATTTAGATAGTGATGACAAAATAGTCCTCATTTGAATGCATTGCTTTCATTCATTTACCATATAACCCCAACAGCTGTTAGTTTTGAGTAAGGTCCAGAGCAAAATTCTGTAGAACAGGTGCAGACAGCTTTGTTTTTCTACCTTGATCTATGAGATTTATAAATTGTTTAATGCCCAAGGGGCGTAATGGAGCTCACATGAACTGGCTCACTATCTTTTACTTTATTTCTCTTGCTGATTTTGATCTGGCAAAGTCTAGTTCAGTTGATTGAAGCCCCAACTTTTACCTTCTTAGCTCTACTGAACTACTTACATCTGTCCTCTTTCTATTCTTTTGTTTGTTTGTTTGTTTTTGAGACAGGGTTTCTCTGTGTAGTTTTGGAGCCTTTCCTGCATCTCGCTTTGTAGACCAGGCTGGCCTCGAACTCACAAAGATCCGCCTGGCTCTGCCTCCTGAGTGCTAGGATTAAAGGCGAGCGCCACCATCGCCCTGCTTCTTCTTTCTATTCTTAAGAACAATATTGCATGTGATATGTAATCACAGTGAAGTTGGAGTCAGCCATAGATGTAAGAAAAAAGAGGCAGGGAAGCATACAGACTTGACCTCAAAGACTGAGACTGTTTCATTGGAACAGTGATGAGCCCCAACCTTTCCAGGGGATAAAGGTCAAATGCATTTAGAGGGGTTGGGGGACATGTATGTATACCTAGGACACTGCCAGCAATGTACAGCCTTTTTTGTGGTTTTACTGGAAGCAGGGTAGGTAGTTTTCATACCTGGGTGTATTGTTTCTGCAGGTGTAGCTGGTGTTTCTGCTGGTCAGGCTGGGGCCAAGTAATACTTTATGGCTAGAAGCTATAGTCTGACTCAATTCCTCATCCGCTGAGGCTATTATGCAACAAAAGAAGAGAAAAAACTGAAGTTATTTCTAGGAAAAATAGATGGAAGTAAAGATTATTATTTTATGGGAAATATTTTTGACTCAGAAAGAAGAGCAGTAAGTGGTCTCATATGCAGAATCTAGATTTAAATATGTATATGCACAGATTCACATCCTGAAAGTAGAATGTAGGCCATTTGGGAAGGAGAAAGGGGTCCATGAGAGAGGGAGAAAGAAAAGTAGAGCATGATGTGTGACAATGCCATAAATAAACACAATTTAAATTATTATTTTATGTGTATGGGTGATTTGCCTGCATGTCTGTCTCTGCACTATGTGTGTGCAGTGCTCACATCACCAGAAGAGGGTGATGGATCTCCTGGACAGGAGTTACAAATGGTTGTGAACAACCATGTAGGTGATTTTAACTCTCTAGCTACTATTCCAGCCCCTAAACCAGGTTTCAAAGCTATGTAGCTAAAAGACAAAACAAGGACTATTTCATTGGTCTTAAGAACACTTTTTACATTTTTACATTTCACCAGCAACTCTACTCCCATTGTTTACGAGTTAACCAACGCAGAAAGGGAACAAGTAGCATAACATGTTGGGTTGGCTTAAACTGTTTGATTCGCACTTTGAAATCTTGGACCCACAGGTCCTAACTTCTGTGGCAATTCAAACATACCTCTTCTTAGTTTATTCTGAATTTCTGGTTTTCCAGGAAAAATTTGGTCAGAGAAAAATGCCAGTCAATCATGACTAGAATTTCTCATATCTAATGTTATAAAATCTTTGTTATAATTATTTAATTACCAAGATATTTTTAAACTTTTTAAATTAAAATTTGTAGACTTCACTTTTGTTAATTTTATATTTTCATGATTTAAGTTTTTCTGTAACTTAGGAAAGTTGATCTGTTTTATATTCAAAATAAATATTTTTAATTACTTTATGGCCCAAAGTTTGATCAAATTTCATAAATTTTTTTATGTGCTTGTGAGGAATGTGGACTCGCTTTGCTTTTTGGGTATTAAGTGCAACATTTTATTTGCATCCATTAAGTCTAGTTTTTTCTAATTATTTAAGTAAATCTTACATTATTCACTTTATTATTTTTTATATTTTTGATCTAGGAAACCATGAGAGAAGGATGTCAAAATATCACAATATGTTTACATATATTTCAGATTCTAGTTACAGTTTTTACTGATTGTTTCATTAGTTATTTATACATAGTCTACTGAATGAAAATATTGAAAGCTTTATTCTTCTGGTAAATGGAATATTTTTTTATAATGGAACATCATGCTTTTCCTCAAGAATGCTTTATTCTCTACTTTTGGCTACTACTAGAAATATGGTATGTTCTTTGAGTTCCCATGTGTCTAGGATATTTCCATATATTTACTTTTAGCATTTCTCTGCACTCACATTTCAGATGTGTGTTTTATAACAGCACATAGATACCTTTTAAAAAACAATGGCAAAAAAGTAGGACATTTACAAGACAGTTTAGTCCATATCAATTATTTGTGATTGTTTGCATTTGCCTTCATTCTTGTGATCTTCTTTTTATATTCTTTCTGACTTGCTTTATTCATTTTTTGAAAGTTATAGCTGTGTATATATCTATCTATGGACTACAAAGTAGTTTGATATTTATTAACCTTTCTACTTTAAAGTTTATCCTGATTTGCTGACTTCTTTGAATCTGTACTTTTTATTATACTTTTCTTTGTTAATTTGGGGTACATATCTACTACGTTAGTGAGTCCTAGGAGGACTGAGTTTTATTATTATTATTAGCTTTAAAATGTTTTAATTGATCTATCTTTTTTTCTTTTTCTTTTTGAAATTGTAATAATACAATTACATCATTTTCCCCTTCCCTTCCATTTCCTACTTTCAAACCCTTCCATATCCCCTCCTTGCTCTTTTTCAAATTCCTAGGCTCTTTGTTCACTGACGGTGACTAATTTTTCTATTCCTTTCTGGCAATGAGTTTATGTAGGATTGTCATTCCCTACATGACTTCACTATGTTTTTCAATATATGTCTTTTCACACTCATATTTAGATTGTTTGTTTTTGGAAACAGGACTGTAGCATGAATCTTAAAAGTTCTTATTAATAAAATCAAACCCGAGGCGAGTTATTGGGGTCCATGCTGGTAGATCAGAGAGACAGGACAAGCCACAGCTATCTCACCTTGCCATTTCCTCAGCTGGTCCTGTTTCCCCAGACTGGAAGCTTCTGAGTCCTCATCCCAATGGCTTTCAGCTGAATTGCTGCTCGAAAGCCTGAAGCTTAACCAGCCACATGCTTAACCAGCCAAATGCCTAACCAGCCAAAACGCTTCTAGTTTCTCACCCTCACGCCTTATATATCTTCCTGCTTTCTACCACCACTCCCTGGGATTAAAGGCTGGCTTTCTGGGATTAAAGGCGTGTCACCATGCTTGGCTATTTCCAATGTGGCCTTGAACTCACAGAGATCCAGAGGGATTTCTATCTCTGGGATGCTAGGATTAAAGGTGTGAGTGCCACCATTTTCTAGCCTTTGTATCTAGTGGCTGTCTGTTCTCTGACCCCAGATATTTTTATTAGAGTACACAATATTTTGGTGAACACAATACCACCACACAGGACCTCATTGTGTAAACCTGGATGTCCAGGCTGGCCTTGAACTCACTGAGATCCTCCTGTCTCTGCCTCCCGCATGCTGGGATTAAAGGTGTGTGCTACCATGTGCAGTCTCAATATTTTTCCCAAGTTATCATATTTATTAGACATCAATGTCATCCAGTTGTCATTAATCAACAACAACGAAACCACAATCATAATAAGAAGCAGCAAAGAATGCACTGTACCTGTGCAAAGTAAATAGTGCAACGGAAACCATCCCTGAAAAGGGCCTCATAGCTAAACTACTAGAAAAAGCCTTTTGTTCTTTCCTTTTTGCGTTTATAATATAATTAGATCATTTCTCCTTTTTCCTTCCTCCCTCCAAAGTCCTCCATATACCCCTCTTTGCTTCTTTTCAAATATATGGCCTTACTTTATTGATTGTTGCTACACAAATAAATTCCTAAAGACATCCTGCTTGTTCTGGATAGAGTTACTCATATGTATGTTTACAGGACTGACTGTTTAGCACTAGATAACCAATTGGTTTGCTCTTCCCTGGGGCGGACCACATCTATCACTCCCAGGTTTGCTTTGCTGCCTATATTCCTTTGTGTAGGGTTGAGACCTCGAGATCTCTCCCCCATCCACTTTGGCATGTCTATTGGTGTTATCCTTGGTCAGCTCTCGTTTAGACAGTCATGTTGGTGAGTCTTTACGGATGTAGCTTCTGACATTACTAGGAGACACAATCCTACAGAAAACTTCCTAATCCTCTGGTTCTTACAATCCATCTAATACCTCTTTGACAATGTTCCCTTGGCCTTAAATGCAGTAGTTATTTTGTAGATGTATCCACTGGGACTGAGCTCCACAAGTCTGCATTTTAAGTGGCTGTGGTTTTCTGTCATGGCCTTGGTCTGTAACAAAAAGGACTTTCCTTGATAAGTAGTGAAGACTACACTTATCTGTGGGTATAAGGACAAAGGTTTATAGATTGTTGTTAGGAATTATGCTGGTTTAATAAAATAGGGGTTGTAGGTTCTCCTCTAAGATCCATAACTTCACTAGCCCTGAGTGTTTGGCTGGGTTCCCAGTACCAACTATGGTTTCTCTTTTGTTGAGCAGCTCTTAAGTCCAATTAGAGAGCTATTGGTTACTGCCAAGGCATGCATGGTACTACTGCACCTGTAGGGTTATTGTGCCATGATGGTTCATAGGCATCATAGCTCTGTAGGACTATTGGTTGATTTCCTCCTTTGGAAACTTGTATGATGCCTTCTGGTACCATGTAAGCTAGTCCCCAGGGAGGGGCTTTCAGGTCAGTTCCAGCTCAGCACCTTCTGGGCCCTGTATCTGAAAAGCCTGATGTCTTCAGCAATGGGCAGTCCTTGTGTTTTTTAAGCAGATTGTTTTTTAGCATCATTAGTGTAGTATGATGTTTGACACAGAACTTCATTTTTGTTGAATGTATATTCCTTTTGTCTTTCCACTTCCAGGAAAATTTGAGACTGGATTAATAAGACCAGTCTAATAGAGGTGATGACCTAGAGTATCTGTCCTCAAGAAAAGAAAAACAGATAAACATCTAGCTTATATCAAACCAAGACCATTAGAAGAGCAGGGCAATACACTTACTCTTTTATTCGTTCAAATGTATGTATCAAAAGTTTACTTAGTGACAAGCTGTATAAGTACCATGTAGATAGCAGCAAAAAACAGGCATAGTTTCTGCCTCCATGAAGTTTATATTGAATAAATAATAAAGATATCATAGATATCTAAGTTGAAAATGCAGTAGGAGAAAACAGCCTATCTATTTTGTTTAATTTTTCCCCAACTCAAGATGCCATTGCCAAATTCAGTATCATTAAATGTTCTCTAAGTGCCTTAAAGTTTCCTTATAAGAATTTGAAAGCTTTGGCCTTTATGTTTTGAATTATTTTTGCAGGGATCAATAGGTAGAAGCCAAACCGCATTCTTTGCTTGTTAGGTGTGAATTTTTTCATTACTATTTCCTGAAAAGACTATCATTTCTTCATTAGATAATTAGAGTTACCTTGACAAAAATAATTCAATCAGATATGTGAAAGTTGATTTCTCTATTTTATTCCATTGGACTGTATTTCTGTCTGTATGCCAATACCATCCTATTCTGATTATTGTATCTTTCACTAAGTTTTGAAATCCAAAGTTTCAGTCTTGGATTTTGTCTTTATTTCCCAAAGAGAGTCTTCCCTAATCAAGATGTCTAGAGATTATGTATGAAATGTAACTCCTACACCTCTTCCTCTAGGGGTGAAGTCCTACAAGAATCCCCCAATATGCACTGGCATGTCAATTGTTTTGTCATTTGTAAGACAGAAATAGAATTGTTTCCTTTTTCTTTCCAATTTACATATTTTGTTTCTTTTTCATGACTGATTGCTTTGTATAGAATACCAATATCATATTGAATAAGAGGGGTGAAACCAGAAGTAAATAGCTTAGACTTTATTTTGGAAACAAACAAACCCTATTTTAGCCTTTCTCTTCTGAATGCTGTTGGTTTTTCATGAATTGCCCTTATTATGGTGGTTGATACTCTTTCATTTCTTACTTGTTAGTGTTTCTATCATGAAATTATGTGACAGTTACTAACTCTGAAATTTGGAAGTTTCTTAACATGTTAATTTGCCTACTATAATATGAGGAAAATAGTTGCATTTATTTCATAATCTGGGTAACAATATAAAGTAACGCCAGGCGGTGGTGGCGCACGCCTTTCATCCTAGCACTCGGGAGGCAGAGCCAGGCAGATCTCTGTGAGTTCAAGGCCAGCCTGGGCTACCAAGTGAGTTCCAGGAAAGGCGCAAAGCTACACAGAGAAACCCTGTCTCGAAAAAAAAAAAAAAACAATATAAGGTAACATCATTCATGAACATTCAGAGCAGTGTTTGTTATTGATTAATTATATAGTTAATGATAAACATTTCTAGAGCCAAAAGAAAAAGGATCAGCAGCTTCTTGGGTATGAAATGTTATGAATGAGTAGGCTTATAGCCTCTTCAGTTAAATAGAGTAGGAGGTTTATAGAACTATAGAGAAAAATAATCTTTACCTGTGCAATACAGTGATCTCTGCAAGTAAAATGTTGGCAATCTACACAATTCAATGGCCATTTTCCCAGAAATTATAAAGTTATTATAGGTGTCTGGAAAAGAAGACATCAAAATATAATCCAGGTAAGAGTTTAATAAAGATCTTTTGTAGCTTGCCTCACACAAATAACTCTACTTCTCATGAGGATATACACATTAATTATAGACATTACCATGATGGAATATGAGCAAAATAGAGAGGGAAACAAGTATAAATTAGACGAACAAAGAAGCAGCATGAAACCCAGTATCAGGTCCTTAAAGTCTATTTGGAATAAGGTGGGGTCAGAAATGATGAAATAATTCTTATTAAAACTGGACATGGGAGGATGCCCATTCGGCACTTGAAATATCTAAGAACCTAATAGCTATTTCAAGAATTTTTTTTTTGAGACAGTAGAGAAATTACTGTTCCATTGCCAAGAGTTTGAATGGAGCATAAACTTGAATGTTCAGTCAAGACTTCTTCCTCAGCTCTAGAGAGTAAGCATAATCATGGCCAGTGACAACAACTGTCATTAAATATTAGAGCTGGTGGGAAATGTAGCATTCTTTAAACATTCCAATTTCAATAACTTTTATTGAGAGATATGAAGGGAATTAAATGCCTTCAATCTCCAAAAAAAAAAAAAAAGGCATGCCCTAGTTACAAAATTATGCAGACATTGAATGGTGCTGTTAAAATGCAAATATGTTATCTGAGAGTAATAATGCAATAAGTCAGAGTCAACTAGCAGTACATTAGCAAAAGTTTACCAGACCCTCACAAGATCAAAATTCCAGCATGAACAGCGAAGGGACTCCTGAGGCCCCACCTCTAGCTGAGGAGCTATTAGCGGTTAATGACTGCTTCCTGGAGCAGAGTCAGGTTTCTTCAAGGATGCTTCCCTTGAAGAGTCACCTATGCTCCAGGAGATGGTTTTACACACACATACACAGGTGTCACTTAAGCAGACCTGGTATGTTTTTTAAAAAGAGCTCATGAAATTTGGAAGAAAAAGTGGTAGTTGGGGGCCAGATAGTGTAGTTGGAGAGTGAGGAATTGGGCTGGAGTGGATTAAAGTACATTATATTCATGTATGAAATTTTTAAGCAATAAAAACAGACAATGAAAAAACATCTTTCAAGTTTGGTTTATGAGAGATAATTTCCACTAAAACATGAAAGCAGAAAGGAGATTATAGTAGAGCAGAAAGGGACCTACAGAAGGAGACAGGGTGCTAGGGAAGATGTTTGGAAGAGGACAAGAAGGAACAAAGTATGTATGAAAATGCAATAATAAAACTCATTAGCTTGAATGCTAATTCAAAGAGCTAACTTTAAAATGATAAACATTCCTTGTAAGCCTATTCAGCAACTTGATTATTGGTTTGTGCCACTGTGAATGGCTCTATGGGCCTAATGTACAAACTTAGAAGTATTTTTCAAAATACTATGTTGCATATTTGAGATTTCTGAGGAATGTATACCTCAAATATTCTAATCATACACCTCAAGTGTTCTAACAGTAAATGAGACAGTTACCTGTGTGCATTTATGTACATAGGTTTGATTGCTATAACTATTACATAATGTATGCAGGTATAAAATCCTTTTAAGACCTGTGTATATATTTAATACACAGTTTACTTATCAGCTATTTCTCAATGAAACTTGGCGAGGACTCAAACATCCTTAATTATTTCATTTGAAATCTTTATTGGAACCAAATCAAGACCTGGGTGTGGTTGTATATAATTCTAGCCCATAGGAAGTGAAGAAAGAAAATCGTGCATTTGAAGCCAGCCAGGGCTACACAGCAAGATTCAGGCCAGTCTTATAAGGAGACATATCTTAGAAGCATCAAGAAGAAAATGAAAAACAAAAACAAAAAGAGAAGGAAGAGGAGAAAGAGGATGGGAGGAGGAAATCGAATTCATTATAAATGTATGGGTTTATTTTTGTATTGCTGAATTTATTTCTTCTATCCATCTTTCTACCCTTATGTCATATTCATATCCTCTTGATTACTATTATTTCATAGTAAATATTAAAATAGGTAATGTATGGACACCAACTTTTCTTGAAGTTTTACTTCTGTATTACATTTTCTATTTTTCAGACTTCATTTTGGATAGCTGTTTCTTTACGCTTCTGTATGTGTATGGTTTCCTTATTATAATATGCAGAGATTTTTTTATGACTTTCTAACTTCAAATATTGTATCTCTTCATGTTTAATATAAGGTCCTATCAAAAACAGACTTCTATCCACTTACTTTTCTCTTTTGTACCTTTATGTACTTGCAGGCTTACATTTGATTTTCATGCTATAGCCTTCACAATGCATTATTCCTTCTTTCAGAAACAATGGTCACTTAATAAATTTAAAATGAAGAAATGAACTTCATATTTGCTCTCAGACATATTTCTGTTTTCAATTTCTTTTGTATATTTAAATATCTATAAGTTATCATTTTCCTTCTACCTGAAACATCTCATTTAATACGTCTTGTAGAAGCAGTCTATCTGTAGCAAATTTTCTTGGTTTTTGATTCATTTTTCCTTGGGAGTTATTTTTTCCTCCTTATAGAATTCTAGACAGCTTATTGTTCTCTGGGATTTTTTTTATGAAGAAATTTTCTATTCATTTTATATACCAACCACAGTTCCTCTTCTCCTTCCTCATCCCACCCCCTAGCCTTCCCCCCCAACCCACCCCCCATTCCCACCTGCTCCAAGGCAAGGTCTCCCATAAGAAGTCAGCAGAGCCAGGTACATTCAGTTGAGGCAGGTCCAAGCCCCTACCCCCTGCATCAAGGCTGTGCAAGGTGTCCCACCATAGGCACTGAGCTCCAAAATTCCACTCATGCACCAGGGAGGATCCTGATCCCACTACCTGGGGGCCCCCTAACCAGTTCCAGCCAAACAACTGCCTCGCCTATCCAGAGGGCCTAGTCCATTTTCTTGGGGGCTCCACAGCTATTTGTCCACAGTTCATGAGTTTCTACTAGTTTGGTTGGCCATCTCTGTACATTTTCCCATCATGATCTCAATGTCTTTTTGTCATAGAATCCTTCCTCTCTCTCATTGACTGGATTCCTGGAGCTTGGCCTGGGGCTTGGTCTGAAGCTCAGCCTGGAGCCTGGCCATGGATCTCTGCATCTACTTCCATCAGTTACTGGATGAAACCTCTATGATGACAGTCAGGGTACAACATCCATATTTTCTAGGTTTTATTCTGTACAAAGTTTGGATACAAGTCTTTCTTCATGCATGCTAGGCAAGTGGTCTAACATACAATTTCATCTTTAACCTTCTGATCACATTTTATTTTGAGACAATGGCTCCCTAACTGGCTTAGGTTGCCTTTGAACTCATTCTGTACCCTAGACAGACTTTGAACTTGTGACACTTCTGCCTCAGCCTCCCAAGTAACTGCCTGTGTTACCAAGATAAGCTTGTTTTTGTTATTCAAAGAAAAAGAGGTTATAAACTTGACAGTAGGGAGAGACATAGGAGGGAGATGAAGAAGGGTAGCTAGGAGTTGCTAGAGGAGAAAGTAATGTAATTCTATTTCAATTAAAGTTAATACAAATTTTTAAAAGCATATAAAGTTGGGAGGGAAAGTAGTGTTGGGGGTAGGGGAGACAGCTAGGGTAGATTTTATCAAAACACATTATATGCATTATGAAATTATCAATTTTTTTAAAGTTCAAAAAATAGTTCATTCAGCAACTTCAGTATCTATGTTTTAATAATGTATGCATGCAATAGTCACCAAGACAAAACACCCTGTAGACCACAAAACACACCTTGAAACGTTCAGATAATATGGAACACAGAATATATGCCCTTAGACCATCATGTGGTTATAGTTAATAATACAATAATATCCAGGAGCAATTATCTGTAAATTAAACAGTGCATCTCTAAATAATACAGGGGTCAAAGAAGTATCAAGAAAATCTTTAAAACATGTTTAAATTAAGTGCAAAGGAAAACGAAACATTTCCAAACTTGTGAAATGAAAGGTATGCAGTGTTTAGAGTGAAATTTATAACAGTGGGTTCATATATTAATATAAAACATTGGCCTAAAATAATAAGCTTAACCCTCCACCTTTAAAAAAAGGAGTCAAAACAGATATTTTTTAAAAAAGCTTCTACATGAATGCTCATATTAACACTGTTTGAAATGCACAAAAAGTGAAAATAGGCTGGCATCCTCCAACACATGGATGAATGCCTAAACAAAACGCACAGTATTTGCAAAAATGGAATATTCAGCTCTAACATTTAATGGAGTTCTGATACATATTACAACATGAATAATCCTTCTAAATATGAAATTTAAAGAGATTGAACACAAATTATCAAAAATTATCCTGGTCTTTCTGTGTATCATCTTGATTCAGAAAACAGAGCTAGAAATCAAATTAGTAGTGGTCAGGAGCAGAGAAGGAAAATAGAGAGACAGTGCTTGATAGCTGCAAGATTTCCTTTTATAGTCATAAATTTGGTTTGGCACAAGACATAATATTTAAACAATATTACTGATATATAATAAGTGCACTCATTTCACACTTCAAAGTGGATAAAAAAGCATAATATAGAAGAAAAAGAATCTATGATTTATAGTATATCATATTAGGTATGCAATACAGTGTATATTTCTTACCATATTAATTAATGACACATATCACAAATCAGCCTTCAAAATCTGAGGATCCACTGACATAAATACTACAAACACCAAGCACTCATGAACCATACATTCTCTCCATCAGGTGGATGGAGAGATTCTAGAGCTTGTAGGCTCAGAATAGAAATATACATGTTTTAACGGGATATTGGTGAAATTATTATGGCCACTCCACGTAGTTAAAAGGATATTAATTTAATGGCATAACTCACAAATTAAGGGATAGGTAGGTCACAGGGTCTGGGGAAGATGTATCTCAATCCAGCGGTGTTGTCTGGAGCTCTGCTCGGTCCACCTCCACCGTTCAGCGTACTGGCACCGAGAGAGCACTCACCCTTCCCAGCTCTCGGGTCTCCAGGTGTCTCCCCTGGCCCTGCCTTATAGGCATGACAGTTGCCAGAGTCTCAATGGGGGTTGGAACTTCCAGATCCAAGCTGGAATGGCTACCCACTACATCTCCCCATTTTTGTCTAAATAAGAAGGTTCTAAACTAATACAAGACTATATACAAAGGAATGGTTATCAAATATTGTCCAAGAATAATGAGGGATAATGACCTAGATAAGATGGAACTACAACCAATGCAAACAATATCAAGCAAGAAACACATACTAAAATCCAGAGAAGTATAGAACATAGGTAAATGGCATTTTATAAAGATCATTCCAAAAAGTGTCCTATCCTAAAGGACCTGAATCTAATACTTAATATGTTCTATCTAAGATATTATATATACTAAGTTGTAACTATAACTTCTAGTCTTCAATCCCATCAAAGACCTGAGAAGGAAACTGAGAAATGGTAGATGGATGCAAGCAACTTTCGGGAATCTTGCAAGAGTAGACCAAGACCGCTGACAGCCTAAGAAATTGCTTAGGGCTCACTGAAACAAATTTAAGGATTTATTGAACTCCTAATATTTGTAAAATCTACTTCCTAGGATGATAGGTGACATATTTCAGAAGTTTAATAAATGCTTAATTTAGATCCAATGGACCATAAGAAACACTCTTGTATGCATATGTAACCCACACACATACCTTTTCTGTGGTTTTTCTTTCAGGTACCTGAGGTAAACAGAGTCCAAAAATATTAAGTAAAAAATTCCAGAAATAAATAATTTGTAGGTTTTAAATTTTATTTCTTCCTGAGTAACATGGTAAACTCCTCTGCCACAGTGTACTATCCTGCCAGGTACATGAATGCTCCATTTGTCTAACATATTCAGACTGTGTGCACTACCAACCTGCTAGTTACCTAGTGTCTTAGTTACTTTTCTATTGCTGTGAAGAAATACTATGACCAAAGCAACTTATAGAAGAGTTTATTTGGCCTTAATAGTTTCAGAAGGTTAATTTAACCCATGGTCATCATGGTGGGCAGCAAGTGAGCATGGCTCTGGAGCAGTAGCTGAGAGCTTACATGTTGAGACAAAAATCATGAAGCAGAGGGAGGCTAACTGGGAATGGCATTGGCTTTTGCCTCTTCTAACAAGGCTACATCTCCTAATCCTTCCCAAACAGTTCTACCAGTGGGTGGATGTGCAAACAAGTATTCAAATATATGTACCTATGGAGGGCATTCTCATTCAAACCACATACCTGGTAGTTGCCTTCTCTATCAGAGCTGTTATGATATAATAGTGCTTGTGTTCAAGTAATCCTTATTTTATTTAACAAAGGTTCCAGAGCAAGGGTTGTGCTGGTGACAATTTTATTGCTTATTGTTATTTTTACATTTTATTAGTCATTGTGAATATGTTACTGTGTTTAATTTAGAAGTTAAACTGTTATATGTATGTAGGCATGCAGACAACTACAGTATTTTTAATGTTAGCTGCCAACAGCAGTTTCAAGCATTTTACCTGTATATAAAGGAAAATTACTTTCTGTACATTAATGTGTAAATATGCATTATTCATACACCTTATTCATATGTATATATTAACATATATATACAGATTTTCACTTAAAGTTCAGCATTCTGTCATGGATGGCAATGAGGACCATGAGGCACCACCCCTTTCTGAGGAGCCATTGGAAGTTAACTGTTGTGAGGGCATGGGGGAATGTTGTTCATATATAGCCTCTACTAAGTTGGCCATGCTCTGTTAAAAAATCCCGCAGCTATGCTCATAAGAGAGACCATAATTAAACTATGTGGTCCACAAAAAAGGCATGAAAGTAAGATGAGGACTGCTTGGGAAAGGGAGGAGGTAAGCCGCAGCAGAAGAAAATAGAGTAAAGGGAGGTGAATATGACCACAATGCAATGGCATCACATGTCAAGGTAACATACATAGACAATAGTTTTTTAAAATTGATGTAAGAAATGCACACTTACTATGACTAAGAAAAATTATTCTGCATTTTTGCAAATTAAAAAACTATAATCCGATTAAGGTGCCCAACAGCTCTGGGCAGTGGTGGCGCAGACCTTTGATCCCAGCATTTGGGAGGCAGAGGAGGCAGATCTCTGTGAAGCTAGCCTGGTCTACATATTGAGTTCCAGGATAGGCTCCAAAAGCTACACAAAGAAACTCTGTCTCGAAAAACTAGAGAAAAAAAAAAAAAAGATGCCCGGCAGCATTTGGAACCATAGCAAAAGGATCAGGTTTAAACACATAGCAGATGGCAAAACTTGTGTCTTTCCCAAGTCCTCACTTCATGGTAACAAAACAACCACACTCTGCTGCATTTGATTGCTCTTGTCTGTGTCTTCTTGGTCATCCAGCAGGAAGCTGACTCAGAAAATTCCCAGTACTCAGGTGGCTAAGGAAGAAGGCTGGCCTCAAGTTAGTTAGTTAGGGAACACTAGACCAGCCAGGGATACACAGTAATATGCTGTCTCAATAGCAAAAGAAAATCCCCCAAATAAAGCGCACATTTGGAAAATTAAGCCACTCATTTTCAGTCTTCATGTTGCATAGCTAATGGAAATAAAGTAGTGACATCAAAGTAAGTAAATATCTCATCAGAGTTGGAAAAATACTCCAATGTCTCTAAAATTTGTATAAAAAATAAGATAGTAAACATAAATGCTACTAAGTTCCTGGAAAAGTACAGTACTTTAGAAATAATTTGTTTTGCTTGTATCCACCTGGTGGATTACTTGTTCTTTACCAATGCCTATAGATACACAAGGCTCCTTTCAGTTATGATAAATTATTTTTAGAACTAGGCAGAGCTGCTGATGGGGTAGTGTATTGGATGTACTAAATGTAACTGAATTATATTTCATTCTTTTTGCTTTGTCCTATGACAATTTGGTGTTACTTATTATTTTTGCTTTTTAATATCCATAATTATCTTACATAAATATCCCAAAGCAAGTAGCACAATACTGAAATAATCATCTTGTTGCATTTTACACTTTAAAGTGACTTCAAAAGGCCTACCTCCGCCCCACGGTAAAGAATCTAACAATCATTATAACTGGAAAAATAAGCTGATTCAAGCCCCGGAATATGCATGAGATAAAATGTGTGCTGATATCCTTCAAATGGTTACTTAAACATGAGCTTTTGTTGTATTCAAGCAGGGTACTTTGATGAAAGAAGCTTACAAGGAAGCTAAGCTAAAGTGCTGCTCCTTGACCTGGGTGAACTGGGTCTAATCTAGTGAAGTTCCTCAACCTCTGTTAGGACCAAATTTGATAGTAAAGTTAGCACAGTCAAAGGCTACTTGCAAGGCTTATAAATTGGTCCATCAGTGAATTACTATTATCTATGTTTTATGAAAGAGACAAATTTATCATTTAAAAATTAGGATACTATCACTCATTAGCTTTAACCAAATATGAAATAAAATTGACATTCTTAATTTAAAGCCTTCATATAGAATGTTTCACAGCAATCAATTTTTCAACAGATCTTTATTGAGTGCATCAATCCCTGACTTCCCACTGTTCCATGGAATTGATATACTAAGGCTTGTTCACAAAATCTACTGACTAGAAATGTCAGACACCACCAGCCCTGAGAGATGTGTAATATAAGTACCACAACTTACAACTTGGCAGCTCTTCAGGAAAGCTAGTCACATGAATCTCCTCACAAATATTATGCAAAAAAGGAAAAAAAAACTGATTCCTGGACTCCATCCAAAGCATATGAGTCAGAGTGTATATGTTTCTTTTAAAGCTTATGGAGAGATTTTGGTCTAAAACATGTTTTTTAAAACCAAGACATAGAATAAAGTATAAGAGATGGGGATGTAAGTTACTGGTAGAAGGCTTACCCAACATGCATAAGGCACTACTTAGGCATTTAACTAATAATTCTTTATCAGTAAAAAACCAGGAGTCAGATATTAGGGTAAGAACCTAAATGATTAGAGAAGCTGTGGAGAAGTCACAAGTCACATCCTACCATGTCCCTTCCTACTTCCAAAAGGGCTGAGATCCTCTCTCAAGCCCACCTTACTACTTCCTGTCTCCTATCTGTACACAGTCCTTCAGATCTCTATGGTTAATGCTGGTCAGCCCTCTGACTCAACACAAACTTTATTTTCAGAATGAAATCAGAATATCACACAACATTACCTTTCATGCCTAGCACCAGAAGATAAGAACATAGAGCACTAACTTCAGTAACATTAAGTCACACAAAGACATAAAGAGGAGGCCGGATAAAACAGTGAAAGAAGAATATGAGTGGGTGATCCAAACATACCAGATTCGACACACAAGGAGAAGATATGAAAACACACTGTCTGCACAAAACGTTATGAAGCCCTTGCCCTCTGTTTTAGTGCCTTGTCAATACATCTGCACTAATCTGCATATAGTGATCAGTTTACAGTTCACAAATGTACTTTTACTTTATCTAAATGCTCATCCACGTAGCAAACTCTTCATTCAAATCTGTTCACTGTCTCTTATGGATGGTACTCGATGTTAGGGATCCATATGCAAAACCAAACTACACCCTTGCATTTTTTTTTATTAAGAGTTTATCTATTCATTTTACATATTAACCACAGATTCCCTCTCCTCCCTCCTCCCATCCCCCTAGCCTTCCCCCCAACGTACCCACCATTTCCACCTCCTCCAAGGCAAAGTCTCCCATGGGGAGTCAGCAGAGTCTGGTACATTCAGTTGAGGCAGGTCCAAGCCCCTCCTCCCTGCACCAAGGATGCACAAAGTGGCACAGTATAGGCACTAGGCTCCAAAAAGTCAGCTCATGCACTAGGGATGGTTCCCAATCCCACTGCCTGGGGGCCTCCTAAACAGTTCAAGCTAAACTACTGTCTCACCTATCCAGAGGGCCTAGTCCAGTAATATGGGGGCTCCTCAACTATTGGTCCACAGTTTATGCGTTTCCACTAGTTTGGCTAGTTTTCTCTGTGCTTTTTCCCAACATGGTCTTCATATCTCTTGCTCATATAATCCCTCCTCTCTCTCATTGATTGGACTCCTAGAGCTCCGCCTGGGACCCAGCTGTGGATCTCTGCATCTGCTTCCATCAGTCACTGGATGAGGGTTCTATGATGACAGTTATGGTATTCAGCCATCAGATCACCCACCAGAGTAGGTCAACTCAGGCACCCTCTCGACCATTGCCAGTAGTCTATAGTGGAGTCATTTTAGTGGATTCCTGAGGACCTCCCTAGCACCTTGCTTCTCCCTTTTCCCATGGTATCTTCATTTATCATGGTATCTCTTTTCTTGCTCTCCCACTCTGTTCCTGATCCAGCTCGAATCTCCCGCTCCCCTAAACTCCCTTGCCCTCCATTACCTTCCCTCACTTCCAGTTTGCTCGCGTAGAACTCAGCCATTTTTTCCATCACTGGGTGATCCCTGTGTCTTTCCTGCTATCTATCTTCCCTGGAGCTGTGAGTTGCAGTCTGGTATTCCTCTGCTTTACATCTAGTATCCACTTATGAGTGGGTACATACCATGTTTGTCCCTCTGAGTCTGGGTTACCTCACTCAGGATGATATTTTCTAGTTCCATCCATTAGCCTGCAAATTTCATGATGTCATTTTTTTCTCTGTTGAGTATATGTACCACATTTTTTAAAAATCCAATCTTCAGTTGAGGGGCATCTAGGTTTTTTTCCAGGTTCTGGTGATTATGAATAATGCTGTTATGAACATAGTTGAGCATGTGTTCTTGTGGTATAATTGAGCATTCCTTGGGTATATGCCCAAGATTGGTATAGCTGGGTCTTAGGGAGATTGATTCCCAATTTTCTGAGAAACGGCCATACTGATTTCCAAAGTGGCTGTACAAGTTTGCAATCCAACCAACTGTGTAGGAATGTTCCTCTTGCTCCACATCCTCTCTAATATAAGCTGTCTTTAGTGTCTTTTCTCTTAGTCATTCTGACAGGTGTAAGATGGTATCTCAGAGTCATTTTGATTTGCATTTCCCTGATGACTAAGGATGTTGAGCAATTCCTTAAATGTCTTTCAGCCATTTGAGATTCTTCTGTTGAGAATTCTCTGTTTAGCTCTATAGCCCATTTTTTTTTTAAATTGGACTGTTAGGTATTTTGATGTCTAGTTCCTTGAGTTCTTTATATATTCTGGAGATCAGCCCTCTGTCAGTTGTGGAGTTGGTGATGATCTTTTCCCATTCTGTAGGCTGTCGTTTTGTCTTATTGGCTTTGTCCTGTGCCCTACAAAAGCTTCTCCATTTCAAGAGGTCCCATTTGTTAATTGTTGCTCTCATTGTCTGTGCTACTGGTGTTATGTTTAGGAAGTGGTCTCCAATGCCAATGCATTCAAGACTACCTCTTACTTTCTCTTCTGTCAGGTTCAGAATAACTGGGTTTATGTTGAGGTCTTTGATCCACTTGGACTTAAGTTTTGTACACAGTGACAGATGTAGATCTATTTGCAATCTTCTACATGTTCACATCCAGTTATGCCAGCACCATTTGTTGAAGATGATTTCTTTTTTTCCTTTGTACAGTTCTGGGTTCTTTGTCAAAAATCAGGTGTTCATAGGTGTGTGGGTTAATGTCATGGTCTTCAATTTGATTCCATTGGTCCACATGTCAGTTTTTATGCCAGTACCAAGCTGTTTTTATTACTGTAGCTCTATAGTAGTGCTTGAAGTCAGGTATGGTGATACCTCCAGAGGTGGTTTTTTTTTTTTTTTTTTTTTTTTTTTTTTTTTTTTTGTACAGCATTCTTTTAGCTATCCTGCATTTTTTGTTTTTCCAAATGAAGTTGAATATTATTGTTTCCAGGCCTGTGAAGAAGTATGTTGGGGCTTTGATAGGGATTGCATTGAATCTGTAGATTGCTATTTTTACTATGTTAATCCTTCCTCCCCACGAGTATGGGTGATCTTTCCATTTTCTGATATCTTCTTCAGTTTCTTTCTTCAGAGAGTCAAAGTTCTCATCATACAGGTCTTTCACTTGGTTAGTTAGAGTTATCCAAAGCATTGTATATTATATGTGGCTACTGTAAAGGGTGATGTGTCTCTGATTTCTTTATAAGCCCGTTTATCATTTGTATATAGGAGGGCTACAGATTTTTTGAGTTAATCTTGTATCCTGCCACATTACTAAAGATATTTATCAGCTGTAGGAGTACCCTGGAAGAATTTTTGGGGTCACTTATGTGTACTAACATATAATCTGCAAATGGTGAAAGTTTTTACTTCATCCTTTCCAATTTGTATACCCTTGGTATCCTTTTGTTGTCTTATTGCTCTAGCTGGAACTTCAAGTACTATATTTAATAGATATGGGGAGAGCAGACAGCATTGTGTTGTTCCTGATTTTAGTGGAATCAGTTTGAGTTTCTCTCCATTTAATTTGATGTTGGCTGTGGACTTTCTGTAAATTGCCTTTTTATGTTTAGGTATGTTCCCTGTATTCCTGATCTCTCCAAGACGTTTATCATGAAGGGATGTTGGATTTTGGCAAAGGCCTTTTCAACATCTGATGAAATAATCATGTGTTTTTTTTTTTCTTTTAGTTTGTTTATATGGTGTATTACATTGACAGACTTTAGTATGTTGAACTATCCTTGCATCTCTGGGATAAAGCCTAATTGATCATGGTGGATAATGTTTTTGATGTGTTGTTGGAGTCGGTTTTCCAATATTTTATAGAGTATTTTTGCCTCAATGCTCATAAGGGAGATTGGTCTGTAGTTCTCTTTCTTCGTTGCTTCTTTGTTTGGCTTAGGAATCAGAGTAACTGTAGCCTCATAAAAAGAGTTTGGTAATGTTCCTTCTGTTTCTATTGTGTGGAACATTTTGAAGAGTATTGGTATCATCTCTTCTTTAAAGATCTGGTAGAATTCTGCTTTGAAACCATCTGGTCCTGGGCTTTTTTTTGGTTGGGTGAATTTTAATGACTGTTTCTATTTCCTTAGGGGTTATTGGTCTATTTAAATAGTTTATCTGGTCTTGATTTAACTTAGGTATGTGGTACCTATCCAGAAAATTATCCATCTCTTTCAGATTTTCCAGTTTTGTGGAGTACAGGTGTTTTAAGTATGACCTGATGAGTCTCTGGATTTCCTCAGTGTTAGTTGTTATGTCCCCCTTTTTCATTTCTGATTTTGTTAATTTGGGTGCTCTCTCTTTGCCTTTTGGCTACTTTGAATAAGGGCTTGTCTATCTTGCTGATTTTCTCGAAGAACCAACTCTTTGTTTCATTGATTCTTTGTATTGTTCTCTTTGTTTCTATTTTATTGATCTCAGCTCTCAATTTGATTATTTCCTGGCATCTCTTCCTCCTGGGAGAGTTTGCTTCTTCTTGTTCTAGAGCTTTCAGGTGTGCTGTTTGTTAAGTCACTAGTGTGAGATCTCTCCAATTTCTTTATGTGGGTATTTAGTGCTATGAATTTTCCTCTTAGCACTGCTCTCATGGCTTCCTATAAGTTTGGGTATATGGTGTATTCATTTTCACTGATCTCTATGAAGTCTTTACTTTCTTTCTTTCTTTATTTCTTCCTTGACCCATTGTTGATTCATTGGGCATTATTCAGTTCCCATGAGATTGTAGGCTTTCTGTAATTTTTGTTGTTGTTGAAATCTAACATTAAGCCATGGTGATCCGATAAAATACAGGAGGGAGAGGAATCACTCACATCTCGGTCCAAAGGAGTTTGCCTATTCCTTGTCTCAGAACGTTATTGAGGTCACGGGAAGATGGATATTGGGGTAGGGCTTGGGTCTTATAGATTGCAGGGTCTGATGGGGCGGGGTTGGTGGAGGAGCCTGGCCTCGGGGAGTTTTCCCTGCTGGCCAGCAACTGGGGCAGAGTTGGGTGGGAGTGCCCAGGTATAGGGAAAAGGGGCTGGCTAAAGAAATCCACCCTGACTCTGGAGCCCAGAACTAGGGAAAGATGGCTCAGATCAGGGCAGAAAGAAACACAGTTGGGCTCAGTCAGATCAGGGCCATCTCTGCCCCAGCCAACTGACTTGTGAAACCAACTAATCACAGAGCAGGATAGTAGAACCCTGGGCCCGGGGTTGACTTCACCCCCAAGGCATCCTGTGTAAACTGCCCTGCCTGGTCAGTTAGAAAAAAGGCTGTTCTCTCCACCCTGGTAGACGCAGCTACTCTCCTGGATGCTTCCTACCCAAATGAATCTCTTTCTCAAAAGAGTTTTGGGTGTGAAGGTCTTCATTCACTGGCATAGAGAAGATCCTTGCTGAGATGTCTCCCAGTGGACAAAACAAGGCAGAGCTGAAAGAGCAGAGCAAGGAGGAGCTGAACAGAAGATCTTTGCTGAGACATCCCTCAGTGGATAGAGTAAGAGAGAGCTAATAAGTAACACTTTTCTCCAGAGCTGCAGTAGATGGCTGCATTTCTGCAGGGGTTTCCACTTTCGCAGAGTGAAGCAAAAGAAGCAACATCTTAGGCCAGAGAAGCAGAGCTCTGCTAGGAAACCCCCATAAGTGGGGGCTCAGCAAAGCTCAGCTGTAGGGGCTCTCCAGGAGAGGAGCAGGAATGCTATATCCTGTGGGGAGACCATCCCCCATCACACCAGATATACCTTGACTTTCCCAAAGAGTCAGGATACCCTTCTCTTCTGAAGCAGTTCCAGGCCTGATTCTCCCGAGAAGTCAGAAAAATTTGCCTTCCAGCGTTGGGCTGCTTCTTTGCAGTTCCAGCCATCATAGCTGTGCTAAACAGCTCCAAGTGTGTGGGACACCTTCAGGGAAGAGCTGTTGTTCTGAGCAGCTTGAGGTGTCCGGGATGCCTCGCCCTCCAGGGCTGAAGTGTCTCCTTTCAGTTCAGCCATCAGAGCTGTCCTAAGCAGCTCCCAGGTAGTCAGGACACCAAATCCACAGAGTTGCAAAAATCCGGGACCAAACCCAGAGTTGTTGCAACCAATATGCTTACATTTTTGGTGCTGGAACCCGGGACACCAAACCCACAGAGTTGCAAAACTCACCTTTTGCAACCAATTTCCTTACACTGGGACTCAAGAACCAGTTTTTTAGACCATAGTTATATTTATCTCCCAGTACATTATTTTAGAGACAGCAAAGGGCTTTCACCTAAAAAACAAAGTAACACTAACTCTGAAACAACTTCACCCTGTCTTTGGTACTTGGGGGCTTAGATTTGCTCACTATCAGCTTAACCAAAACTCTGTGATACCAACTGATTCTTAGTGAGGAATACCTTATCTATTCAGAGTCCTCAAGGACAAAAAGAAATTGAGAAAGAAGATGACAGCCAGTGTATGAGAACCCCAGTGGTAGAGCACTTGCTTAAAATGTACTTCATCGCCAGCATAGCCACCACAAAACATTGTTTGTAGTGGAATTGATCTTCCTGCTTCCTACACAAATACCCTGCCAACTATTTAAAGTATTGTGGATAAACCAATAGATAATTTGTCTTCTGCTCATTTGCCCAACAAGTCCTTTTCCCCTGACCTCTGCTGTTACCATATAGTTGGATCCCAGTGGTGTGTTCTGAATACATCTTCCTCTCTCCCTCTCCTCCCCTCCCTTCCATTTATCCTCCTCTTGTATAATTTCACCAATTCTCTCTGGTTTAGTGACTTAGCTTGTCAAGGTGCTTTAATCCCCCAAATTTGAGAAAGCAAATTAAAATGGGCATTTTCTTTTTATATGTAAAAATGGCATAAAAACTTAAATGAATATGCTGAGTTGAATTTTGTCCCTAAAAAATGTTAAGTTCAAATCTCAGCCCCTGTGACTGTACGACAGGCCACAAGGGTGGGCCTGATGCACTGGGACCACTGTCGTAATTCCATGAGAAGAAAGGCAAGGAGGGCATTGTGGGAAGAGAGGCTGGGACTGGAGTGTTGGAATTGCAAGGCAAGAACACCAAGTATTTTAGGAAAGGATTCCGCAGTCACAGAACAAGGCCCCCCCACACACTGGTCTCCAGTTTTGTCCCTCAGAACTGTGACAGCATATCTCTTGCCACCTAGTTTGCTACATCAGCTGTAGAAAATGAACTTGTTTCAATATTTTGTGTAATCCATAACTATAGAATAAAAGTAATTTATACAAGTTTAAAAAAAAAAAGGTTTCTTTAAGACCAAAACGTAGTGCCCAGATATCCTTGGGTGTGTGTTCTTCAACTGGAGAGATGTCAACTTCCCAGACCTACATTCTTAAAAGGAAATTGCCCTTCCTTTCCCAGCAGATAACACTTATCAATAACTCCTAGGCATAGAGGGGGATTGTGTGCCCAGCTCCCACTTCCATGCTGGGATTTGGTCTTCCTTGGGCTTGCACAGGTTTCTTTTCTTTTTCATGGTGTTGCAGTTTGTGTGAGTTCATATGTGCATCTGCCCTACTGTGTACAGATGTTCCTTGTATTCCCCCACCACCTCAGATTATTATACTCTTTGTCCTCTCCCTCAGTAATCTCTGAACCTTGTGAGGGTAGGATGAGGTACATAGGTTCCCTTTAGGGCTGAGCATTCTTCTGTCTCTTATTCTCTACACCTTGGCTAGTTGTGGGTCACTATGTTAACCACCGTTTACTGCAAATCAAAGCTCCTTAGATGAGGGATAAGAGATACATTGATCTACGGCTGTAATGATAAGTCAGTTTAATACTATGTGCATTTAGCAGCACAACAGTAGTAAGTTCTCCCCTAGGGCCTATGACTGCTAGCTCTATGTTCTTGGTCTGATAATGGTGCTAGTATGGGTTTCATCTTGTGGAGAGGAACTCAAATCCAATCAATCTTCCAGCACATGAAAAGTAGCCAGCAGGGATGAAACATTTAGGTCATTACCAACTTGATTCTGCCATGTTCTATGACCCAAGTATGGATATCTTCAACAATGGGGTCAATGAAAATAAAAGGACATAATGTTATGATATTTTGGGTCATATCCAGTATCTGTACTCTGAAGTATATGAATACATGACTGGTACCTCAATTCTATTTCATTGATTATTGTATTTGTTTTATACTAAAACCACACAGCTTCCATGTCTATGGATTTTTCAGTCCGGAGATCTGGAAGAGCAAGTTTTCATATTTATCTTTTTCCCTGCCCTGTTTCCCCTTTCCTCTTTCTCGTTCTTCAGGCATTTCTTACCTATTCTTGAATCTTCACTGTAACCTGTGAAGCCCACATTCAATTTGTCAAATTTCTTAAAAGTCTCTGTTGGGCTTTTTATTAGAATCATTAAATCTGTATATGAGATTTGTTAGAATTCATATATTGATACAAGAATTCTGACCATAGATATTTATCTCCATTTATGTGTGTCTTGTTGATTATCTTCTAATAAAACTTTATAATGGCCTATACAAATGCTCTCCCACATTATTAATTTTATTTTAAGGCACTTTAATTTTATCACTACTGAAATTTATTAGAATATTATGATTTTTACTATTCTAAAAATTAATTTTAAAAATTAATTTTACATTTGTTCAATATGTTAGGTAAATATATGCTTGTATTCTTTGCATTATATATTTTAAATATTTATTTATATCTTATTTAATTTTTAAATTTTTAGAAATGAAAATACAATCACATCCTTTCCTTTCATGTTTCCTTCCCTTCTATATCCTCTCCTCCTGGATGCCTCTCCAATTTATGATCTCTTTTCCTTAATTATTGCATAAACAGTCACAGACACACACACACACACACACACACACACACACACACACACACACACACACAAATACAATCTTCCCAGTGTATTTAGTGTTGCTTGTATATGTATATGGTTTCAGAGCTGACCACTTGATATTGGTAACCAGTTAAAAGGGTCATCCCTGTGGAAGACTAGTTCTTTAGCCATCTGTAGTTCTTTGTTTAGGGGTGGAACCCTGTGAGATTTCCCCCTTTCAAGTTAGCATATTGATTGGTATTGTCCTTATTCAGGTCTTGTTTAGGCAGTCATATTGCTGAAATATCATGGGTGAAGCTTCCCTTTCATTTCTGGTTCCTACAATCTTTCCCCTTCCTCTTAATGATGCTCCCTGAGCCCTTGTTCTCTGAAGTTGAGTGGTTGTGGTTTTCTGCAATGGTCTCTCTCTGTTGCAAAGAGAAGCTTTTTTTGGTGAGGGGTGAGAGCTACACTTTTTTGTAGTAAGTGGGATTCACTTAGGAATTGTACTGATTTAGTCAAGTGGTGGTACTGCATTCTCCTCTATGATGCATGAACTCATTAGCCCCAGCTAATTTCCGAGCTTTCAAGGACCAGGCATGATTTCCGTGCTGTTGAGTAGGCCTAAGTCTAATTAGAGAGCTGTTGGTGCGGTTTCAGCAGCATCGGTGGAACGTACGTGTTGGAGAGTTCTGATGACGAATTTTTAGACAATAACAGATTCTTGAGCTGAGCCATCAGTATGGTTGGAAATTGAAGGGAAGTACGCATATCTGTTCGAAGTACAGTGGCTTCCACAAGATTGAGATGTGGTCTGAGGGATGGTGTGACTACAAGCGATTTCCAGGAAAACAAGCACAGGGATGGTATGAGTACAAGCGACTTCCAGGAAAACAAGCTCAGAGATGGTATGACTACAAGAGACTTCCAAGAAAACAAGCACCTCCTTGGAGCCATCCCGGTGATGGCAACCATAGATTAATTAATGTGCCAAAGAGACCGCCTCTGGGAGACAAGAGATCTTCTCTGCTAGCCAGACTCAACAAAGCAGGCTGCAGTAGATACTACTGGCACGTTGATTGGCAAGAATGGGGCAAGGGCCGCTGTTTTACTCAGGATCCAAGAAGAGCCCCACCTTACAAAAGAGGCCATTATGGCTACCGATGGTCAAGAGATGAGTATTCCACAAGCCAACAGCCTCAATACAGGGCCATGAGAAACGGCTTTAAAAGAAAACGTTTCTATTCTTCCCATTATTCAAGACAACACTCTCCCCATAAACAGGGCGATCCTTTTTTGAGAGAATCACGTGTGGGCGGGAAGGACTCCCTACACAGCAGATTTGGATCCAGTCTCAGCAGTAGAAGCAGGATGCGCTCCTTCCATCAGTCTCGACGTAGATGTAAAGAGAGAGCCATCCAGTTTTTGAAAACATCAAGAGATACTGTGCCCTCAAGTTCTTCATCCAAGGTGTTAAAAAGCCCCAGCCGGCTGACTGAGAAGGAACAGGCTGATGCTGCAAGCAAGAGGGCTAATGAAAATCCCAAGAAGTCAGAAGAAAATAACTTGGCTGAAATTTCCGAGTTTGAGACAGGATCCAAGGCACCACTACGAATCAACCAGACAGAAGAACCCGAGTCAAACACAACAGCTGGCCCAGAATTGTGTGAAGACAGCCAGCTTAGCATTCGCTCAAAAGCGATCGCATCAAAAATCACTGAGATTGAGAAGGTTTACCGACAAGTCTGTGAAATTTTCGGGATGGTGGTGGAAAGGCTGATTGAAAAGGATCGTTCGTTAGAAAAATCTATACAGTTTGCAATGAAGCAGAGTTTGCATGAAATAGGTGAGCAACGTGTTGAAGAACTCAAGCATTTCATTATGGAGTATGATAATTCTACTCCAGATTTTGGAGACCCTTTTTAGGACAATTCGGGCTCGGTTCAAAAAATTGTGTAAAAGCTTCTAGATTTGTCCCTTTGGATTTTTAAAATCCTTACTATTTTGTGATGACGAGAAATACTTTATGATAACTGACCACGTTGCTAATATCAAATAAATATCTACAATATCTTTTAAAGTATCTTAATTAGAATGTTTTCACTATGTGTAGAATTGTCTAATCCATTTTCATACATCTCCTCCCTCCCAAAAATAATGCTCAATTAACTTTTTAATGTTTGAAAAAGCAGTTCTGGAGAGCAGCTCTCTGTACTTAACTCGTGTTCAATAGTCTTCCATGGTGTGCTGGTCTCAGGAGTTTAATTTGTAGTTAGCGATCATTCCAGGTTGCATCATAGGCATTGTTAGCATTTTGAGTTGAGTTTGCCTGCTGCCTGCTTTTTTTTCTGCTTTGCAACCTTCGGGGATGTCAAAACATGTTGTCTTAAGGAAGTAGAACTTAGCTGTCTTGCAATATTTGCTGAGAATATTTCTTCTTTAGTATAGGAAAGAAGCGCTTAAAAAAACCTCTAAAGGACACATTAAAACAAAACCTTCTTCTCAAGTCATTGAACTTTGTGTGTCTCTTCTATGAAGTGAGGCTCCTAACTGCTCTCTCTGAACAACATTGTAGATAAGACTGATAGGAGGGATAACCTGAGATGTAAGATGCATTTTAACTTGAAATTTCTCCGAAACCCCTCTGGTGGCAATAATAAAAAAAAATAGACTATACAACAACCTGGAGTTTTGTTTTATTCCTTTTCTTTATCAAAGAGGGACCTGACAAGGAGCTCATGCTTGTGATAAAATGACAGATTTCTCTGTTAATTTCTGTGATCTAAGTTCTGTAGACTTAGCGAATCTCCCTCTTCACAAGTGTTATCATAGAAACGAGGCAGAATAAGGCATTGCACCATAAGGAATGGGCTCTAAAAAGGCAGTTCATGAGCTAGGAAACAAGGAGGACCCTAAGGGGAACTCATGGATCACTCTGGGAAGATGAAACAGAGGATATCTACATGAGTAAATTGGGGGTGATGGGGGCAATCAGGGGAAGGGGATGGGGAATGAGAACATGGTCAAGCTGGGGGCAGGGACAGAGTGGAAACCAATGAAAGAGATATTTCGATAGTGGGAGACATTATGGGGCCAGGGAACAACCTGGTGCTAGGGAAATTCCCAGGAAGCCACAAAGTTGACGTCAGATTAGACTACTAGCAACAGTGGAGAGGGTGCCTGAACTGGCCTACCCAGGTAGTCAGATCGGTGAATAACCTAACTGTCATCATTGAGTCTTCATCCAGTAACTGATGGAAGCAGGTGCAGAGATCCACAATCAAGCACCAGGCTGAGCACTGGGAGACAGTCAAAGAGAGGGAGGAGGGATTATATGAGCAAGTGTGGTCAAGATCATGATGGGGAAATCTACAGAGACAACTGAACCAAATTCATGGAAACTCACTAACTTTAGACTGACAGCTGTGGAGTCTGCATGGGAGTGTACTAGGCCCTCTGCATGCTGGAGACAGTTGTGTAGTTTGGTCTGTTTGAGGGGCCCCTGGCAGTGGGATCAGGATCTATCCCTTGCTCATGAGCTGGCTTTCTGGAACCCATTACCTATGATGAGACACCTTGCTCAGCCTTGATGCTGGTGGGTGAAGCTTGGTCCTGCCTCAACTGAATATACCAGGCTTTGCTGTTCCCCCATGGAAGGACTAACTCTTTTGGAGGAGACATGGGGGGAGGATTAGGGGGGGTGGGGTGGGAGGATATGGAAAAGTGTAGCTAGAGTTTTCCTGCCTGGCCCACAGTCAGGACAAATCTCTGTCACCCGCCAGTCCTACAACTGCTCAGACCCAACCAAGTAAACACAGAGACTTATATTGCTTACAAACTGTATGGCTGTGGCAGGCTTCTTGCTAACTGTTCTTATATCTTAAATTAATCCATTTTTATAAATCTATACCTTGCCACTTGGCTCGTGGCTTACCGGCATCTTCACATGCTGCTTGTCATGGCGGCGGCTGGCAGTGTCTCCCCCCCCCCACTGACTTCCTGTTCTCTTAATTCTCCTCTCTGTTAGTCCAGCCTATACTTCCTGCCTGGCCACTGGCCAATCAGTGTTTTATTTATTGACCAGTCAGAGCAATTTGACATACAGACCATCCCACAGCAGAAGAGGGATGAGAGGGGGATCTGTGGTTGGTATGTTGAATGAATTAAAAATTTTAAAAATAAAGCCAGTTCGTGTATCCAGGATAAGTCCTGGTCCCATTGCCGGGGGAGGGGGCGTGGAATGAGGGGAAATTGTGGGGAAGCAGGAGAAGGGGAGGGAGAGAGAACAGGGGTTGGTATGTAAAATGAAAAACAAATAAATAAAAAATTAATATAACAAAAGAAACGTGGCAAAAGACAGCAAGGCCAGCAGAGCTCCCCTCACCTTGTAAGTGAGCCAGTGTACAAGCAAAGAGACGATTAGGATATTCCACTCACTTCTTGATCCTTTCCAGCATAGCACTGAGCCAAAATACACAATTTGTGACAATAGGTACACTAAAATCACAGTTTTAATTACTGCCCAATTTCATTATCTCCTTTTTTTGAACAAGGTTTTACAGTCTAGACCTAGCTAGACTGAAAACCATTGTGTAGACCAGACTGGCCTCAAACTCACAGAGATCCCCCTGCCTCTGCCTCCTGCATGCTGGGATTAAAGACATGTGCCACCATCCTCAGTATTCTGTTGGTTATGGCCAAGAGGTGAGTGCTGCTGCTGCATACTTGTAGGCAGATTTGTTTTTCCCTTTGGGTCTCCAGTTCACAATAAAAACAAAATGACATGGAGACATACTATTAATTATGAAAAGCTCAGCCTGTAGCTTGTCCTACAAGCTCTTATAACTTAAATGAACCCATTTATATCAATCTATGTTTTGCCTCATGGCTTTTTATGTCTCTTCCATCTTGCATCTCCTGCTCCCTTTCCATGTCCCCTGGTGTCTGTCACATGCCTAGATGGATCTTGTCAAAGGCTTTTTTAGCATCTAATGAGATGATCATGTGGTTTTTCTTTCAGTTTGTTTATATGTGGTATTACATTGACTGATTTTTGTATGTTGAACCATCCTTGCATCCCTGGGATAAATCCTACTTGGTCGTGATGGATAATTGTTTTGATGTATTCTTGGATTCGGTTTGCCAATATTTTGTTGAGTATTTTTGCATCAATGTTCATGAGGGAGATTGGTCTGTAGTTCTCTTTCTTTGTTGCATCTTTGTGTGGTTTGGGTATCAGGGTAATTGTAGCCTCATAAAAAGAGTTTGGTAGTGTTCCTTCTGTTTCTATTGTGTGGAACACTTTGAAGAGGATTGGTATTAGTTCTTTGAAAGTCTGGTAGAATTCTGCACTGAAACCATCTGGTCCTGGGCTTTTTTTGGTTGGGAGACTTTTGATGACTGTTTCTATTTCTTTAGGGGTTATTGGTCTATTTAAATGGTTTATCTGGTCTTGATTTAATTTGGTATGTGGTATTTATCTAGAAAAGTGTCCATTTCTTCCTGGTTTTCCATTTTTGTAAGTACAGGTTTTTGAAGTATGATCTGATGATTCTCTGGGTTTCCTCATTGTCTGTTGTTATGTCTCCCTTTTCATTTATGATTTTGTTAATTTGGGTGCTCTCTCTTTGCCTTTTGGTTAATTTGGCTAGGAGTTTGTCTATCTTGTTGATTTTTTTCAAAGAACTAACTCTTTGTTTCATTCATTTTTTTGTATTGTTCTCTTGTTTTCTATTTCATTGATTTCAGCCCTCAATTTGATTATTTCCTGGCGTCTATTCTCCTGGATGAGTTTGTTTCTTTTTGTTCTAGAGCTTTCAGTTGTGCTGTTAATTCATTGGTATGGGATTGCTCCATCTTCTTTATGTGTGCATTTAGTGCTATGAATTTTCCTCTTAGCACTGCTTTCATAGTGTCCCATAAGTTTGGGTATGTTGTACTTTCATTTTCATTGAATTGTAGGAAATCTTTAATTTCTTTCTTTATTTCTTCCTTGACCCATTGATGTTTCAGGTGGGCATTATTCAGTTTCCATGAGTTTGTGAGTTTTCTATAATTTTTGTTGTTGTTGAGGTCTAACTTTAAGGCATGGTGGTCTGATAAGATACAGGAGGTTATTCCAATGTTTTTGTATCTGTTGAGATTTGTTTTGTGGCCAAGCATGTGGTCAATTTTTGAGAAGGTTCCATGGGGTGCTGAAAAGAAGGTATTTTTTTTGTGTGTTAGGATGGAATGTTCTGTAGATATCTATTAAGTCCATTTGAGTCATAACATCTGTTAGGTCCTTTATTCCTTTGTTAAGTTTTAGTCTGGGAGATCTTTCTTTTGTTGAGAGTGGTGTGTTAAAATCTCCCACTACTAATATGTGGGGTTTGATGTGCATTTTAAACTTTAGTAGTGTTTCTTTTATGAATGTGGGTGCTTTTGTATTTGGGGCATAAATGTTTAGAATCGAGACTTCGTCTTGGTGGATTTTTCCTGTGATAAATATGTAATGTCCATTCTGATCTCTTTTGATTGATTTTAGTTTGAAGTCTATTTTATTAGATATTAGGATAGCTACACCAGCTTGTTTCTTAGGTCCATTTGCTTGGAAAACCTTTTTCCTGCTAGAAGATCATGGACAAATCTTATGCAGACACTAAGAGAACACAGATGCCAACCCAGACTATTATACCCAGCAAAACTCTCAATCACCATAGGCGGAGTAAACAAAATATTCCAGGATAAAACAAGATTTAATCAATACCTGTCCACAAACCCAGCCCTACAGAAAGCACTAGAAGGAAAAAAATCCAACCCAAAGAAGCTAAACACATCCATGAAAAATCAAGCAATAGATAATCCCACACCAACATAAACCTAGGAAGGACAACACAACACAACCACAAAAAAAAAACAAACAAACAGGAATTAACAATCACTGGTCATTAATATCCATCAATATCAATGGCCTCAACTCACCTATAAAAAGACACAGGCTAACAGAATGGATAAGAAAACAGGACCCATGCATCTGCTGCATACAAGAAACACACCTTAACTTCAAAGATAGACACTACCTCTGAGTAAAGGGCTGCCTCAACTATCCTGGGGGCCTAGTCCAGTGCCATTGGGGGCTCCTCACTTATTGGTCCACAGTTCATGCATTTACACTAGTTTGGCTAGTTGTCCGTACTTTTTCCAATCATGGTCTCCATATCTCTTGCTCATAGCATCCCTCCTCTCTCTTATCAATTGGACTCCTGGAGCTCTGCCTGCCTGGGACCCAGCCGTGGATCTCTGCATCTGCTTCTGTCAGTCACTGGATGAGGGTTCTATGATGACAGTTAGGGTATTCGGCCATCTGATCAGCAGAGTAGGTCAGCTCATGCACCCACTTGACCATTGCCAGTAGTCTATAATGGAGGTATCTTTGTGGATTCCTGGGGACCTCCCTAGCACTCTGCTTCTACTTAGTCTCATGGTGTCTTCATTTATCGTGGGGATCTCTTTCCTTGCTCTCCCACTCTGTTTCTGATCCAGCTCTGACCTCCTGCTCCACTAAACTCTCATTCACCCATCCCTTGTGTTCCATTACCCCCCACCCCACCCGCAGTTTGCTCCTGTAGATCTCATCCATTTCTTCATCACTGGGCGATCCCTGAGTCTACAAGCTAGTCTCCCTGGAGCTTGGGGTTGCAGTCTGGATATCCTTTGCTTTACATCTATTATGCCCATATGAGTGACTACATACCATGTTTGTCTTTCTGAGTCTGGTTTACCTCACTCAGGATGATACTTTCTAGTTCCCTTCATTTGCCTGCAAATCTCATGATGTCATTTTTTTTTTTCTGCTGAGTAGTACTCCATTGTGTATATGTACCACACTTTCTTAATCCAGTTTTCAGTTGAGGGGCATCTAGGTTGTTTCCAGGTTCTGGCTATTATAAATAGTGCTGCTATGAACACAGTTGGGCATGTGTCATTGATGTATGATTGAGTATTCTATAGATGTAACCAACCGTCTTATTAAATAAGAAACACAGAAACAATGTAAAAGAGAAAGCCGAGAGGTCAGAGCTCAGAGCTAAAATCTCACCCTTCCTCCTGCTGTCCCAGCTTCGAGAAAGAGACCTACTTCCTGTCTGTTCGTTTTTTTTATAGTATGTTGTTCTGCCTTCTCATTGGTTGTAAACCCAAACACGTGACTGCCTCGTCACTGTCTGAATGTACAGCCCCCTAGGTCTTAAAGGCATATGTCTCCAATGCTGGCTATATCCCTGAACACACAGAGATCTATGGGATTAAAGGCGTGTGCCACCACCGCCACACTCTTGCTATGGCTCTAATAGCTCTGACCCCCGGACAACTTTATTTATTAACATACAATCAAAATAATATTTCAGTACAATTAGATTACCACCACAGTATTCCTTGGGTATATGCCCAAGAATGGTATACCTTGGTCTTGAAAAAGATTGATTTCCAATTTTATGAGAAAGTGCCATATTGATTTCCAAAGTAGCTGTACAAGTTTGCATTCCCACCAATAGTGGAGGAGTGTACCCCTTGCTCCACATCTTCTCCAATATAAGCTGTATTCAGTGTTTTTGACCTTAGGCATTCTGACAGGTGTAAGATGGTATCTTAGAGTAGTTCTGATTTGTATTTCCCTGATAACTAAAGATTTTGAGCAATTCCTTATAGGTCTTTTGGCCATTTGAGATTCTTCTGTTGAGAATTCTCTTTTTAGCTCTATATCCCATTTTTTTAAATTGGACTGTAAGGTATTTTGATGTCTATTTTCTTGAGTTTTTTTTATATATTCTGGATATCAGTCCTCTGCCAGATGTGGGGTTGGTCACTCTAGGCTGTCACTTTGTCTTGTTGACCATGTCCTTTGCTCTACAAAAGCGTCTCAGTTTCAAGAGGTCCCATTTATTAATTGTTTCTCTCAGTGTCTGTGCTATTGGTGTTATATTTGGGAAGTGATATCTGGTGACAATGCATTCAAGACTACTTCCTACTTTTTTTTCTATCAGGTTCTGAGTAACTGGATTTATGTTGAGGTCTTTGATCCACTTGGACTTAAGTTTTGTGCACAGTGACAGATATGGATCTGTTTGCAATCTTCTACATGTTGGCATCCAGTTATACTAGCACCATGTGTTGAAGATGTTTTCTCTTTTCCATTGTACAGTTTTGGCTTCTTTGTAAAAAATTAGGTGTTCATACATGTGCAGATGAATGTCAGTGTCTTCAATTTGATTTCATTTTTCCACATGTCTATTTTTATGCCAGTATCAAGCTGTTTTTATGACTGTAGGTCTATAGTAGAGCTTGAGGTCAGGGATCTTGATGCCTCCAGAGTTATTTTACTGTACAGGATTCTTTTAGCTATCCTGGGTTTTTGTTTTTCCATATGAAGTTGAGTATTGTTCTTTCTAGGTCTGTGAAGAATTGTGTTGGTATTTTGATGGGGATTGCATTGAATCTGTAGATTGCTTTTGGTGAGATTTCCATTTTTACTATGTTAATCCTGCCTAACTATGAGCATGGGAGATCTTTCCATTTTCTGATATCTTCAATTTCTTTCTTAAGAGACTTAAAGTTATTGTCATACAGGTCCTTCACTTGCTTAGTTAGACTTACCCCCAAATATTTTATATTATTTGTGGCTATTGTAAAGGGTGATGTTTCTCTGATTTCTTTCTCAGCATGTTTGTCATTAGTATATAGGATGGCTACTGATTTTTTTGAGTTAATCTTGTATCTTGCTATGTGTTTATCAGCTGTAAGAATTCTTTGTTCGAATTTTTGGGGTCATTTATGTATACTATCATATCATCAGCAAATAGTGAAAGTTTGACTTCTTCCTTTCAAATTTCTATTCCCTTGATTTCCTTTTGTTGTCCTATTGCTGTAGCTAGAACTTCAAATACTATATTGAGTAAATATGGGGAGAGCAGACAGTCTTGTCTTGTTCCTGACTTTAGTGGGATCACTTTGAGTTTCTCTCCATTTAATTTGATGGCTGTTGACTTGCTGTAAACTGCCTTTATTATGCTTAGGTATGTTCCCTGTATCCCTGATCGCTCCAAGCCCTTTATCATGAAGGGGTGTTGGTTATGTCAAAGGCCTTTTCAGCATCTAATGAAATAATCATCTCATTTTCCTTCAGTTTGTTTATGTGGTATGTTACATTGACAGACTTTTATATGTTGAACCAACCTTTCATCTCTGGGATGAAGCCCACTTGATCATGGTGGATAATTGTTTTGATGTGTTCTTGGAGTCTGTTTGCCAATATTTCATTGAGTATTTTTGCATCAATATTCACGAGGGAGATTGGTCTGTAATTCTCTTTCTTTGTTACACCTTTGTTTGGTTTGAGAAGCAGAGTAACTGTAGCCTCCTAAAACGAGTTTGGTGATGTTCCTTCTGTTTCTATTGTGTGGAACAACTTAAAGAGTATTGGTATTATCTCTTCTTTGAAGATCTGGTAGAATTCTGCACTGAAAACTTCTGGGCTTTTTTTTTTTGGGGGGGGGGAGACGTTTAATGAATGTTTCTATTTCCTTAGGGGTTATTGGTCTATTTAAATAGATTATCTGGTCTTGATTTAACTTAGGTACGTGGTACCTATCCAGAAAGTTGTCCATTTCTTTTAGATTTTCCAATTTTGTGGAGTACAGGTTTTTAAAGTATGACCTGATATCAGTTGTTATGCCTCCCTTTTCATTTATGATTTTCTTGATTTGGATGCTCTCTCTCTGCCTTTTGGTTAGTCTGGATAAGGGCTTATCTATCATGTTGATTTTCTAAGACAACCATGTCTTTGTTTTAATGATTCTTTGTATTGTTCTCTTTGTTTCTATTTTATTGATTTCACCTCTCAATTTGATTGTTTCCTGGCGTCTATTCCTCCTGGGTGACTTTGCTTCTTCTTGTTCTAGAGCTTTCAGTTGTGCTGTTAAGTCACTAGTGTGGGATTTCTCCAACTTCTTTATGTGGGCATTTACTGCTATGAATTTCCCTCTTAGCACTGCTTTCATAATGTCCCATAAGTTTGGGTATGTGGTGTCTTCATTTTTGTTGATCTCTAGGAAGTCTTTAATTTCTTTCTTTATTTCTTGCTTGACCCATTGGTGATTCAGTTGGGCATTATTCAGTTTCCATGAGATTGTAGGCTTTCTGTAATTTTTGTTGTTGTTGAAATCTAACTTAAAACCATGGTTGTCTGATAGAATACAGGAGGTTATTCCATTTTTTTTTTTTTTGATCTGTTGAGGTTTGTTTTGTGACCGAGTATGTGGTCAATTTTAGAAAAGGTTCCAAGACTATATTTTCAGGGATCATTTCTATAGTTCGTTACTAGAAAAGGTTCCATGGGGTGCTGAGAAGAAGGTATATTCTTTTTTGTTAGTGTGGAATGTTCTGTAGATATCAATTAAGTCCATTTGAGTCATAACATCAGTTAAATCCCTTATTTCTCTGTTAAGTTTTGATCTGGCAGATCTGTCCAGTGGTGAGAGTGGGGTATTGAAGTCTCCCACTATTTAATGTGTGGGTTTTTTTTTGTGTGTGACTTAAGCTTTAGTAATGTTTCTTCCACATATGTGGGTGACCTTGTATTTGGGGTATAAATGTTCAGAATTGAAACTTCATCTTGCTGGATCTTTCCTGTGACGAGTATGTAATGTCCTTTTTGATCCCTTTTGATTGATTCTAGTTTGATGTCTACTTTGTTGGATATTAGGATAGCTACACTAGCTTGCTTAAGATCATTTCATTGGAAAGCCATTTCCCAGACTTTTACTCTGACATAGTGTCTATCTTTTAAGTTGAAGTGTGTTTCTTGTATGTAGCAGAAAGATCGGTCCTGCTTTTGTATCCATTCTGTTAGCCTGTGTCTTTTTATAGGTGAATTATGTCCATTGATATTAAGGGATATTAATGACCAGTGATCATTAATTCATGTTATCTTTTGGTGGTAGTGTGTGTTTATTTCTCTTCTTGGGATTTACTGCTGTGGGGTTATCTATTGCCTGTGTTTTCGTGGGTGTATCTGACTTCCTTAGGTTGGAATTTTCCTTCTAATGCTTTCTGTAGGGCTGGATTTGTGGATAGGTATTGTTTAAATTTGGTTTTGTCTTGGAATGTCTTGTTCACTCCATCTATGATGATTGAAAGTTTTGCTGGGTATAATAGTCTAGGCTGGCATCCATGGTCTCTTAGTGTCTGCATTACGTCTGTCGAGATCCTCTGGCTTTCATTGTCTCAATTGAGAAGTCAGGTGTTATTCTTATGGGTTTGCCTTTATAAGTCACTTGGCCTTTTTCTTTTGCTGCTCTTAATATTATTTGTTTATTCTGTATGTTTAGTTGTTTAATTATTATGTGACGAGGGGAATTTTTGGGGGGTCTTGTCTGTTTGGTGTTCTATAGGCTTCTTGTATCTTCATAGGTATTTCCTTTAAGTTGGGAAAGTTTTCTTCTATGATCTTGTTGAATATATTTTCTGTGCCTTTCAGTTGGTGTTCTCCTTCTTCTATCCCTATTAATCTTAGGTTTGGCCTTTTCGTGGTTTCCCAGATTTCTTGTACATTTTGTGTCATGACATTTTTGGCTTTGGTATTTTCTTTGACTGATGAAACTGTTCCCTCTATTGTATCCTCTACACCAGATTTCCTCTCTTCCATCTCTTGTATTCTGTTGGTTATGCTTGCATCTGTGTTTCCTGTTCGTTTTCTCAGATTTTCTATTTCCAGCATTCCCTTTGTTTGTGTCTTCTTCATTGTCTCTATTTCACTTTTCAGGTCTGAAACTGTTTCCCTCACCTGTTTAGTTGCTTTTTCATGGTTTTCTTGGCTTTATTTAAGGGATTTATCTATTTCTTCCAATTTTTATCTGTTTTTTCCTCAATTTCTTTATTGATTTTTCTAATTTTTTGTTTGTCTTTTTCTCAATTTCATTTTTTCTTAAAAGACCTATAGCATCTTTATGAAGCTATTTTTTTAATTTAATTTAATTTAATTTTACAATACCATTCAGTTCTACATAACAGCCACAGATTCCCTTGTTCTCCCCCTTCCTGCCCCCTTTCCTTCCCCCCAGCACACCCCCCATTCCCACCTTCTCCAGGGCAAAGCCTCCCCCGAGGACTGAGATCGACCTGGTAGACTCAGTCCAGGCAGGTCCAGTCTCCTCCTCCCAGATTGAGCTAAGTGTCCCTGCATAAGTCCCAGGTTTCAAACGACTAACTCATGCAATGAGCCCAGGATCTGGTACCACTGCCTAGATGCCTCCCAAACAGATCAAGCCAATCAACTGTCTCACCTATTCAGAGGACCTGATCCAGTTTGGGGCCCCTCAGCCTTTTTTAAGGTCACTTTCTTCTGCGTCTTCTACATTGTGATGTTCAGGTCTTGCTGTTAGAGGAGGGCTAGGTTCTGGTGATGCCATATTGCTCTTTATGTGGTTGTATGTATTTTTCCCTTGACGTCTGCCCATCTCCTCTTCTAATAGGTATAAGAGGTGCCTGTGTCTGAGCAAGTTGCTATTGTTCCACTCTGTACTTGTTGTGTCTGTGTCTCAGGGGGCCCCTCTGGGTCCAATTTGGGCTCTTGGTCTAATTGTAGCTGGCCGATTCTGTATCTCAGGGAGCTGCTCTTGGCCTAACCCAAGCTAGTTGATTCTGTGACTCACAGAGCCACTCTTGGTCTTATTGGGGCTCTTGGTCGATCCAGTCAGAGCAAACAGATTCTGTGTCTCAGGAAACTTCCCTTGGTCCAATGAGAGCTGGTAGATTTTATATCTCAGAAAGCTACTCTTGGTCCAGTAAGGCCTGGTGGATTCCCTGTCTCCAGAAGTTACTCTTGGTCCATTGAGAGCTCTTGGTCCAATGAGAGCTGGCAGTTTGTTTTCGGTGCCTCAGGAAGTTATTCTTGGTCAAATGAGAGCTGGCTGTTTAGTTTCTGTGCCTCGGGAAGTTACTGGGCTCACAGGCTGATGGGTATTGGGGCAGGGTGTAGAACTTGTAGATTATAGGATCCAATGGGCTGTTTCAGTGGGGGAGCCTTCCTGCAGGAGTTTTCCCTGCTGGCTGGCAAGTGGGGCAGAGTTGGGTGGGGCTTCCCAGGGGATTGGTTGTGTCCCTTCCTAGGGGAAGGACTATCTGGGTATGAAAAAAGTCACTCACCTCTTGGTCCAATGAGATCTGGCGGGTTGTTTTCCATGCCTCAGGAAGTTACTGGGGTCACAGGCAGTGGGTATCAGGGTGGGGTGTGGAACTTGTAGATTGCAGGGTCCAATGACACCCTTACATTTTTATCTTCCAGAATCTGAAAAGGAAACTGATAAACATTTGTGTTGTTTCTTGTTTGAGGGACATTATCATTTACATTTTTAAAATTTTTTTATTAAGAAAATTTTTATTCATTTTACATACCAACCACAGATCCTCTTTTCATCGTCCTGCTACCCCCAGCTTACCTCCCTAACCCACCCCCATCCCCTCTTCCAACAAGGCAAGGTCTCCCATGGGGAGTCCGCAGAGCATGATACATTCAGCTGAGGTAAGATCAAGCCCCTTCCCCCTGCATCTAGGCTGTGCAAGGTGTCCCACCATAGGTACTAGGCTCCAAAAAGCCAGTTCATGCATCAAGGATGGATCCTGATCCTTCTGCCAGGGGCCCCTCAGGCCAAGCTACACACTGTCTCACTTATGCAGAGGGCCTAGTACAATCCCATGCAGGCTCCACTGATGTTGGTCTAAAATTCATGAGTTCTCACTAGCTTGGTTCAGTTGTCTCTGTAGATTTCCCCATCATGATCTTGATGCCCCTAGATGGATTTATTTGTTTTCTGAGGTGTATGGCCTGCATGCATGTCTGTCAACTACATATGTGCAGTACCAAAGAAGCCAGCAGATGACATTATATCTTTTGGAACTATGGTTAACTGTAATGTAGGTTCTGGGGACAGAACCTAGGAATTCTGCAAGGAGGGAAAAAAGTGCTCTTAGCTGAGCCATCTCTTCAACCCCAGCTTTTTAGATGCTATTAATAATGACATTGTTACAGTTGAATCTGAAATGTACCCAACAAGGCCATGCTTTAAAAATGCTGGGAGCCACAGTCTACTTTTGGTCTGTCATGAGGTGAAGAAGCTCTTCAGTCATACACACCAACCACCATGATGTTCTGCCCAAGTGCATAGGGCCAAATGACAATGGAATGAAGCCTCAGAAACTATGAGCCCAAATCAGTTCTTTCTCCCTTCAGTTGTTTCTGTCAGATGTTTGGTGACACTAATGGGAAAAGTAACTTATACAGTCATGTATTTCCATGGACTTGTGCCATAGGAATCTAGCAGTGGAATTTCCTTGACATATGGAATTAATTCATGGCATCAATTAATTAATAACTATCAATAACTATACATGACATAAATAATAAATGGCAAGCTCCATAACGAAGATTTGGTTAATACCAGAGCATAGATAGCATGGTGATATCATAAGACCATACTGGCCAATGAAGTTGTAACTCATAGTTTTAAAAAGAGCTGTGCTATGTTGAACAAACACAATTTGTTGAACCATTCATGACTATAGTTTAGTTGTTTAAGAAACTGTTGAACTGTTTCTCAATGAGGCTACACCGTTTTCTTTCCCTCTAGCAGTACATGAAGATACTCATTTAATGCCTCTTTTCAACATGGTATTCAACAACTTGTATCTTATGTGTTTTATCTATATTGTTCAATAAATAATGTTGCTGGGAACCTTTTCATGTATGTTGACTTGAAATGTACATTGCAGCTTCTCATCTACTCACAGCTATATTTTTTTCTTCTTATTTTTGAATTGTAAAAATTCTTTATCATAGTACATGGTTCAGAAATTTTTTCTTGGTCTGGGTTTACATTTAATTTAAAAATATTTATTTTTATGTTTACTTCTGTCGATGTGTTTGGGAGTAGGCATGATGTGCATGTGACTGCAGAGATGAGAAAAAGGCATAAGGTCACCTGGAACTGTAGTTAAAGGAAGTTGTGAGTCACCTTACATAGGTGCTGAAAACAAACCTGAGTCCTCTGTAAGAGCAATATGTAATCTAAACCAGTGGGCCATCTTTTCAGCCCAGAAAGAAGTTTTTTTAAATTTACTTTTAAACGTAAAATATTACCTTTCTAAAAGCAAACACAGGGGCTGGAGAGGTGGCTTAGTGCTAAACAGCACTGGCTGCTCTTCCAGAAATCTGGAGTTCAATTCCCAGTACCCACATGGAGGCACACAAGCCTCTTTAACTGTAGTCCTGTGAGATCCGATACCCTCTTCTGGTGTGCACACATACATGCAGACATAACATTCATATACATAAAATACGTAAATAAATCTTTAAAAGCAAACACAAGAAAAAAGTGCCATTTAGTCTGGGTCTTCCCTCCTAAATCAATTTAGTCAGGATATTCCCCACACACATGTCAGAGAGCTTGTCTCTGAAGTAATTCTAGATTCTATCATGTTTCAGTTAACACCAACCATCATAATATTATATTACATGCCTTCAAAGCAGTAATCCTGGACTGGAGAGATGGTTCAGTGGTTAAGAACATTGGCATCTGCATGATGGCACCCAGCTGTCAGTAACTCCGATTCCATGGAATTTGTCACCCTCTGCTGGCCTATTCAGGCAACCACACCCATGTGATATACCACACATGTGGACAAAGTACCCATACAAATAAAATACTACAAATATATTTAAAACTTAAAACAGTAGTACTCCTTTGGGTAAGTATAGAGTATAACAAATTATTATAGAAATGCTTATCCATACCACTGGGAAAGAAAAAAAATGCATTAAATGTCAATAATTGTATTCAGTGCTTTAAGGGAATTTACATTGATGCAAGTTAAAATCTTAACATACTTTTTGATAGGTTTGACAGATATATTCCGTCAGATGATCCATGATGGCACATGTTTGTGGAGAGCTCTTTTTGTTTTTTCAAAACAGGGTTTCTCTGTGTATCCCTGGCTGTCCTGGAACTCATTCTGTAGCCAGGCTGGCCTGGAACTCAAGAGATCTGCCTGCCTCTGTCTCTGGGATTAAAGATATGCGCCACCACTGCCCATAAGTATATGTTTGTCCAAGCCCACAGACTATAGCTTAGCCAGTGAATTCAAATGTAAAATTCAGGACTTTGAATGATAGCAGTGTGTCAGTATAGACTCATTAACTATGGCGAATGTGGTACTCTGGTGGGAAGTATGTGAGGGTAGAGCTATATGGAGAATTGATATCTTTTTCTTCTTTTTGCTCTGCCTTAAGCTGTAGATGGAAGTTTCTCTGTGTCCCACCCAGTCCCACAGCCACTCGGTCCTAAGTAAACACACAGAGGCTTATATTAATTACAAACTGTATGGCCTATGGCTCAGGTTTCTTGCTAGCTAGCTCTTACAACTTAACTCAGCCCATTCTGATTAAGCTATGTTTTGCCATGTGGCTTCATGGCATTACCTGTTTTCTCACATCTTGCTTCTCCTGGCGGTGGATCGCAGCATCTGCTCTGACTCCACCTTTCTTTTCTTTCTATCTCTCTTGGATTTCCTGACTGGTTCCATCCTTCCCTGCCATAGGCCAATGCAGCTTTATTTATTAACCAGTAGGAGCAACACATCTTCACAGCATACATAAAGACATCTCACAGCATTAATCTCACAGATTAAAAATGGCAAATATAATGTACTATAGAATCTACTTGATTTTTTTTTTTTACATTTTGCCCATACTGATTGAAGAGATTTCTAAATAGCAGCTACTGCTTCTGTAAAGTTTAGACATGTCAACAAAAAAGTAAATCCTTCTTGAATAAAAATAAAACAATAAACAGCATGAAAAAACCACCCTAGAATGATTATCCATTCACCTCTGCTGTCAACCTTTGTGCACTCATCCCCATACAGAGACATATTATTCATATTTCTACCTTCTGTTTTGTTTCTGTCTTTCTTACATTCAAGTGAATGAAATCATACAGTAAACACTCATCTTTGTCATGTATCTTTAGCTCGGTGTTTTTTAAGAAATGCATACATCTACTGTTGAATATCAGTTCTTTGTGTAACAAAGTAATATGCATAGCAATAGGATGTTACAAGCTTGCTCCCCGTGGCTTACTCAGCCTGCTATCTTACACACCTCAGGACCACCTGCCCAAGAGTGGTACCACCCACAATGGGTAGGGCCTGCACATATCAATCATTAAAAAGTGATCTATGCATTTTGATTCACATTTAAAGTAATTCTTGATAGTAAAGTACATACTATTGCTAATTGGTTGTATGTATCCTGTCTTGTGGTCCCTATTGTTTGTTAACAGTCTCCCTGTTTCTCTGATTTTTTGTAGTGATATTTTAAATCTCAATTTTTTTTGAATATTCTCCATAGATATATTTGATGATCACTATGAAATCCAATCACTGGATCACTTCAACTGTGCAAAGTGTTAACAACTTAGTTAATCACAACTTACTTAAGACATTTTAATTTTTTTATTTTTGAAATTACAATTACATTATTTCCCCCCTTCCCTTTTCTCCATCCATCCCCTATGTACCCTCTCCCTGCTCTCTCAGATGCATGGCCCCTTTTACTTTATTGTGTGTGTATTCCTAAATATACAAATACAACATGCTCAGTCGGTGTAATGTTACTTGTATGTATACATTTTCAGGCTGAACATTTGGGACTGGATAGCAAACTGAGGTCTGTTCCTTAAAGAACACTCTTGGCTCTCCTCATTACTTAGTTCCCTGTAGTTCTTTGTCTAGGGATGAGGCCTCATGAGATCCCCCCTTCCATGTTTGCATATCTACTGGTGTCAGATTTATTTACTCTCTCTGTCTCTCTCTCTCTCTGTCTCTCTCTCTCTCTCTCTCTCTCTCTCTCTCTCTCTCTCTCTCTCTCTCTCTTTCTCTCTCTCTGTGTGTGTTTGTGTGTGTGTGTGTGTGTGTGTGTGTGTGTGTGTGTACACATGTGCATACTCCACAGTCTGCATCAGGAGTCACTCTGCATTGAGGAAGTCTGTTCTCTCCATCTGCAGTGTGAGTTCCAGAGTTCAGGACTTCAAGTTTAATGACAAGTGTCTTCACCCTCTTAAATGGCCCCAGTCAGAACTCATGTTTTATCTTGTTTCTTTACTTATTTACTTTGTTTTTTGGGGGAGAACCCATGTGTGTCTCAGCACATGTATAGAGGTCAGTCCATTGTCACACTCCACTATTGGTTTAAATATTAAGGCAACTCCATGTAGTTAAAAGGGAGTTTTATTTTGTGGGGTAACTTACAAGTGAAGGGATAGGTTACAGGGTCTGGGGAAAGTGTAGAGCAGTCCAGCAGTGTTCTCTGGAGAACTCTGCTTGGTCTACCTCCAGCGTCCAGGATCCAGGAACCAAGAGAGCTTGCCCATCAGATCTTGGGTCTTCAGGGGTCCTCTCTCGGCTCTGCCTTGTAGGTATGACACTTACTGAAGCCTCAAAGGGGGTGGTACTTACAGATCAAAGCCGGAACGAATACCCACTACACTCTACCATGTAGGTTCTGGGGATCTCAGTTTGGAAACAAGTTTTTTTACCAGCTGAGCCATCTTGCTAGCCCAATATTCACATATATTTAAATGTTGTGTCTGTACTGATAATTTTTTGCATTTGCAGAAAATTATAAACTTTCATCTGTTAACTTTTATATTAAAATTGAGAGAGTTACACAATTGTTTTCCACAGTATTTGGCATTTGTATAAATGTTTATTTTTATGTGGAATTTTTGTATTGATGCTTAGTATCATTTCATTTCCATTCAAGACACCCTCAAGCATTTATTATACAGTAGTTGTAACAGTGAAAATTCTCTCAGCTTTTGTGTTAGAACAATTTATTTCTGCCTTCATTTCTATTTTAATGTGTGTACTGTGTTGTGTCCATTTGTGTGTGTGTGTGTGTGTGTGTGTGTGTGTGTGTGTGCATTTAAATGAGTATGCATGTGCAGACCAGAGGACAAAGATGAGTCTCCTTCCACGTCCCTCTGCCTTATAGCTTTATTTACTCATCTGTTTATTATTAATTTATTTGTATGTGTGTGTGGTGCACATGCACATGTACACGTGTCTGTGGTGGATGCATTAGCCCATGCAAGCACTGTGCAGAGGCCGGAGTTTGACACTGTAACTGTCTTCCCTAACCACTCTCCCCCTTAGTTTTTCAGACAGGCTCTATTACTGAACACAGTTTATTGATTGGATGGGACTGGCTAGTCTCTGGGGTCCAAGGACTGCCTTGCCTCCCTTAGCACTGTGGTATTGGCAGGTACTACTGTGTCTGCTGGCTCTTTCATGGGCTGCTGAGCATCTGAAATTATGCTTTCATGGCAGGCATTTTACTGACTGGAAACATCTCTCTGGGCTCCATCCTCTCTTCATTTTTAAAGAATGCTTTGCCAATTAATATTGTTTTGTTTTGCTTCTTTCCCCTTTACAAGACTTTCAACATTTCATCCCAGTTCCTTTTAGCAGGTGGTAATCTTGTGGAGGTGCTATCATACACCACAAGTGACTTTTGCTGTTTTTAAAGTTATCTCTCTCTCTCTGGTTTTTGAAAATTTGATGACATGTGTGCCATACACAGATGGCTATACATGATGCAATGCAGGTGAAGGTTCAAGCTCTTGATGTGAAGAGTTTAACATCCTGCCTTCATAGTCACTCACAACCATCACTTCCGTTGTCCTCTGTAGTGTCTGTGGTATGATGCCTACCCCAGTGATCAATGCCAATTCTATCTACCTCCTGGTGATCTTTGTCTCTGAAAGCAATAGATTTGATATCAAGGCCTGTACCAGGTAGTGGCCAGTGGATGGGATGTAAGAGCTGTGTTCATGAAGAATTCTTCCATAACTAGCTCATCTGCCTGCTGCTTGTCTCAGTATGTGAGAGTTTTGCTAACTACAATGTTGGCAGTGATGAGAGCAACTTCAGTGCCAAGTTCTCGGAGTGGTCTTCTTTCTCCAGTGGGCACTGTCTACTTCCAGCTGCTACAGCAGTCCCCTGACTGTTTTGCACCTGCCACATCCAAGTGCCTGCCAGATATGATACAGAAATATTGTCTCCCAGCTTCTGCTTAGAAGCTCAAGATAAATGTAAAATGAGTTGAGGCTCAGGGAACCTCAGCCTCTTGGGCAGATTCTGTGTTTCAGAGTCTACCAACTATCATCTTGAACCATAAAGTGGCTGTGCCCTTAAATCATGGCATCCTTACACACTGGGACTTCGATTCTAAAGACCTCTAGTGACTCCAGAAAGTTTTTTCAAGTACAGAGGTTGTTGTGGTCCTCAGTGGCTGTGAGATATATGGACAGTTGTCAGCGGTAGCGAGTTTTTCAGCCCTTTGTTCCCACCCTCAGAGTTGTCCCGTTAGCCTGACTAGGTAAAGATATTTATTAATTAGTTCTCCTCCATGGCCTTAGCTTCAGTTCTTGCCTGGAGTTGACTCAGTTTCTGCCCCAACTTTCCCCATTAGCAGACTGTGATTGGGATGTGTAAGCCAAGGGAAACCTTTCATCCCCAAGTTGGTTTTGGTCATGATGTTATATCACAGCAACAGAAAACAAACCAAGGAAAATGGTAAAAATGTTGGCTTGCAAGAATGGATGGCACAAATTTAAAATGTATTGTTATGCCTTTTCAAAATTTTGCAAATATTTAAATTATTAAAAGTAACATTTCTTCCTGTCCATTCATTGGCAAATTGAAGGCTGCAGGCTGTTGGAGAAATACAAACAAACTGTAAATTCAGTCTTAACAATACATACTTCAGTATAATTTATTCATGTCAAATTTTACACATTACACATACATTAGAGCTATTCTCTTAAAGCTAGATTATATTTTACTAACAGTATAAATGTAGAGTACTATATAAAACATCTATATGCTGAATCATCATACTCATATAAAAATATTTACAAATTACCCCAATATTGAATTATTCTTTTGGAGTATTTAAAAGGGAAAACATTCAAAACTACTAAAATCTGAAACAATCAAAGGAACTAATTTGATAAGCTAACAATCTTACAGAAGTACAGAAGCCAAATATATTTGAAGGAATTTTACAAGCTAATAAATTAGATAATTTTGAAGAAAGGCAAAAACTACAGTCCACTGAAGATGTCCCTGTCATCTGAACCTATGAGAATATTTAAAATGCTGTACTAGCAGTTCCAACAAATATCCTGGGCCAAGATAGACCTAATAAATACAGAGTTTAAGTAGTGTGCAATGGATAAAAACAGATTTCATTTCATGGAAATGCATTTCAGATGGAGATTGTGTGCATGAATAAGTTGATCATCAATGTATGTAAAGCTTCTTGGTAGACTTCAAGGGCAGAGTGGGCAAAGTCTGCATGTGTATATGGCTATAGCTGAAGAGTAGAAATTTCAAATGTGGTGTGAAACTATTGAATAAAAGGATGTGGGTTTTGCTTCAGATTGAAACCTGAATGAATATGATTACCAATGTATAGCTTGTTTATTTATTTATTTATTTGTTTGTTTGTTTAGAGAGAATGAAGTCATATAACTTACATTTTAAGCATGCCCCTCTGTACTTAATATAAAAGATGAATTTAAGGACATAATACAAATTAAGGGATATTCAGTTAGCACCACTGAGAACAATGAGTATCTGAAATGGGTAAAAGAAATAAGAATTAAAGGAATATTTTTCCGTAGTTCTTACAGTTTTCTCCAATTTCTACCAAGTATCAGTTAGCACCACTGAGAACAATGAGTATCTGAAATGGGTAAAAGAAATAAGAATTAAAGGAATATTTTTCCGTAGTTCTTACAGTTTTCTCCAATTTCTACCAAGTAATGCTTAAATAATTGCTTCATCTAGGTGTAAAATTGTATCTCTATGTCTTTCACAAATGAAATGGTCTTATTTAATTCTTGTAAGTGGAAAAAAGTCTTATTTATAAAGAAGAGCAAGAGAGAACTTATTTATTCATATATTGTAGTTTTTAACTCTGGGGACTCTACTACAGTATGCCTGAAAATGATGGGCTAAAAATCATTTTTGTGCTTGTGACTGCTTTGTCAGTAAAAGCTACATTTTAGATCAAGAGTTTAATACTAAAGTTGTGCAAGAGTACAGGTTTAATAGTTACTTCTTTAATGAATGACTTAAAATATAAATGTGTCTTGTAACTGTGAACTATAGTGATAGTAACTGCATGTTTCAGATTTTTTTCAGCTGTTCAAAGAGAGGAATCAAAAAACTGAAACAACTTTTGTAATTTTGATTGAGATAACTGAATGTTGGCGGAGTCTATCTGGAAAACACTTTTTAAAGTATGCCTTTGAGCACATAGTATAGAAAGACTCAACATACTGACTGACATAAAGATTCAATGTATAGAGGGTGGAAAAACTGCTCAGCAGTTTAGAGGATTTGGGGTTCTTCTTGAGGACCACACATATGGAATAAAGTAAATAAGAAAGTAAAATTTGAAAAGATTCAGTGTATAGAAAACAAGCACAACTACGGGGTAGAAATCTCTCTCATTTTCTACTTTTTCACTTATAGCCTATAACCCCAAACCACTAGTGCAAGAAGAATTTTTTAAAACATAAAGATCAACAGAGACTTACAAAACAACCACAATATGTCAATGAATTTATGTAGTGAACAACCAAGTACCCTGAAAACAAGCACCTAGAAATCTTTCTGGGCATTTCTTGTTATTCTTTGTTGGTCGTTTTAGCATTTTCTGTGACCCACAATTCTTGAAAATGATTGATAATGGAGGAAATAATAGGATATCATAAGTAAGAGGATGTGAGTTTCCCTCATCCTTACTTTTGATTGAAATCTAGTGATGATGACTAAGAAAATAAATGCCTCGACTTCTATCCCAAAGAATGTCATAGTTTTTTAAAACAAAGATTATATCATTTACATACCATTTCTATGTAGTTTTAAATGTGAAGAGTAAAGTCTATATTGATTGAGTCTGTGTGAAAGGATGAGAATTAGTGTTCAAGAGATATTCACTGGTAACACACTGTGTAGCAAAGTTTTTGAAATGTAATAAGAGGGATGGGTTTCAAACATACAGAATAGGATGAAATTACTTGTTAAAAGTCTAACTCCTGTGTTTCCAGTACAAAATGCAAGAAATAATTGACTCAAAGGAGAGTGAATTCTTCAGAATACTAAATCACAATTCTCATTTTCTGCTGCTGAAGCTGACAGATTTCATATTTTCATTCAAGCGGTATATTAATAAACAATGTATTTTGCAGTCTCACTTTCATGAGTTTTACTTTGACATGTTGACATGAATTTTCATTATTCTTTTTATTATGCAACCTGAACACACCTTTGATCCCTTTCCTTTGAGTTCAAGATGACGGGAAAAATATCCAACTCTCTGAATGTAGATTCCCATGGAAAAAAATTGTCAATAGATATAGGCTTAAATTGTACTTCAGTACATAATTTAAAGAAAAACAAAATGAAGTTTGCTTACATATGAAAAATGGGACATTCTGAGAAATATAGGGGAAGGGTAGTAGGATTGGAGAGATGGGAGGAAGGAAGGGAGGGAAAGGGAAGGGAGAATAAATACTAGATAAAGAGAAAAGGTATAATCATAGCACTAACATTTTAAGAGTGTCGGGAACAGGCACCGGTGAAATGGCTCAACAGTTAAAAACACTGGCTGCTCTTCCAGAGGACCTGGGTTCAATTCCCAGCACCCACATGGCAGATTGCAGCCATCTCTGAATCCAGTTCCAGAGAATGAGACACCTTCTTCTGGTCTTTCTGGGCAGTGCACAAATGTAGGGCATAAACATACATGCAGGCAAAAACTCATACACATAAAAACAAATACAAATTAAAATAACAGAAAAAAGTGATACGGGTAAAATGAGAGGATACTGACTGTCATACTGAAGTTTTGCCTCCTTTGGCAGGTGTATACAGTATTCAACAAGGAGGATTTCACTACAGGAGGCCAATTGTAGGTTCTGAAAATTACACATCACATACAGAATACTGAACATATATTCAGTTGCAAATACTTTAGTATGTAGTTTGCTACTGTAGTGGATTAAGTATTAGATTCAGGTTCTTTAGGATAGGACACCTTTGAATGATCTTTATAACATGCCGTTTACCTATGCTCTATACTCCTCTGGATTTTAGCATGTGTTTCTTGCTTGATATTGTTTGCATTGGTTGTAGTTACATCTTATCTAGGTCATTATCCCTCATTATTTCTGGACAATATTTGATAACCATTCCTTTGTATATAGTCTTGTATTAGTTTAGAACCTTCTTATTTAGACAAAAAGGGGGAGATGTAGTGGGTAGCCATTCCAGCTTGGATCTGGAAGTTCCAACCCCCATTGAGACTCTGGCAACTGTCACGCCTACGAGGCGGGGCCAGGGGAGGCATTGGGGGACCCGAGAGCTGGATGGGCGAGCTCTCTCTCTGTGCACTCTCTCAGTGCCGGGACGCTGAACGGTGGAGGTTGACTGTGCAGAGCTCTGGAGAACACCGCTGGACTGCGTTACACCTTCCCCAGACTCTGCAACCTACCCATTACTTAATTTGTGAGTTACGCCATTAAATAAATATCCTTTTAACTACGTGGAGTGGCCAAAATAATTTCTCCAATAGCTACATCTCCGGGAAGGTTTTGCATTACATTTATGTGTGTTTCAGAGATTGCTTGCATCCTGGGTTCAAGCTGAATAGCCACATGAGAGGTAAGATAGTGTTTATGTGAATTTTTACACAAGCCTGCTTTTAGCCTTGTCTCAGGGGGTTAAAATATTCTGAAGTCTGTAAGTTATTATAGTAAGAGAAAAAATATTTTGCCTAAATAAATGCTCTTCTCAAACCAACCTGTGTTCTCTATTAATGTCATGCTTTATATGGAAGCCAAAGAGGACAAAACAGGAGAGTGGTGATTGAAATGGCAAATATTATGTACATTTCTTTGAAAACCAGAGCTAAAAGAAAACCTAGTTATAACCATTGGTTTTGGAGGCAAATTCTATAAAAGTCCATGTTAAATTAGTAATAAATTGACCTGGGTCCTGGGTCATAATTTTTCCAGGTCATTGTACTATAAGAATGTGTCTCTATAAAACTGAAGAAAAGGAATTTTTTTCACTCTTTTCTAACAGCATGTATTCTCTTCCTGATATTCCCATGCTTCCCTTCATTGATACATCATCACCATCACCTATCTGTATATCTCATAAACTTCTCATAGACCTAAGCAAAAAATTTACCTGTTGTGTGACTCCTTGCTGAGTCTTCTATCCAGCAATGCAGACCACATCTTAAATTCTAGATGAGTTTTACTTTGATGTATGTTTATGCCCTCAATCACAGTATACTTTGGAATTATTCTTGAGAATTTCATGGGTTTGTCTTGTTCTTCCTTTAAGTCTAAAGTCTTTAAGTGCATGGGCCATGTTCCCTGCTTGCTGAATAACATCTACCTACACACCAGCTGCCTACACACAACTTCACAGAAAACAGATAATTGGAGATCTGTTTGTTTCGGTGAGAGGTTTTTTTTGTTTTTGTTTTTTTTGGTTTTTCGAGACAGGGTTTCTCTGTGTAGCTTTGCGCCTTTCCTAGAACTCACTTGGTAGCCCAGGCTGGCCTCGAACTCACAGAGATCCTCCTGCCTCTGCCTCCCGAGTGCTGGGATTAAAGGCGTGCGCCACCACCGCCCGGCAACGGTGAGAGTTTTAAGAGAATTGGAGGCATTTCCAAGGAAGATTTTAAATGGCATAGCTTTGTTCATCATGCGTTTCTCCTTTCTCCAGTCTGTCTGATGACTCTGAGTTATGTTTTAAGTAGAAAATTGTGTATCATTAAAACAATTAAAAGGTCTACTCTTTTTTCCTTCATTGTTTTTTAAAAGTATTTTGTGCACACATATGAATAATAAAACATACATGTATATCATGCACTTTGTTAGTTAAGTTCCCATTACTAGCTCTTATGCCTGAGTGTATGTATGTTCACCATGTGTGTGCAGGAGCCTGTGAAGGCCAAAATAGGCTATCAGATCTCCCTGGATCTAGATTTAGAAGCAGCTGTGAGCCACCATGTGGGTTCTGAGAACTGAACCCTGGTCCCTGCAAAAGCAGGAAAGGCTCATAACTGCAGAGCCATCTCTCCAGCCCCTATACTTTGTTTTCTTGTGACCATTTCAGCTAGTAATTCCATTGCCATGCTTTCCAAAACTCTGGAATTTTCACCCAAATGTGTGTGTGTGTGTGTGTGTGTGTGTGTGTGTGTGTGTGTATGATTCACAGAGGTTAAATTTTACTGTTTTACTCTTTACATATCAAGAAGAAATTGTAATTCAATTTTTAAATTTGGATCTTTTCTCAGGATACCAATATATGACAGCATAACTCTCTTTTTACACTTGGCAGCTGGGACAAGTCACACCAGTGATTCAGATAGACACCTTACAATGTGTTGTATTGCCATCACTTTCTAGATATTGTCTTTTGATCTTTGTAGACCGTCACCTCTGTGGGATGCACATTGGTGTACATATGTGAGATATATGCCATTTTAGTATAAAATAGACTTTGTGTTAGATGACTTTTGCTGCTCTAATGGCTAATACTAGGCACACATAAAGGACATGAAAATAAAATTATGTCATTTGTATGAAAATGTATGGAAATGGAGACCACTATGTTAAACAAAGTAAGGTAGAATCAAAAGATAAATATTTCATGTTTCCTAACTTAGAAAAAAATACAACTTTATATCATTTGTGTCTATTACTATGACATGAAAGGTAGATCAGAACAATTTAGAGGGAAGTAGAGGACCAGTGGGGGAGGGAAAGGAACAGGCAAGGATAATGGCTGAATATTAGCAAAGTGCATGATATACATGTACAAAAATGTAAATTGCAGATTCAGATTCAGTCTGAGCACAAAAGACAAAGGGTAATTTCTCAAAACTTTCTATTTTTAATTTTAATTTTATTTTTAATGTGTTTGCATGTGCATGTTTGAATGCATGTATACCTGTGCATACAAGTATGTGCAGTTACTTGCAGAGACCAAAACAGGGCATTGGATCTCTTGGAGCTATAGTTAGTGACAGGCATTTATGACCCAAACAACATGTGTACTAGGATCTGAACTCTGGTCTCCTTGATAGAGCAGCAAATGCTCTTAACCACTGAACCATCTCTTCAGACCTGTATTCTAAGTGTAAGAGTACAAGGCAGTTGGAATTTGCTCGTAAGATTATACTGCCAAACCCATCATTGAAAAGAGGCTGTGGATCTCACATGAATACTATTTTGCTTACACATGGTCCTGATGTCTATCGTTTTTTGGTGGTAGTTTATCATCATGAGTACAAAATGTCCTAACTATTCATTGATGAAAAGTTATGTTCCAGGATCATTACTATGCTCTGGGGATAGAATGTTGCAAATATTGTTAAAATAACAAATGCAACTTGTACCAGCCAGGCCAAATCTTAACAGAGATTTCTCTGTTTTACTTACTATCTTGGAGAACCAGATTTTTGATTCTGTTGATTCTTCCTTTTGTCACCATGTATAGTCATATATACATATATTTTTATATACCATGCATTTATTTTTCCCTTTTCCAATTCTTTAGGTTGACTCCTTTGTACTTTTACAGCATCTTACTGATGCCAATTTCATTCTTCAAATCCTAAACTTGGTAAGAGATTTTTTTTAAATTCGTTTTATATACCAACCACATATCCCCCTCTCATCCCTCCTCCCACTCCCCCCACTACCATCATCCCCCACCCCTCATCCCCTTCTCAAACAGTGTAAGTTCTCCCATGGAGGACAGCTAAGCCTGGTACATTCAATTGAAGCAGGACCAAGGCCTTCCTGCTTTATCAGGGTTGAGCAAGGTGTCCGATCATAGGAAAAAGTATACAGAAAGCCAGCTCATGAACCAGGGATAGATTCTGATCACATTGCCAGGGGCCCCTCAAACAGACCAAGCTACACAACTTTCTCCCAAATGCAAAGGGTCTGTCTAGTCCAGTCCCATGCAGGGTCCACAGCTGTTGGTCTAAAGTTTGTGAGTTCCTACGAACTTGGGTCAGTTGTCTCTGTAGATTTCCCCATCATGATACTGGCTCCCCTTGATCATATAATCCCTCTTCCCTCTCTTCGAGGGACTCCTGGAGCTCAGCCTGGTGCATGGTTGTGGATCTCTGCATCTGCTTCCATCAGGTCCTGGATGAAGGCTCTATGATGTCAGTTAGGGTATCACCAATCTAATTACCAGAGTAGGCCAGTTCAGGCCCTCTCTCCACTGTTGCTAGTAGTCTAAATCTGGGGTCATCCTAATGGATTCCTGGGAATTTCCCTAGCACTGGGCTTCTCCCTAACCTCATAATGTCTCCGTCTTTCAAGATATCTCTTTCATTGCTCTCCCACTCTATGCCTCCCCCAGCTTGACCATCCCATTCCCTCATGTTCTTATCCCCCATCCCCTACCCTCTAATGGCTCTCATCCCCAGTTTACTCATCAGGATCTCCTCTGTTTCCCCTTCCCAAGGTGATCCATATATCCCTCTTAGGGTACTCCTTGTTTCCTAGCTTCTCTGGAGCTGTGGGTTGTAGTCTGATTATCCTTTGCTTTACATCTAGTATCCACTTAAGAGTGAATACATACCATGTTTGTCTTTCTGAGTCTGGGTTACCTCACTCAGGATGATATTTTCTAGTTCCATCCATTTGCTTGCAAATTTTATGATGTCATTGTTTTTATTACAGCTGAGTAATACTCCATTGTGTATATGTACCACATTTTCTTAATCAATTCTTCAGTTGAGGGGCATCTAGGTTGTTTCCAGGTTCTGGCTATTATGAATAATGCTGATATGAACATAGTTAAGCATGTGTTCTTCTGCTTTATCATCTCTTGGGTATATGACCAAGAGTGGCATCACTGGCTTTTGAGGTAGATTGATTCCCAATTTTCTGAGCAACCACCATACTGTACAAGTTTGCACTCCCACCAAAAATGGAGGAGTGTTCCCATTGTTCCACATCCTCTCCAAAATAAGCTGCCATCAGTATTTTTGATCTTAGACATTCTGACAAAGAGGCCAACACTGTACAATGGAAAAAAGAAAGCATCTTCAACACATGGTGCTGGCATAACTGGATGTCAACACGTAGAAGAATGCAAATAGATCCATATCTGTCACCATGCAGAAAACTCAAATCCACGTGGATCAAAGACCTCAACATAAATCCAGCTACCCTGAACCTGATAGAGGAGGAAGTAGGAAGTAGCCTAGAAAGTATTGGCACAGGAGACCACTTCCTAAATATAACACCAGTAGCACAGACACTGAGAGCAACAATTAATAATTGGGACCTCCTGAAACTGAGACAATTTTAAGACTACGTGATTTATGTGCTGAGTTGGAGTTAGCTTCACCCTCATTGTGAAATGAATTTATCTTAATTGTTGCTGTAATAAAAAAATATTTTCTCACTGCTGCAGTATTTTGTTCTTCAAAACACAAATTGTTTAAATTATATTTGTTATTATTTTCTAAATGTATAGAGTTTGGCTATGCTACTTTTGTCAATATCTAATTTATATACTCATGAGAAAAAGTAGGTTAATTGTCTTATTTTCATATATATATATATATATATATATATATATATATATATATTACCTACAGAGAGTCAATATTGTTATATGGGTTTGGATTCTAACAATGGGTAAAGATTTTAGCTGTCCAGATTCAACTTGTTATCTCTGTTTTCATATCCTTATTTATGGCTTGTTGTGCCATGTCATCTCTCTATTTCAGTATGGTCTATCCTAAAACCTTGGGTATAATTTTGAACTTGTATTCTTCTGTATGAAATTCTCTATGCTTTCTCTGCTATCTTCCAACATTAAGTTACTATAGCACCCCCCCCCCGTTTTTACCTTCCTTTGTTTTTCCTCACATAAACTTTTACTTTTCTAAAGTGCAAATTTTTGCATATTATTGTACATGGAATTAAATAATGGTACACTGTTTTCAGTCTTGAGTAAATTTACATTTATTGTCTTCAGATTTGAGTATGCCCTTATCTATGTTAGACTCGATATGGCATTTCTCTCTTTACCAATTCCTCCTGACAACATCCCTGCCAGATTTGTTCTTCCTTTACAACAAGGCTCTACTTGTTGCCATGCAGTTCTTATGCAGCAAAAAGTCCTTCTCTTCTCTGTCACGATCTAATTTCTAATTATTCATTAAGGACATTCCCCATGTAAACTCCTTTATTCAGCCTCACTTGTACTTACCACTCCCTTCTAAGACTTCCAGAAAACCAAGTATAAAAGGATAATTTAATATTTTTGCTGTTCTTTTTCTATTTAACTAAACCAGAATCTCTGAGATTTTTACATATTGCAGATGTAACACAGAGTAGGACTACCATCATCTGATACTGCTTGACAGTTTTAAAGGCATTGTTCTCTAAATGGAGAAATTGATGTTGATCCGCAAAGTGGAATCCAGCACTGAAGACTCAATGTTTCTAAAGACCTGTAATGGTAGCTTAGTTAGATGTAGGTATGAAAATCACGTTGATCTTATTTTTAGTGAATAATTTTTCTTACCATTGGCCTATTAATTCTACACCAATAATATGCACAATTTGCCATTCTTACTCAACTGAAGAAATAGCAAGGCAATCCCAGACACTAAGCCATAGATGCAATGTGTTTATTGACTCCAGTAATTAAAATTCCTATTCAAAATTTTTGCTTATATTTGACCTGAGTCTAACCTAGGAACAAATGCTATGAAAGGGCATTTTTTCCTTATTTAATGAAAACTATCAAATTCATTTTGTTTGAATTGTCTAAAGGTTACTTGCTAACTCAGTTTGTTTCTTGACACTTCATTACATGCTTCAGTACACAGGGTGTTTCCTTAGAAGCTGATTGCCAGTCAAAATCTTAGTACAATATATGATTTCTGTTTCAGTGAAATTACATTTTACTGTCTCTCTCTGTGTCTCTGTCTCTGTCTCTGTCTCTGTCTCTGTCTCTGTCTCTCTCTCTCTCTCTCTCTGTGTGTGTGTGTGTGTGTGTGTGTGTGTGTGTGTGTGTGTGTGTGTGTGTTGGAAATCAAACTGAGGCTGAGGGTCCTGTAGTTCTCTGTCACTGAACTATCATCTCCAACCCTTTCAATACTTTATTTTTTTCATATTTTTATTTGTGGGAATCTTAAATATCTCATCCATACAAAAGATCTCAACAGGAGGATGTGATACTACAGTTAATGCCACATTATTATAATATATATGTAATAGAACATCTTGTTTTCAGCTTTTAAAATAATCTAGCTTATGTGAGTGTGTTTTAAAAATATTTTTTTCAATCAGTTCTTCTTTCTGAAACTTAGAAAATTATGACAGTAATCAACTTGAACACTAATCAGACCATTCCTTTCTATGTTCATTCTAAGAATTGATCAGTTTAGGAAGATTACTTATACTCTACTCCATATATTTGCACTTTGGAATCTTTTTTAGAGTAGTATTCCTATTCTTACCATCTCTTCCCATCAAAAAGAAGAGAGTAGTTGTACATGGCCAAATCTTTTCTGTCCACATTGGGATCTAGCATGCAGCTAAGGACATGCAATCCCATGTCATTATGAGGTGACTAGTGTGCCTTCTACTGTGAGAGTTGACATTCTCCAGATATGCTAGGGATGACAAGCTCATGCTTTAACCTTTGTTTATACTGTTCAGACTTCATAAAAGCTTTTCAAGGTTGCGTTAGCATTGTGGTTGGAATTCTCCCATATTTCTCTGACTTCAAGATTACTATTTTATATTACTATGTTTATTAAATATTATGTTAATATGAAATAGTAAAGAATTCATCTTCTGAATGTTATAGAATTACAAAGTCAAATCCACTTCCTAGAATAACAACAAAAAGCTCAAGTGAAAAAAAAAACTGTGAAAGAGTGATTTTCAAGACACTATCAAGGAAGGACAGTGATCCTAGATAGAATGGGAACTATTAAATATTATGATCACCTATTATCTCCTGAGTGTCTATGCTGTTCTTCAGTATAAAGGTAGAATTACATAGGACTCCCAAGGGAGTTTAAAACACAGAGACAAGTCAATTAGAATTCAGAGTGTCACAGAGGTTAGAGGAACCCTGTTTGAGAACATTGGATGATCTATAGCATTTTCCTGAAAGCTAATTAGCACATATGTGTATAGAAACCACCTGAGGCCAAGACAAAAAGATCCTAAAGCATCAGAGAAGATTGGCCTGTGGGCAAAAAAAGCTCATAAGAGTGTGTGATCACTTCAGTTATATTGGAAAACAAGATTCAGGTGGCAATGTTTAAAGTCTTCCAGACTACAAGGAAGTAATCATGCCCAGCATGAGCACTGCTCTTGTCCTATCCAACAAATCATAAACAAAAGACTCCAAAGTAAGAAACTGATTCCAAGTATTTGAACTGTATCCTAAGAAAAGATCAAGAATATTTACCAGGCTGCAAAAATATAAAATAAAGTAAGTGATATCCAACAGAAATAAAAATCCTCATGTCTGATGTCCTAAGATGACAAATTATGCAAACAAATTAGACATGTTCATAAAATGACTGACCTAGACTGACACAGATGTAAAAATCAATTGATAAAATATTAGGTAGTCATATGAAACTTAGACCATATGCTAAACTTGAGACTCACATAAATGAGTCTCAGGCAAAAAAGTACTTAAAATGATTGATAATAAATTTAACACCACAGTGGACAAGATTATGTAACGGGGCTGGAGAGATGGCTCAGAGGTTAAAGAGCACTGGCTGCTCTTCCAGAGGTCCTAAGTTCAATTCCCAGCACCCACATGGTTGCTCACATGCTGCGGGCCGCAGGAATATCATAAGAACTCAGCTGGTTATGGCAAAGTCACTACCTGGAGGAATCAGGGAATTCCTCCAGAGGAACCCAAATCCCAAGGAGTTTTTGGTGTTACTTGGCTCGTTATATATCAGCTGTATTCTGTTATGAAAATTATGTGTGCCTTCATAGCTTTCCCAATTGACTTTCCCCTAAGAAGGGCTAACAGTGTGGACTGATCACTCTCTGGACATACACATTCCAGGTATTTGGAGAACTGCCTTAGGAAAGGCTTTCTCTGGAATCAGATATCTCCCTTGGCTACTTTCAAGGACTAGCAGTAATAACAGTCCACATGCTACTCTCCTGATTTAAGATAAATTCCACAAGGAGACACCGCCTAGGTCAGATGGACGTTAGTAATAGCTTTACACAATTCAGCTCAGACCCTCCTTTTGTTATAGCCTTACCAACTTTATAGACTGCTAACTCCTTGCCTAACCACTTCTAGGAATATTTAGATAACCTTCTGCGCTGACAGCTATGCTCAAACAGAACTCCAGTTCAAGCCTCCCTGTAATTATCATTAGCAGCATCCGGCCAGATGGAGGAAAGTACTTTATCAGAGATACCCTGTACTCTCTAAGAACAGACTTAAGCATCCAGGCTACCTGTTTGAGAAGGCCTGGCGGATGTGCCAATTAAGCCTTACTTCCTCCTTTCCCAAACCTTACCTCCAGTTCCAGATCTCCCTTTAACTATCACCAGAGGCATCTAGCTGTACACAGGTTGCCTAGCGACTGAGCAAACCCTCCCCCACCCTGCAGAAAAACGGCAGGTAGCTTAGAAAGATAGCCACATGAAAAAAAAGAAGACAGTTTTATTTTCTCCCATTGACTTAGCAACTTATAGACTCTTAACACTTTCTACCAATCACGTTTAAGATTATAGTTGAGCACATAAGAGCCCTCTTCTTAGATATTACCTGAATTTAGCCTTTAGTTAATTCATTTTCCCATTGGTCACTTCCCTTTGGGGTTGCAAATGATAATTAATGGTTATTGCCTCCCTATGTGATTTTTATCACCCCTCCATTTGACTCTGGAAGCCTGGTTTTGCACTGCTAAGGGAATAATGCTTGTAAGTGTATATACCAGGACTCCCAGGGCACGAGAGGACAGAGAAGAGAAAAGAGAATGGAAGAACTAGATGGGTAAGAACTTGAGAGGAACGAACTGAGATGGAGAAGAACTAGATTGAAGGGCTAAAAGAGAGGACTAGAGGAACAAGATGGAAGATGAGGAAGAGCCAAATGGGGAAGAACAAGATGAGGAAGAGCCAGATGAGAGAGAAGGAGACAAGAGAGGAGCTGATAGGGGAAAAAACTAGATAGATGAGAACCTAGAAGGGACAGAGCTAGATGAAGGAATTAAGATAGAACCTAGAGGGGACAGTAGACAAATACAGAGAAATCAGGCAAGACAGGAGCTAGACATGAGAACAGAACTGAAGCTGTGTATAAAGGATGTTATGCCAGAGGAATTAAAGCAAGTGGACTATAGAGCTCAGTGTGCTGAGATTCTATTTCCTGAAAATAGTCCTCGCCATTAGTAGTTCTCTCTCTTGAGCCCCTGGGATGTATAATATTGAGGCTGGTTCCTTTAATATTATACAAGACTCACAACCATCTACAATTAGATCTGGTGCCCTCTTCTAGAGGGAAGGTATACATGCAAGCAGAACACTGTATATATAATAAATAAATAAATCTTAAAAAAGATTATGTAACAGATACAATGACATAAATCATACAATATTAAACAGAGAGAAAATAACAATACATTATTTTTTAAAAAGGGATGCATATAATGTGGGACTATTTCAAATTACTTAGCATCTGCATCATTAAACTCACTAAAAATAGTGATAAAATATGTTTGAAGAAGAAAGAGTATAGATTTGGGTGGGTGGTGAGGCAGGGAGGAACTGGGAGGAGCTGGTGGAGGGAAAATCATAATCTGAATGTATTGTATGAAAAATCCTTTATTTTCAATTTTAAAAACCTGAAAAATAGGTATGAAGATTAAAAATAGTCAACAATTTTCTCAGATTTGTGAAAGTGATAGCCTAAAGAAGCTCAGGAAACCTCATATCTTAGATATGTGAAGAAATTTCTATATTATGATGTCATAATCAAATTTCTCTAGAATTTAAAATCACCTAGAAACTTTGTGGAAGTCCACCATGTCAGTAATACTGAGAGATGTGCAGCATTCCATTCCCACTTTAGGAAATAAGAAACCACTGGACCAATTTTCCACACTAATCTATAAAGGGGAAAGCAAATTACATACAAAGTAAGCAAAAAAGACAATAGAATTTAAAGGAAGATTCAATAAAATCAATGTCAGAAAAACAGTAGGAACTAAACCCGTTGAGATGATTAATCATAGTCATCAGTTTCTAGCAGGACAGGAAGGAAGGAAATGAAAAGCACACTTTTCCAATGTCAAGAAGTAAATATTATGAACAAATTTATTCATAGGAATTCAGCTACTTAGTTGAATTGGGCACATTCCTTGAAGCCATGAATTACTTAAGTTCAGTGAAAAAGAAATCTATCTACCCTCTGAACAGTCCTGTTTGTATAAAGGTATTGAAGTTAAATTTGAACTATGTTTCCACAAAGAAAATTCAAGACTGAGACAGGTTGAGCATTTACAAAAGAAATAAAATGACTTATGCACATGGAAAAAGAAGAATACTTTCTTTTTATTTAGTAAAATATGAAGAATTAGACAAAAACACAATATAATGGCATATATGTATGAAAATGTTAAAATGAAGTCACTTACATTAGATACTGATTTCAAAAGAAAAACACTAAAGGAAAACATACATAATCAATGAAAATGTAAAGCTAAATGGTATAAACAAATTTACAGGATCAAGCAATGTATAAAAAGATAATAAATAATGACAATGTGGAGTCTGTTTCAGGGATGTATACTTAATAGTGTATGAGGGAAATCAATTGAATATACCACATTAACAAACTAAAAATGACAAACCATTAGGTCATTTCAACTTACATAGATGAATATTTTCACAAAATCTAGCACTTATTCGTGATAATTTAAAAAAAATCTAAAGGAACAGGAATAGAAGAAAGCATTATCAAACTGAGAAATGGCATCATAAAACATCTCATCCATCATCACACCTAATAAAAACCTGATTTCGACACAATACATGGTGCTCCCACTTTTTTTTATCTTCTCAGCAGCAGTCATTTTTAGGAATCTCGAGAAAAAAATAGCATCTGTGGACACTCTCTTTCAAGGAGGACATGGTGAAATACTGGCAAGGCCCAAGATTTAGGAAAGCCATTTTGACAAGGCACTCTCTCTAAGGCAGTCCTCACTCTAAACCCTGAAATGGCTTCAACCCACTAAAGAACTGACTATAGCCAAATTTATTTGTATTTGTGCTGTCATCACCATCCACCAATGGACGTGGGAGAAGGACAACGACTTTTGCATCTGGTCATAAGCATGTTAAATTCAGTCCCAGCTGTGGACTCTGAAATGGTCTGTAATTCAAATGTATGGTGGATTTCCAGGAGCGATTTTGCTAACAGATCTTGAAGCAGCTTTCTACCTTAGAATCATGCAAGTCCATGACTCAATAGGCAGAACATCTGACCTTCATTCTACAGCAGACTTTGAAATACTCCAGCAACTGAGTTCTGTTTACTCAGTGGCAGGATTAGACTAGATCTCCTTGTTCACAAACGGAGAGATACTCGCTGCCCTTTGCCCCTATAGGTGGCTCTGTTGACTTAAGTCAAGCAGCAACTCTGACTCAAAGCAAGCTCTTGTGAGCTGCAATCTAATGAACTGAGTGAAGAAGCTCACCCTGGCTTCAAATTCACACTTCCCCTGCCTCTCACTCTCTAACAGACCGCCATACTCAAATTCACTCTCACTTCTGTTCAACATTTTACCAGATGTCCTTGGCACTGTAGCTAGACATAGAAAAAAAAGCATCCAATTAAAAAAAAAAAGAAGTTTGCCATAGCTGTTTGTGGAGAAAATTCAGTGGAATTTGCAAATGAAAAATATGGTAAGAATGAATTCCCACATTTAGAAAGTTTGCAGGCTACCTTGCAAACCTGTGTGTCAAAGCAATTATCTGGAAATGTGATAATATTTTAATAAATTGTTCATTGTTTCTATATATCACATTTTATAATAAAAAATACCTCATAATAGACCACGGTTCTATTTAAAATTTGAAACTATAAAACCTCCAGAAGACAAAGTCAAAGAGAGAAGTTTTGAGACTTTGGATTAGAGTTAAAAATAATTAGGTACAGATCCAAAGGCATAATCCGTAAAGAAATAAAATGACAAGTTCAGCTATGTAAAAAAAAAAATCTCAGCCTTGCACTCCTAAGAAAACGAAAACACAAGCTGCAGCTTAGGAGAAAATTTTCCAAACCATATATCTTACAGAAGACCTGCATTCCAAAATATCATAGCAAAACTCAGTAAGGAGGAAACAAGCTACCCACTTTAAAAAAAGACACATCACAGGTTCATTTATCTACATCCACAGAGCCTATGCAGATGACATTGTCATGGGAAATTACGTGAATAGGTGTAATATGTAATTATCAAATTCAGGAAAATCAAGTTCTTCATCCACTTTGGAATCATTGCCACCATAAGATTCTGTACTTAATCTTGTAGAAATGTACCTGCTTTTCATTTTATAAAAGCTATAAAATCCTAAAAATATACCAAATTGATTTAGTATGTACAGGCAATATTAACATTGGTCTTATTTTAAAAAAAATAAGTCACCAAAGAATCTGTACAGTTGGCCAATAACCTGAAAGGTAGCTGGCATCAGTCACTAGGAAAGTACAGTTTAAAACCACAATGAGATTACACATTACATCTGTTAGAATAGTTAAAGTTTAAAATTCGGTCCATTCTGAGTTTTCCAGAGGATATGAAGAATTCCCATACACGAGTAACTGGAATGCAAAAATTTACAACTTTAGAAAACAGTTTGGCAGGTTTTGGAAGCAAAACATGTCTACCTTGTAATTTAGTAACTCCACTCCCAAATATTTACCCCAAAGAAACAAATGTCTATTTCCTTGCAATACAGCTTACATGAATATTCAAAGAAATTACATTCAAAATTTCCATAAACTATAAATTAAGAATATGTCAATCAGTAGGTAAACAATAATCTGTAATATATTAGAATAAAATAAGCATGCTAGCAATAAAAATAAATGATCTATGGATAGTTATAACATGGATAAATTTCAAAACAAATATGCTGAAAGGAAAAAGCCAGACACAAATAAGACTACATTGTTCTATTTTATTTATGCAAAATCTGTACAACTGAAAAGAATTTGAAAAACAGAAAGCAGATTGCCATCAAAGGGGAGAAGGGGGTTAAGAGTGGGAGAAGGGAAGCACAAAAAGCAAATGAGAAACCTTTTGAAGCTAATGATTATGCGACTAGCTTGAGTATGGTGATGTGTATGCAGGTATTTTTTTTTCTTTTTCTTTCTTTCTTTCTTTTTTTTTTTGGTTTTTCGAGACAGGGTTTCTCTGTGTAGCTTTGCACCTTTCCTGGAACTCACTTGGTAGCCCAGGCTGGCCTTGAACTCACAGAGATCCGCCTGGCTCTGCCTCCCGAGTGCTGGGATTAAAGGCATGGGCCACCACAGCCCGGCTATTCAGGTATTTTTAATAGGTAAATATAAAAATATATAATTGCATTGTGTTCAGTTTGTACTATGTCATTTAACCTTCAGTAAAACCACTACATTTAAGTAATGGGGTTAAGGATGTGACTCAGTGATAGAGTTCATAACTTGAGAGAGGCCTTGAGTTCTATCTCCAGCACAGAAAAAAAAATCAAATGAACATAATGACCATTACAAATATAGAAGTATGATGGAAAGGCACTGAAATAGTATTTAATAAGATCATGACATTTTTCCAAATCTAGGGAAAATCTTTTAGACACAAGGGTCATTTAGAATGCCAAACAGGCATGACCAGAAACAAACCTCCCCATACAATAACAGTTGAGACAAAGTATTTGAAACTAAAGGATATCAAAGGATGTAAGAAAAAAGTACCAAATTACTTATGAAAACAAAACAAACATAACAACATCAGAGCCAACAGAAACTCGAACTCTAGGAAGGCACTGAATTATAGATTCTATGCTCTAACCCCACATGCATGCCTTGTCACATATAGCACATGCTCCCCTCTCTCTCTCTCTCTCTCTCTCTCTCTCTCTCTCTCTCTCTCTCTCTCTCTCTCACACACACACACACACACACACACACACACACACATGCACACACACACAAATGTGTACACACAAATAAATTAGTTTAAAAATCAGAGAGATACCAAATAATTAACTTGATTTATGTCAAAGTCTTAGAAAAACATGAACAAACCAAACTGAAAATTAGTAGAGAGTGATTATAGAGATCAGAGCAAAAACAAATGAACTGGAAACAAGCGCAACATTACAAAAAAAAAAAAAAACAGTGAATCAAAAAGGTTCTTCTTGGGAAAGATTAATAGAATTCAAATAATATTTAGGCAACTAACTAAAAGAGATAGAATGTGCGATTTTTAAAGTTGACATGAAAAGTGTGAGTTTATTAGTGATAGCAATGAAATTTGGAGGACTTTTAGGGTATATTTCAAAGACTTACATTCCATTAGTTGGGAAATATATATATATATATATATATATATATATATATATATATGCCAAAATTAAAACAAAAGAATATGAACAATGTAGACAAATCTGTGACAAACAGTGAGGCTAAAGTAACAATAAAGATTTCTGAACAAAATAATTCAGGCGGGGATGGAGTCATTACTTAAAGAAGAATAGTAATGTTCTTTAAGCAATTCCACAAAACAGAAAGGGAACTAAAGCTCCCCAATTTATGCTATAGAATCAGTATTACCATTATACCCAAAACAGATAAGGACACAATAAAAAAGAAAATCTCCTGGGTGAGCAAGGACATAAACCATATTTAAAAACAAACTAAATTCAATTAGATATTAAAAAGATGGTATGTCCCTAAACATAAGAGTTTTTAAAGACTCTAGCATGAAACTCATGAAAGTGGTGAGCATGTTGAACAAATAGCCAGGAGCAGTGGGTTTGGTGAGATCAGGAGAAGATATGAGATTGTGGGGTGGTGATTGTGACCAGAGCATAGTATATGGATGGATGTATAAAAATGTCACAGTAGCAATTAATTCTTAATCAAGTACGGTAAAAGGAACAGGAGCAGAGGCAATAGCTTTATCAGGGTAAGAATTTTTAATGTGACTACAATTTCACTGGTGCCTCTGGAGCTGCTTTGCCACTCTGAGTTACTACCTGATGCTAAACTTCTAAACTTTGGAGTAAATCAGGTGAATACAATAGCAGATTCCTAGACTATTTCTCTATTCACCCCAACGTCTCCCATTACCAAGTCTTATTCTTTTATGTCTCTCATTTATGTCTCTTCCATTTTAAACCAAAAATTCTTGTATTGGCATTCCCGGTCTTAGTTTACACCTCAGCGATGGTGTCATCGTTCGAGCTTCTTAAGTTGTCTTCTAGTCCCTCCTCCTTCTCTCCCATTTCTCTCCTTTTTTTATTTTGGTTAATGTTTACTAGAAAAGATCCTCAATATTTAACTTTATTGACTAAATATGGCCAATTCTTCCTAATGTGGTGCTGATATTAAATGGATATTAAATTAAATTTATGGGGGCAGCTGAGTGGATGTCATTTAATCTCCTCAAGGGGAATGCCTTAATTGGGATACACATTAGTTCTATAGCTATAGAGCAGGAAGTATTCTATCAGATATTATATGCAATCCATGATTTCTTTAACATGAAACAGTACATAGAGTTAAGTCAGATTTTGAAATGTTCTTGCATTTTTCAAAAGCTAAAGAGAGAAACAAGAGGATATTTACAAAGTATCATTGCAACACAACATACCTTTTATTCTGAAGAAATAAGACAATGTATGAGAATTAAACATCAGCTTGTCAACTGGTGAATTGCATAAAATGTGTACCCCTCCCTCCCTCTCTGATACATATTCACTACAAGTCTTGCAGTCTCATTGGAGAAACTGACCACTTTTGCTTTTCATTCATAGTGGTTCTCACAGGAGGCCACATTGTTAACTATCTTAAGCCTCTACAAAGGAATACAAAGGCTGGTGTACTTAAGCTGCCAAAACAACCAGTAACAGTCATAGAATGTGGAGAAATGATATTTCTTCTTGATTATCTTTTAGTTATGACAGAGTTCTTTAAATATGAAGACTTCGGTAACTGTGTAATTTGTATGTTATTGATCTGGCTCATTGTTAAATGAACACATCTCAGAATACATGTACTTGCTCAGTTGACACTGTAATTTTTGTCTTAGGAAATGAGAGAAAATATTAATGAGGAACTGATTTAGTTGTTTGCTTCTATTTTGCATTTAGATTTTGATGATATGCTATTTGGATGTATTGGGGTTTTCTATTGGTGTGAATTTCTGACATTGTATTGTAGCCTTGATGGATGTTTTGTGGTCTGTTTTCATGATGCTTTTTAAAATATAACTCTTCCCCTGTCAATCATACTGTGATAACAGATTGTTAATAATGTGGCCAGTAGCTTAACCATTGATTTTTCATGAGTATTTAAACTCATACACATATGATTCATGATATGACATACTTAGATATACCTTTATAGAGTTTGGTGTATTCTTTAAAATATAGTTTTTATGTTATTAATAAATAAATAAATCAGGAAAAATCAACATACAAAAATCTGTACATTTCTTACTTGCCAATAATAAACATACTGAAAAAAAAATCAAGAAAACAGTATCTGAGGGGCTCTCCATAGGTGTAGGGCAGGGAAGTGAACCACGAGAGGTAAGGATGAAAACTCAGTTCAGACTGACTTTATCACCTATGGTGGAACACCTTGCTCTGCCTTGGTGCAGGAGGAGGGGCTTGGTCCTGCCTCACCTGAATCTACCAGGCTTTACTGACTCCTCATGAGAGGCCTTACCTTTTTAGAGGAGGAAATAGGTGTAGATTTTGGGGGGAGTCTTGGGAGGAGCAGGAGGAGGGAAGAGAGGATTGGTATGTAAAATGAAAAAATGAAAAAAAATTCTTAATAAAGAAAAGAAAAAAAAATACTTCCAAAAAATCTGAGATCGGAGCTTGGCTACCATCCAGGCCCACAGCAGGGCCATGGGTTGACCCACCCTAGCATCTACCCCATCTAGGACCTGCTGGAGCTAGTGAAGGGACTGGTTCTGTGGAATGATGCCCCCCAAATCTCAAGACTTGTGGCAACCACAGGATATCCCAGAGGAATTCTGGTGAGGGTCTAATGATGATGAAACCAAAGGCCTTGAACCAGACCAGTGACTCATTGCAATGAACATTTGCCACTAAAACTGATGGGACAAAGAAGTATACTATATGACACACTGAAGCCTCCATTGTTACCAGGATGAATGAAGAGATAGAGAAGTAGGAAAGAAGGAGAAGCAAAGAGACTGTTTTGTTTTGTTTTTTGTTTTTAATTTTGTTCACTTGCTTCACTTGCTTGCTTACTTTGATTTGTTTCCTTATGTGGGGTGTGTGTGGCAGGGATGAGAGGAGGATATTGGGGGCTGGGAGGCAAACAGATTTGGGGTGAATGATGTGAAACTCCCAAAGAGTCAATAAAGAAGTTTAAAAAATATGAATTAAAAGGTTAAAAGGAAAAAAGAGTCTGAAGTCAGCCAGTTTATTCCTAATGAATTTCAGCCCAGGATAACTTAGTAAAAAGTTTTGTCATTTCTTCCAAGAAGATGAGTTACAGAGATAGGCTACCTGTACTAAGTTAAGGGCCTAAGGAATGCTCTGGCCTGGTCTCAGTCATACAGATAGCATAGAGGTCATTTGGGCTATTAGTCACCTTTGGTCCTGGTTGTGGAAGCTTGGGGAGGCTTAGGCTGTAAGGGCCATTTTAGATTACTAGCCACCTCTGGGCCAAGTTGCAATAGCTTGATAATGGCTTCACCCAACAGAAAATGCAGATCACCAGGCTATGATTTGCTTGCAACCCCCCAGCTTTCTGGATGGCAAACAGGTTTTTTACATCTTTCCCATTGGAAAGACAATCCTACATGCTTAACACTCCTGGTTTTTCTGGAGCTCTGTAGGCACAAGGACCTTTGTGCTATGCTCCCAACAAATATCTTGTATAAGCACTTAAAAATATTTAGGGGTGAGGGGAGGTCGGGGAGCAGGAGAATGGGAGGGAGAGGGAACTGTGGTTGGTATGGAAAATGAAAAAAAAATAAAAATAAATAAATCTAAGTGTCTGTAGATGGTGCAGTAGTTAAGGGCAGTAGCTTTTTTTTTTTTTTTTTTTTTGCAGAGGACCAGAGTTTGGCTCCCAGATACCACGTGTTGGCTCTCAGTCATCCATAACTGTAGTTCCAATGGATGTAATATCTACTTCTGGACTTTATGGGCACCAGGCATACACATGGTACAAGAAAAACACTCATACATATACAATAAATAAACCTTTAAAAGTACTTAGGAATAAATCAAACCTATAATGTAAAAGACTTCTGCTATAACAATGTTAAAATTCCCAAAACAAAATTGAAGACAACAGAAAAAAAAGGACTTTCATGCTTCCAATCAACAGAATTATTATCATGAAAATGGATGCATTAGCAGAAGCAATCTACGGAACACATACAACACTATTCAAAATTTCAATGGCATTCTTTATAGGAATAGAAATTATATTCATAAAGTTCATGTGGAAATATGAAAGTCATAATAGCCAAAGCAATCCTGAGTAAAAAGAATAATGCTACACATATAATCATAGTTGATTTTAAGTTATCTTATAGATCCACAATAACAACCACAGCATAGTACTCACATGAAAACATACAGGTAGACCCATGAAATAGAAGACATAGTTATAAACTCAGACAATTTCCATCACTTTTTAAAAAATATAACAAACATAGTGTGGTGATTTGAATGAGAATGGCCCCTATAGGCTCGTGTGTATGAATTGCTTGGTGTCCAGTTAGTGAAACAGCTTGGGAAGAATTAGGAGGTATGGCCTTGTTGGAAGAAGTGTGTCATGGGAGTGAGCTTTGAGGTTTCAAAAGTCCATATTAGGCCCAGTAGTGCATCCTTCCACCCCTCCATCTCTGCCTGCTGCCTGCAGATCAGGATGTAAAGATACTGCCCATGTTTGTCCTCCTCCTGCCATGATAATCATGGACTAACCCACTAAAACTGTAAGCAAGCAGAAAAAGGGTTTTAACTGAAGATCATAGTTACATGAATAATTAGATTCAGAAAGGCTGTTTGTGGTGGTATTGTGTTCCCCAAAATATTGTGCACCCTAATAAACTTATCTAGGGTCAGAGACAGAACAGCCACTAGGTAAAAAGGCTAGAAAATGGTGGCACTCACACCTTTAATCCTAGCATTCCAGAGGTAGAAATCCCTTTAGATCTCTGTGAGTTCAAGGCCACATTGGAAACGGCCAGGCGTGGTGACACATACCTTAATCCCAGAAAGCGAGCCTTTAATCCCAGGGAGTGGCGGTAGAAAGCAGAAAGGTATATAAGGTGTGAGAACCAGAAACTAGAAGCATTTGGCTGGTTAAGCTTTCAGGATTCTAGCAGCACAGTTCAGCTGAGAGCCATTTGGATATGACGACACAGAGGACACAGACTGGAAGTCTGAGGAAACAAGATCAGCTGAGAAGTTGGCCAGGTGAGGTTAGCTGTGGCTTGTCTGTCTCTCTGATCTTCCAGCTTCACCCCAATACCTGGCACCAGGTTTGATTTTATTAATAAGAACTTTTAAGATTCCTGACAACAGCTGTTTCCTTTCATTTGTGGATCCCATGTTTTATGTAGATCCATGAAATACTTTACACACAATTGATGTAGATTAAGAGAAAAGGAATGAGTATGGAGGTAAATGAGGTCAAGTAATTGATAAACTAGAATATGAAACTTATTGCTACGTACAATGAGTGTGTGCCAATAGAAAAGTTTTAAAATTCATGGCATTGCATGAGACATCATTGATTTCCAGCTAAATATTCTCTGAATCAACTCTTAACCTCCTTTGTGCTAACACATAATGCTTATTATAGTATAAGTGCTTATATATATATCTTCTCTTCCTAACTTATTTGCAGATATTTAGATTGTAAACCCTAAACCTTGAACAATTCTTTAAAAATAAATTAAAATATAATTAGAGGCAAGGTGGCTCAGTTGTTAAGAATTCTAGCTGCTCTTACATGGGACCCATGCTTAATTCCAAGAGTCCATGTTGGGCAGCTCACAACTGCCTATAATTCCACCTCCAGTGGAGTCAATGGTCTATTCTGGCCTTGATGGCTACCAGGCATGCATATAATGCATATATTTACACAGGCAAAACACTCATACACATAAAATTTAAAAATCATATATATATGAATATATATGTATATATATATATATACATATATATAATTGCATAATTTCCCCCTTCCCACTCCTCCTTACATGTTCCCCACCCTGACTCCCCTCAAATTCATGGTCTCTTTTTCTTTAGTTATTATTGTTACATATATAAGCAAATAAAGGTATTTGCTGAGTCTGTTCAGTGGTGTGTGTGTGTGTGTGTGTGTGTGTGTGTGTGTGTGTGTGTTTAGGGTTGACCATTTGGTGTTATATAAATAGGAAAAGGAGAAACAAATGGAAACCATGGCTTTAATGAGACCCTGCACATATTCATATAATTTATATCTAAGAATGGAAACTCACTGTTGTTTCTTATTGAAGAGCCAAAGGAATTCCTGTAATGGTCTGGACAGAAGTAAAAGAAAAGCGACAATGCATCCAGAAGAATGGCATACCTGCCACCCCAGTCCCTCACTTAGCCTTTTAGTCACACTAAAGAGGAATGGGAACTTTGTACAAAGGAAGCACTAATGTAGATCAGAGAGGCCAAAGGCATAACTCTACTGAAGAATTACTATTTAAGTGGAATATTGTAAAGGCTATATCTTCCTATACCTTCAAATACCAATGTGCCTGCAGTATGCTGCAGTTTGCAAGTATGGGTTACAGCTAAAGGAGTTATAGTGTAGAGGATTACTGAGGAGAAGCAAGAAGGATCTCAAACTCAAGGAAACAAAAAACAAAGGCAATTGAGGAACTAATCATTTATAAACAAAACATTAAGCCCAATCCATTTCTAGACACATTAGCATAAATTATCACACTAAAGGCTCAATGCATCATGTTTAATGTTCAAGCACAGTAACAACAACAAAATACAGAGCTTTCTAAAAAAAGAAAAGGAAACACATATTGTGAAGAAACAAATTAAGCAAGAGAATCTGAATTAGGTACAATGTAGAGCTTGGAATGATTAGAGAATTTAAAATAACAGTAACTAATAAGTTATGAGACTTTAAAGGAAAATGTAAACAGCAGTAAAGAGATGGGTGCTATAAGCAAAGAGAGAGAAAAAAAAATTCTAAGGAAAAATGAAAATGAAACTTAGCAATCAAATCACTATTGCGGAAGTTACTCTGCCCTTACCAGGGTTCAGGGATCTTCTGGAAGAGGGAGCAGAAAGACTGTAAAAATTAGAGGGTGCCTTTGAGGAGTCAGTGTTCTCCAAACACGACAAGGCAGTTGCACATATGAACTCACAGAGACTGTGTTGGCATGCACAACATACACACAAGCTCCAGCACAGAGGAGGAGAAGGGAGGCACACACACACACACACACACACACACACACACACACACACACACACACACAAATCGCCAGTAACTGAGGAGATAGAGCATTTGATAGCTTATGAGAGAGGAAGAGTCAATTTTCTTTAATAGCGTGGCTCCCAGTAAGTTCACCACATGCCAGGGCAGGCCCTACTCACAAGACTCATGGAGTAACACAAACTGGAATCAATGGGGAAAAAAAAAGAAAGGAGGAAATCTCAAAGTTGAGTATGTAGGATGGTACATAGATATTGGAGGAGTAGAGGAGGGTAAACATGCTCAAAATAGATATAGAAAATGCTCAAATAATAATGTTTACAACAAAATAGAATAAGTTGATACAAATATTAAGATGAAATGAAAAAAAGAAAATACCAGGAAATCTATAGAAAATACAAGAATTTTGAAACAATTTTAAAAAGATATTACTGGGATACCAGAAGAGGGAGAAAAAGAAAATACAGTAGTTAAAGTAATAGTTCCTGAGAAGTTTTCAAAATAAATGTTTTACAGGAAATCATGAATCTGGGAAGCTCACAAAACACCAAGGAGAAAAAGTAAAAAAAAAAAAAAAGCGATATATTCTATTCAAATAAATTCCATTCAAGCTCCACTAAAACTCATTGAAAAAAATCACAGGCAGGGCTTCATGAACTATATAGAAGAGAAAGAGAAATGAAAGCACTTCCCATCAAAAACCATTCGAAGTTTGGCTAGATGAGTCAACCAGTAAAGCATTTGCTGCACAAGCATAAGGACCAAAGGTCAGATCCCCAGCACCTCCATAAACGCTGACAAGGCATGGTGGCCTGCCTCTAATTCCAGCACTGGAAGGCAGAGGCAAGGGATTCCCAGAGCATGCCAGACTAAATAATAGGTGAACTCTTGGGTTCAACTGAGTGAAGCTGCCTCAATGAATAAAGTGAAATGTGATCCAGGAACGTATCCACTTGACCTCAACTTTGGACCTCCACATACACAACCAGACGTGTACACTACCATACATACACATATATAAGCCCACACATATTCAAATACATATACACTCAACCACATCACACACAGATATACATGCAAAACAATAAAACAAAAAACATATAAACAAGAAGAGAATGACATTTGAAATGTAAAGAAAATACCAGACTAAAATTACGTGAATTGTTTTTTGAATCTATAGATCATGATGAAAAGTAAGTCTTTCTCAATAAACTGTTTAATAGATAATATTAATTAAAAACAATACCTTTAAATGTTGTTTTACTATTCTAAAGAAATTACAGGATTTTGGAATGCCTGAAATGCAATATAATTGTATATTTCCTATAACACAACTACTAAAGGTTAGGTAGAAACCAGATGCAAGGGAAACACCCATGAATCTATAAGAATGACCCCAGCTAATACTCTTAGTAATAGTGGATAGGTAGCCTGAACTGGCCATCCCCTGTGGTCAGATTGATGAGTACCCCAATTATCATTAGAAAGCCTTCATCCTTTAACTGATGGAAACAGATACAGACACCCATAGCTAAACACTAGACCGAGATGGGGCAGGTCTGACCCTTTCTGAACAAAAACAAAGAAGTGGACAGAGGGGAGATGGGGGAGGGGAAACTGTTGTCAGGGTGTAAAACAAACAAACAAACAAATAAATAAATATAAAAAGAAGAACAAACACAAGGGGTCTTGAGGTTGGGCTCAGTGGTTAAAGTACTGGCTGCTCCTCCAGAGGACCTGGGATCAATTGTCAGCACTCAAATCTGTGACTCCAGTTCAGTTTCAGGGATCCCAACACCCTCTTCTGATCTCCAAACACACCAGGCACACACGTGGAATATATGCATGCATGAAGGCACAACACCCATACACATGAAAAATAAAGAACACACAAGGGCTCAAAGTGAAAGATAAATTCCCTATACCATATACAAAGCTGAGAAAGATGTACCATGGTGACAGTAATGAAGAGGATGATTGAATAAATATGTTAATATCAGATAAATTAGAACAGGCAAAGATACCACTAACAAAGAAGGATGCTACACAGTCATAAAAGGATGAATTTATTAAAAATGCCCCCAGCATTGTTAGTGTTTATACACATGAATTCAATGAGGCAAAATCGATTTAGCTAACAGGAGAAGTGACAAAATTTAGTATTGACATGGAGACACTAATATTTTTAACAACTGACAGATTAAACAGGAAACACTTATACACCTAAAATATTATTAAAGGAGGTAGAGTGATTTATTTTAAGTTGAACAGAAATATAAGAAAAGACAAAAATAGACACAATTCAATAAAAGCAGATACAAGAAACTTTAATTTAATGAAGATTTAAGAAACCAAAATAGTTCATTAAAAATATAGATAAAAATCAATGAACTTCTAGCCAGTCTAATTGATGGGAAAAGAAGATAGGAATTTCTGATACATGGAATCAAAGAGGGGCTAGGTATGGTGGCTCACCCTTGCACTCCCAACACTTGGAAGGTTGAGACAGGAGGATTACTATCACAGGTAATATTAGTTGTGATGATTGTTTTCTAATGACAATATACTCAAAGCCTACACTACAAAAGAAACAGTTCATTAGTTAGACATTATCAAAATTCAAACTATTTGCTCTGCAAACGAATGAAACTCAAGACACAGCCCAGAACAAAATTTTTACAAATCAATTCTCATAAAGTACTTTTACTCAAAATATATAAATAACCCTGCAAAGTCAATTATCAGCAAACAATTCTGCCAAATAACAACCAAAAATTATTAGCAGAACAGATAAATCTCCTGTGCAGAATTCCACATGATTTGTATAAATACTCTGCCCTTTGAATTGCTAAGCATTCAATCAATTCCTACCCATTAAAATGTTAAAAGTGTGGCCTGATGAAGTACAGTAAAGACAGAGTGATTCACAGAATACACAGTGAAGTTGGAAAGTAGAGAGGGTTTGGAGGGCAGCTGCTATTTAGATGAATAAAAACCCCATTGATAGTTGATGAAAAAGGCCACAGTAAAATGTTAAGTTGCTTTTCATCAGTGACCCTAAGGTCTTGATTATTTGATTGCAACTATGAGGCAGCTTAGATTTTTATTAGAGTACCTGGTATGCAAGCAATATTCAGGGAAATGTTGTTCCCTATCAATTAGTAATCTTAAAAATAAAAACTACAAAGAGCAAGGTTAAGTTAAATAAAAAAGGCCAGCAGCAGAGTGGGCAAAGAACTTACTGCCATCATTAAAGAAGCAAAAGTTATTGAGTAATTAATTAAAAAGAGCCCAATGGGAACCAAAATTGATTCAATAGCTAACAGCAAAGAAACTCTAGTTTCCAGGCCGGGGAACTCTTAGCTCTTTTCACTCCAGTGCCTGTGAGTTTATGGCAATCATCCACCCTGCAAGATCATGGGAGTTTTACAAGAATTTTCTTAGCATTGAACTGCTGTCTATATGGAAATTCCATTTTCTTTATAACAGGAGGAGAGATTTACCAAGTCTAAACCAAACTTATTTTTCACACACTTGTCTGTGTTCAGGTCCACCATATTGGAGTTCATGTAGCTGTACCTGTTGAAAGAGGTCTGGAGTCTATAGGGAATTTTACATACACTATTTGTCTTTTGCAAAAAGGCTGACTTTACTTTTTTCTTTTACAATTTAGATAACCCTTTTTAATTATCTGTTTAATTTTATATATTTACTTTGAGGCATGATCTCAATGAGTAGACCAGGCTGGCCTTGAACTCACAGAGATCTGTGCCTCCTAATTATTTTTTTTGCTAGTCATCCCAATATTCAGTGGTCCAGAAATTATGAGAGTATGTATCCTTGTTTTGAACTAGATCTCAGGGGAAAAACTTTCAGTTTTCCCTCATTAATTTTATGCTGTGAGCTGTGAAAGTGCTATAGATGGTACATTTGTGTTGAAACAATTTGGTTTTATAACTCACTTGTGACTTTTATAAAAAGGTCCTATACCTGTCAAATGCATTTTCTGTATCTAATGAACAGATAATATGATTTTAAGTTTTCATTTTTTATTGTAGTGGTTCATATGTGTTGCAGTTGGACTGTCTCTCCCTTGGCGAGTTGCACAATATTTTCTGGTACCATGAATGGTAGACCACAGGAAAGAGGCTTCCAGGTCAAATCCAGCTCGGATCATCTGACTCATATGTCCTAAGCTTGTGGTGTCTTCTGCAGTAGGGGGCCTATCCTCAACCCCTGAGAGATAACCAAGGGGTACATGGATAGTATATAATGTTTGAAGAGTCATTTAGAATACACTAACCAACCTCATTTAGACCACACTGACCAGCCATTCAAAAAGAGGTTTCTCATGCGTGGTACTGGGGTTTATGTTAGTCTACTGACCTTGTGGGGAGCATTGTGATACCAAGTGGTTTAACTCCCTTTAATACATACACATTTATGCTTTTGTTGATCTTTTTATTGATGTCTTTCCTTTGTCACTTCTGATTTGATTTTTCATTATTTATTTCCTTTAGTAACTCTGGGTTTACTTTGTTCTTTTTTTTCTAGTTCTCTGGGTCTAAAGTTTTATTTGATTTTCTCTTATTTAGTATAAAAATTTATGATTATATATTTCTTCATGACATTGATATATTGGGCTTTCATTTTTGGTTTTGTCAAGGCATTTTATGCTCCATTTTCACCTACTTTTGAACCCAGAGATTGTTCAAAAGTATATAATTTACAAAATCAGCAGCCGTTTAAGAGGATTCAGGAAGCAGGCAGCTTCTACATTATTTATGAGAATGTTAGTCCCATCATTATGGATGATCTTCAAACAAAACCCCTAAAACTAAATAAAGAAACTACCACATTTTCTAACTGTATCATTGCTCTTTCAAAGTCAGCCCATGAAAAAGATTGAAAGGAGATATTTACTGTTAATTTCTTCTCTCCCACTCTTTCGCAATGATCCCCGAGCCTTGGGAGTAGGGGATTTGTTATAGATGTCTAATTTAGTGTCCCACAGTCTCTTTTTCTTTCTGCTTTGAAGTTGTGAGCCTCTGTATTAATAGCTATCTACTGAAAAAAACTTCTCTGATGAGGGCCACCCATAGCTAAGGAGCTATTGGCAGTTGATGGCTGCTGGGAGAGGTGAGTAAGTTTTCTTGAGGGATAAAAGCCTCTGATAGGATGCTTCATCCTCCATTTAATGACTCCATATTCATGCACACATTGACAGCACTAAATGGACTCAGTGAGTCTAAAAAGAGTACACTGGGTCTGGAAAGGTGGCTCAGCCACTAATAAGACATAATGCTCTCAGGTTCAGTTTCCAGCACTCCTAACAGGAGGGTCATAACTGCCTGTTAAAACATGTCCCGGGGCTCTTATACACTCCTCCATATGGAGCTATGGGGGTGGTGTTGGTAGGAACATATATAGTTGTGTTGCTTGATATGTGAACCACTTCCTTCCAGGGACAAGCTGGAAGTGTGGTCTTACTGTTAGAATAAGATAGAAAAGAAAAGCATCTGAAGTGATTTCTTCCTATTTCAGCCCCTGGATGTTTGTTTACTTTTCTGCTCCATCAGATGTCAGCCATAGCTTTGTGTAGGCCTGGGCCTTTTTACGGTAGTAGTCAAACCATTTGTAGGGAGAAATTGGGCGGACAGGTGCTCCTGCCTTTTTGCTAGGAAGTGATCCTGGAAAGAGGCTTTTGTAAACTGCCACTTTGTTTCTGTTGCTCCTGAGGACTCACAAACACCAAACTGAACATTTCAAGCACAGGGTGATTTAAGAATCAGTCCTTTGGGTGGCAGCTACAAGTAGCTGCAGCAATATTTCTTTGGTTCAAATTTTTCAGTGTGCCTTTATTATAATATAATCAAGCATCCAAGTTCTCCCAGTTGGCTATCTTAGGTCTAAAAGTATTTTGGTACCTGCCCACCTGTTCAATCTGGCTTGTCTGTGGATACATGATTATTGGAAGGAACTTCTTAATCTACCCTGCATTCATTACTATTCTAAACTCAAACATAAATGTTTGAGTTTAGAAATTAAATGGATAATTACCAAGATAGTACAAACCCTTCTATCTGTTTCAGCAAAATTATTAGCATGGCCAAACTTAATGAGATATTTCTTTAAGATTGGTCCTTGGCAGAATTATATTTTACACAATTAAATTGAATAAATATGGTTATTAACATGCTACTTTGAACAGAAATTAGTATGATTTAGACATAGATCTAAAATTAATTCTAATAATTCGAGCATGTTGCTTTTAATAACTTACACAGGTTAATTGAAATGTCTTCAAAATCTTAGCAGGCCCAGTTACTTTAGAGACTGATGTAGAAGGATAACAAATTCAAGACCTGCATAGACAACTCAGTGAGTCTTGGTTTGAAAATCAAAAAGTAAAAGGAAGGCTGGGCTTGCAGCTCTTAAGTAGAGCACTTGCCTAGCATTTGTGAGGTCCCATGTTCAATCCTCTATATTGGAAAAGAAGGTTATCCAGAGGCAGAATATTGGTTGTGACATTTTGTTTACTGTAGGATGCCATTGGAACACTGTTGGTAGCTGGAAGGGAAATGGAAAAGAACAGGAAAGGAGAACATTCAGAGGCCTGTTCATTAGTAGTTTGATTAGAAAGGCTTTAGACATTGAATTTTGATAAAGCTTCAGAAGGATCAGTTATCTAAACTCTGCACACGTGTTTATGAAGTCCCAAATCGGGAATGCTTGGCTCAGGAAATGGATAAAGTATAAAATATTATACACAAGTAATCATGGTCTAGTTCTCTGTAGTGATGGATTGATTAGCCAATGAAAAAGGCAATAGAGATTCTCATCTTTCAACATGCAGTGACAATTGTTTTCCTTTATGATTACTAAATCCTTAGAAGATTGCTTTGCTTAGGAACATGCTTTGACATACAGTGATAACCAGTTTCAAATCATGGTAGAATTTAATTTAATATTTTTTATAAATATGCTGGGGTTATTTACATTCGTATTTTGCTCAAGCTCAAGATAAACCTCCAAATTTCTATGAAAAATATAATGATGTGTGGTTGCAGTAGCAACAAGATAATTACATACACTGTTCATTGTTGAACCACTCAGTCATCAAGAATACCATGTTAAACATCTCATAAAGCAAAAGGTAGGGAAGTGACTACAGGTAAATTATTGTAATTTCAGGTTGTCTTGGCATCCATTTTGGATACACATGTAACTTTCTCATACCACAAGAATAGCTATGACACCATTGATATGCTTTTGTCAGTCTACAACACACTCAAATGAGTCAAGGGGGAGGCTGGGAATAGAAACATAATAATTGTTCCCTATCTAGCAGACTGGGTGATTACTGTTTTCATGATACTACCTTTAAATTGGCTATTTTTTCTTATGTGTCTGCTTACTTGCCTGAAAACATAAAATAATCAATACTCTTATGTACACTGATATTTTTAACACATACCTTTCTCTGATTGAGTCTTCATTTCTGCCTCATGTAACCCAAAATGTAAGACTGTCACCCCAACACACAATGTCCTCTTTGCCCAGAAACTTTATATCAAAATATTCTAAGTGATTTCTTATTATGATGATCTATTGAATTTTTACCTCCTGTTTGATCAATGAGAGGCTGTCATATGCTAGGTTTTTCCCAGGATGCCAAGGTAAACACAAAGTCAGGATCCCACAAATAGGACACAGGTCAAACAAAAGCCATAAAGGTGTCAATCACTGTAAACAAGTTTGACATTTGAGGGACTATTTAGTCATGGATCAGCTAAATAGGCATTAGGCCATCTACTGGGTGAAAGATACATGTCCAGAAAGGTGCACTATGAACATTCACATCTAGCTTTATCTTATTTTTCTACTAAGAAAGGCTGCTAACTTCACCAGGTCTAAAAATCTCATTTTTACTATACACTTTCAAAACAGTGACATATATATTGTCCCCTCTCTGTGTGACATATTTTCAAAGTTTGTAAAACACTGAATAATCATAGTTACTCATTTTATTAATTCAATGAAGAATTACTGAGAATTTACTACACACAGAGTATATATTGCTGAAGATAATATGAAGTTAAATGCAAAAAACTTTCCTTTTAAATGCTCATAATTTAGCTTGTGTAAAAAAAAGTTATTATTTCAGCTTGGTCAAATTGAGCCATTGACTTTATTACTAAGCACACAGACTATTTTCAGCAATGATTATGTATGACATGAAAATGAAAGATCAAAGTACATGGTCAAAGGCCACAAATAGAAGTTGAGTAGAGCTGGTCTCCAGAGCATATAGCAGTGGCCTGAACTTTAGCTGCAGGACAGTAACTCACATTGACTATATGTCACATACGATGAAATCATTGACAGCAAATGGAGATATGGTATATGATCTCCTCAATAAAAGTAGGGAAGATACCCAAGCTTTCTCATGAAACATGTTTAAATACATATACATGCATTGTGTTAAATGAAAATTTAGCAATACAGTATACATTTCTTTGATAGAATTTTGATTTTAATATGTTTTCAAGGAGGAAATGAAATAATATGAGACAAACAGTGAAGAGACAGCAATACAGTCACTACCTCTTCCTGTCCGGCAAGTTTGTACTATAGAACAGGGAAGATAGCCCTGTTTGAGAGCATTAACCACAGCTCCCCAAGGCTCCATAGAGTTATATGAGGCAGAGTAAGGGATTTGGATCAGAATAGGGGTGAGTGTGTGCGTATGTGCATGCGTGCGTGCGTGCGTGCGTGTGTGTGTGTGTGTGTGTGTGTGTGTGTGTGTGTGTGTGTAGAAACAGAGGAATGAAAGTTTGAGGGAGAGTGACTGAATATATTTTGACTGTTTGAATCATTGACCTAAACAGATCTGTGAGAAGTAAAAGGCAATTAGATGACCTGTTTCTGAGAACATCCCAAGAAATCATTGTCTCTTTATTAACAAGGAACTTGGAAAATAAGTTAACTTTGTTTTCCATCCTTCACCTTCTGTGAAACCATGTCTATGAGAACCATCTCTTGTTTTCTTGATGTTTTCACATGACAGTTTTCATGTAGATACTCTATGGAACACATGTTCTTGTTCTTCAGGTAGTTCCCTTGTGGTGGTTTGAATGAGAATGGTCCCCATAAGCTCATATATTTGAATACTTGGTACCCAAATATTGGAACTGATTATGAAGGATTAGGAGGTGTGGCCTTGTTGGAGGAGGTATGTCACTGGGGGTCAGCTTTGAACTTTCAAAAGCCTAGTCTCTTTGTGTGGGTTGTCAAGCAGCAGCATCTGAGATATCACTGCTGAAGGCACCAAAGGACTGAATGCAGAGAGCTGACTTTCAACCAGGGTGGGCAGCCATTCAGCGAAGTAGGAGAAGTGAAAAACTCTCCAGACCTGGCTGTCTTGAGCACCACCCAACTTCTCAACTGAGACTCTTCAGTCAAGCTTAGACTAGTGTTCTGGTTGGGACTCATTGTGGCATAGTACAGAGTGCCAAGAGTTCTTTCCTGATGTCAGGCCTTGTTGCCAACCTCTGTCTATAGATCATGTGTGTGCATGTCCGTGTGCGTGTGTGTGTTATTGGGGTGCCAGGGGGAGGAGGGAAAGCTGGACTTGGAATTTGGGTAGTGTGTGGGATGCTGACAACCTCTGAGATCATCTCTGATGCACTCATATCTGCTTCTGCATGTTGGTCAACACCGTTGTCCCTGCCTTGGATTGCAGTTTTATAAGCGGAAGTTTTTTTCATGTATTGTTATCTTTTGATTCATCCACCCTGTGCCTTGTCAGCCTTTGAAAGTCTTAGTTGCTCTCAGGCTGCTATTTTCAGGAACCTTAGAAAGGGGCCTGGTTAGTCTTGTGACAGAGAGTATCTTCTGGGGCACACTCTTTTAAGAATGGCCTTGTCTTCATTTTCATTAGGGAATGCTGCTTGCAGAGGTTCAGTAAAACCTAAATGGAATGCTTACTGCACTGGTTCCAGGCAAGGGGCTGCCATGAGATCCGGAGACCACAATCGGTGGGCCAATCATGTCTTCACTACAGTGCCTTAGATTCTCCCTTAGATGGGCCCTCTGAGGCCTTGCTCAGGCTTCGGGTTCTGTGGGTTGGGCAGCCTGTCATCATCATTCTTTCTGTTCACAAACATCTCAAAGCTCTTTCATTGTGACCCTATGTTCCTTGTTGTAAATCACAGCTACCTGGCCAGTCCCATGACCCTCACAATTCACAGTGGAGAACTGTGATGCAGGTAGAGAGCCATGTGATGACTAAGTACAGAACATCATTGAATAAGTACTGTGTACAAATTTGAAAAGAAAGAAAGAAAGAAAAAGAAAGAAAGGAAGAGAGAAAGAAAAGAAAGAAAGAAAGAAAGAAAGGAAGAGAGAAAGAAAAGAAAGAAAGAAAGAAAGAAAGAAAGAAAGAAAGAAAGAAAGAAAGAAAGAAAGAAAGAAAGAAAGGCCCAGTCTCTGTTTCTCTGCCTCTGCCTCTGCCTCCAACTTTCTGGAAGCTTCCAGAAACTGCCTCAGTGCCATACCTGCTTGCTGTCTTGCTCCCCGGTCATGGGCTCACCCACTGAAATTATAAGCAAGCCCTAAATTAAATCTTTATTTTATAAGTTGCCTTGCTCATGGTATCTTTTCTTTTGTTTTTTTCACAACATAATTTTTATTGATTATTTGGGAGTTTCACATAATAAGCCCCAATAACATACACTTCCAAGTCCTCCCAGGTCCATCCCCCTTGTGACTCCTCCCACAAAAAGAAAAAATACCAGGTCCCATATGTATTTCCCATATATTCATTCTCACTGCAGCATGGTCAAACATCCCATGGACGGCCCCTTAAAGAAAACTGAGTCCTTCCCCACCTCCGCCCCTGACAGAAGCCATCAACTCTGAAAAGTTAAACTACAGGATCCCTATCACAATTTTTAAGAATTTCTTCAATGACTTCCCATCTAGATTGTTTATGTAGAGAAAAGGGGCTGGCTAAAGAAACCCACCCTGACCCTGGAGCCCAGAACTAGGGAAAGACGGCTCAGATAAGGCCAATGAAAGAAACACAGTTTGGCTCAGGTCAGAGCCAACTCTGTTCTTGTCCAACTGACTTGTGAAACCAAGCAATCACAGAGCAGGACAGTAGGGCCCAGGACAAGGGGAAGAAACGTAGCCTGTGTTTGGGACCTGACCCAGAGAAATGAACCAAGGAACATGCCCTGACTCTGAAACCAGTACCAAAGAAACACTTGTGGCCCCTAGAATCAGAGTCAGTGAATGAAATGTGCCCTGGCCTTAGAGGTAGTGTCAAAAAGCCAAGAAAGTCCAGTGAAAGAAACACAGTTTGACCCTGAAATCAGGGACATCTCTGCCCCTTGCCCACAAAACTGGCCAATCCCTGGGCAGAAAAAAAAATAACCAATCACAGTTGACTCTGCCCCCAGGACATCCTATGTAAACCACCCTGCCTGGTCAGTTGTGAGCAGTTCTCTCCACCCTGGACTCTTCCTTCCCAAATAAATCTCTTTCTCAAAAGAGTTTTGGTTGTGAAGACCTTTATTCACTTGTGCACGGACGAACCTTGCTGGGACATCCCATATTGGATTGAGCAAGGGGGCAGCTGAACAGAAGAACCTTGCTAAGACATCCCATAATGGATTGAGCAAGGGGGAGCTGAACAGAAGAACTTTACTGAGATGTCCCTCAATGGACAGAGCAAGAGATAGCTGGTAACACTGAGCCGGAGGAGATTTGGTACATTTTTGTAATCTCTTAGGCCGGAGAAGTAGATCTCTGTTAGGAAGCTCAGTTGTAGCAACTCTCCAGGAGAGGAACAGGATTGCTATATCTTGCAGGGAGACCATCCTCCATCACATCAGGTATAGCCTGACTTTCCCTAGTAGTCAGGATACTCTGACTTTCCCGAACAGTTAGGATATCCTTTCCTGCTGAAGCAGTTCCAGGCCTGACTCTCCCGAGAAGTCAGAAAAATTTTCCTTCCAGGGTTGGGCTGCTTCTTTGCAGTTCCAGCTGTCATAGCTGTGCAAAACAGCTGCAAGTGTGTGGGACACCTTCAGGGCAGAGCTGTTGTTCTGAGCAGCTTGAGGTGTCCAGGATGCCTCACCCTCCAGGATTGAACTGTCTCCTTGCAGTTCAGCCATCAGAGCTGTTGTAAGCAGCTCAAGGTGTTGTCTGACTCCCCAGGTAGTCGGGACATCTTTCCCCAGAGTTGTTGTAACCAATTAACCTACATTGTTGGTGCCGAAACCTGGGACCAAATCCACAGAGTTGTACAACTCATGTTTGGCAACCAATTTATTTACAGTTTCTTTTGTGAGGGGGGAGAAGTGGGAGAGAGAAGCCAGCACAGAAACATTCTGTTCCCATGTCTCTCATTCTCAACTGTGAGTCTGCAGTCATAGCTACCATTGCAAAATTAGCTTTCCTTGCCCTTTACAGTCAGCAGCAGCAGCACGGATCACAGACTTCCACATGGTTTCTAGTGACATCACAGGCCACAGACATTAACATGATTTCAAGCGCCAGCACAGATCATGAACATCAACCTGGCCTCCATGGTGTCTATTCACAGAAATAGAAGTAATTAAGACAGAAGTTGGTATCAGGTACTGGGGTATTGTGATATGCCTGAGCATGCTGCTTGTTGGAAGAATATGTAAGACTTTGGGACTTTGGACTGAAAAAGCAGTTGAATATTGAAAGTGAGGCTTAAAAGGCCATCTTAGTAGGAGCTTGGAAGACAGCAGTGCTGAGAGCAATGTGGACTATGGTGGCCCTATTCAAGAGGTTTCAGAGGGGGATAATATTAGCAATTGTGCTAGAAACCATTCTTGTGATATTTTGACCAAGAATGTGGCTGTCTTCTGCCATTGTCATAATAATTTACTTGAAGATAAATTGAAAAGTAGTGGACTAATTTATTTTTGAACAGAGATTTCATGACAGCCTAATACTGACTCTGGTTTTCCATATGCAGATCTATACTGAAAAGGAGTAAGTGAAGCAAAAATAAATTTAAAAAGGAAAGATTGAAGAGAAAAAGCTCAAGAAAATTTAGTGTTGGATCTAAGTCCTGTGCTCAGGAAGACATGACAAGTTTCAAAAAAGGCCTGATGCTAAATAGAAAAAAGGCAGTATTACCTCAGTGCAAAACCTCACTCAGCTAATTCCAAAACATGTAAAAGAAAAAGGCCCTTCTTCATCCAAATGGATAGTTATGTGTCTCATCATAAGAGTTCAATGAAACTTCATGCCATGTAGTAGCTAGTGTTGTTAAGTGAATGGTGTCATTCTATCTATCTATCATCTATCTATGTATCTATTTCCTATTAAAATATGAAGATATCTTTAAGAATTAAAAGAAAAAAATAATTTTATCAGACAATATTATAGAAGTATTAGAAAGCAGTGGGTCTCCTCACTCTTTAGTCATAGGTATGCCATATTATGATATGCTACAAATTTAATAAGACATCTTTAACTTTAATGTGTTGTTTTGTGTGAATGCATTTCAATTTAATGAAGGGATTCATCAATTGTCAAAAAATAAACAAACTATTAATTTTCTAGGAGGCAGACTCACATTTGTCATTTGGAACGTAATACAATTTCCAGGGTAATATATTATTAAAATATCTGTCAGTGTATCTCCTTTGAAAGAAATCTCTTGCTCAGTGAACTTGATTTATCAAAACTCTATTTCTATTTCTCAGTAAAAGATGCTCTGTATTGAAATAAGCAGAAAATATTTCATGCTTTGAAAGATATCAGAATATAATTTTAAATAAGTTTATCCTTTAGTATTTGCAATATAAAATGAACTCATATTTTATTCTCTTTCCAATTTAAAGATTGCTTCTTGTGATGACTGCTATTTTAGTAGGCAGGAGCCCAATTCAAATTAGTCACACGTGCCATTTAGATAATGGGATTCAAGCTATGATTATGTGTTCTAAGTTTCTCATTTTGTAATATCTCACAAGTGAATAAATATCTGAAATGAAGAAAGAGAAGTTTAGTACATGCCAATTACAGCATCAAAGTGACAGAAGACATGGATATTCTTCCCTAAATGAAGCTTCTCTGGGGCATTTTTGCACTCCAGCTTATATGCTAGAGTATCTAGACTCTTGGAATTTGATTATGAGCAAAGGTAAAAGATAGTGTTTCAGAAAGTGGAAATTTGTCACTATATCAATCTCAGAGACACTGCTGGTGCTAAAAAATAGGTTTTCATCCAGATAAAGGGGTGCATGCCAGTACTCAAGGAGCAGAGATAGGTGGCTCTCTATGAGTTCAAGGTCAACCTACATATGTAGTGAGTTCCAGGCCATCCAGGACTATGATGCAAGACTCTATCTCAAAACTAAATAGGTATTTATGAATAGGTATTATGAATGAAGAATGGCTGAAAAGTTGCAAGAATGTTAATGGAAAAACTTTCTCAGTGACTACTTTTAGGTCCATTTTCACAAATATCTATCCCTCAAATAAATATCTAATGATAACAGGATTCTTTCAGAACCTTCCACAACAGGCACAAGGCTTTAATCAAATATAATCTATGGAAGCAAAATGTCATCTGATAAAATGGATAGGATTATGAACTGGAATATGAACAGAATAACAAACATAACATTTTAATATTATTGGAAATTAATTGAAAGGAGTATAAATGTAAATGAAAATAAAATCTCAAAATAATTACTTCAAACAAAAAATATGTGCTATACCTTGACAACACTGAGTTAGCTAAGAGAAGCCAGTGCCCCCAAATGAGCACATAATGTTCTCACATATTTACATAAAGTATTGGGAATAGGCAAAGCATGGACAGAATGATTTAGGAAGAATGACAAATGATGGGTAAGGTAAATGACATTTATCTTTGAGGTGCTGAAATGACATAAAGCTGATTAATGTTGTTAAAGTTTATTTGTTTACTACACACATGTTTTAGAAGTATTTAATAATCAGAAGTGATGTGGCAATTTTATACGTGAAAGTCAAATATTTACAACTGTGTAACTATACAAAATTTGAACTATATGAATTTCATATTAACAAAATATTTGTGTGTGTGTGTGTGTGTGTGTGTGTGTGTGTGTGTGTGTGTGTGTGAAACAGGGTCTTACTATGTAGCCCTGGATGCCTTGAAATTTGCTATGTAGACTAGGCGTCTGCCTCCCAAGTTCTGGGATCAAAAGCATGTGCCACCATGCCCAGCCAACAAAATGTTTTTGAAAAGTAGTTCTATAAATTAGTTAAATTAACCAAGGAGGAGTTCTACAAATTAGTTAACTTAACCAAGAAGAAAAAATTCTATAAATTATTTAGAGTTCTATAAATAGTTAACCAAGAAGAAGGAGTTCTATAAATTAGTTAAGCCAAGAAAAAGGAGTAGAAAATCTCATTGCTCACACAGAAAAGTTCTCATGTATAATACCCAAGCAGTAGAGAATACCACCAGCAAGGAGGAACAGATACTTCCTCAAATTAAATCTTCCCTGATTTGCTTTTTGAAATCAGTTTGCTTTTAAATTAACAAATTTAGTACCTGTTATATGACATACATTAAACTAGATACAGAGAACTAGAAGAAGAGTGATAGTTAAATGCCTTGCATTTTACCCCTCAAAGTAGGTATCAGTCTCAAATCTTACATTACAAAAATAGACATGGAGGCTTGATGTTTTTAATGTAATGTATCACAAATCTTATAAGGTCTTATTAATAAAAACAAACCCGGGAGCCAGGTATTGGAGTAAATTCTGAAAGATCAGAGAGACAGAACCAGCCACAGCTAACCTCACCTCGACAACTTCTCAGCTGATCCTGTTTCCTCAGACTGGAATCCTCTGAGTCCTCATCCAACTGGATCTCAGCTGAACTTCTGCTAGAAGCCTAAAAGGTTAACAGACCTAGTTCTTCGTTTTCACACCTTTTATACCTTTCTGCTTTCTGCCATCACTTCCCGGGATTAAAGGTGCGTGTCACCATGCCTGGCTGTTTCCAGTGTGGAATTGAACTCACAGAGATCCAGACAGATCTCTGCCTTCTGAATGCTAGGATTAAAGGTGTGTGTGCCCTCATTTTCTGGCCTCTATATCTGGTGGCTGTTCTGTTCTCTGACTCCAGATAGTTTATTAGGGTGCACGATATTTTGGAGAACACAATATCACCACAATGTAATTTATTGATTCTTTGGGAATTTCACATGTTGTACCCTGATCCCACTCATTACTCGGCCCTTCCATTTCTGCCCTCTACCCTTGTAACCTCCTCCCACCAAAGGAAATTTAAAAAATTAACTAAAAATAAAAATTAAAAACAAAACAAACAAAAAAAAATAAAAGCATCATGCTGACCACTCTGGGCAACAACCAGCTCCTCTCAACCGCAGTATTCTCTCATGCCTGTTACAACTGTCTCATCTTCAGCTGCACTGTGTGTGTGTGTGTGTATGTGTGTGTGTGTGTGTGTGTGTGTGTGTGTGTGTGTGTGTGTGTGGTTGCAGCGGCAACTGGGAGCTGTGGTGTCATGCAGGATAGGCCCTTGTCCAAACAACTTTGTTTGTAAATGTTCATTGTAATGAGTTGGTTGATCTGGTTCAAGGTCTCTGGCTTCTACTACACAATCAATACTGGACCCTCATCAGGACTCCTCTCTGCTATCCTGCTGTTGCCCCCAGTTGTGGAGATCCTAAAGTTATAGTTCTGCCAGCTCTCCCGTGCCCATGCACTTTGCTTCTTCCTATTCTCATGTGTTTTTTAAACAATTAGATTTACTTATCTTACTTTATGTGTATAGGTGTTTTGCCTGAATGTATGCCTGTGTACCATGTGCATGTCTGGTGCCTGCAGAGACCAGAAGAGGACATCAGATCCCCTGGAACCAGAAGTACATCCAGTTGTGAACTACCATGTGCATCTTGAGAATCAAACCTAGATCCTTGGGAAGAGCAACAAGTGCTCTTAATGGCTGAAACATCTCTCAAGTACCCAAGAATGATGTTTTTCAAAGTAAGGAACATTTTAATTGTTCATAATTGAAAATATGAGCATTGACTGAATATGATGTTTGAACCAAAAGTACAAAAGTATTTGTATGTTGTAAATTTTCTTTAATGGGGTTTATACCTAATAAGCTAACACAATTTATTTAATTGTGTTTTCTCAATAACAAAGCATAAGTAATGAATTAAGAGTCATTTTATGTCAACATCCAATATCACTTCAAAGTCTCATATGATGGGATTTTTCCCATCATTTCTCTGATTTTGAAATTTAATTTTGCATGAAAATTATCTCATATGGTATTTTTGAACCATGGTTGGTTAACTTACTTGCATGTCAGAAAATCAATAGAATGTATGAATCATTGTTGGCAGAGTTTCTCTGTGTCCTGGTAGCCACTCCCAAATAATCACATAGAGACTTACATTAATTATAAATGCTCAGTCAATAGCTCAGTCTTGTTACCTGCTACCTCTTACATTTTAAATTAATCTATGTCTTATCTATGCTCTGCCATGTGGCTTGGTACCTTTTCTCAGTATTGCAAGTTCATCTTCTTTCTGCATCTACTTGTGATTCCTCCAACTCTGTCCTTCCCAGTGCTCCCTCTGCCCCCAAAATCCTTCCTAGCCATTGGCCAGTCAGCTCTTTATTAAACAATTAGAGCAATACATGTTCACAGTGAATAAAATGATTATTCCATAGCATATCACAATCAATTTGTTTCTTTAAATGAATTAACTAGAATAAAGTATAATAGAAAAACAGTTCATACCATTCTAAGGATGCATATGCTTTAAGAAATCTTGTTGCAATTAAGTAATAGTAATGTTGTATATGTGTGTTTGGATTGTAAGATATTTTCTTAGCTTGTGTCGTAGTCAGTCATAGATGTTTGAAAGCCATTGATTTAGGAAACTTACTCTACTTGCACCTGTGTAGTACTTAAGCTTCATTTTTTGGCAATTATTTAAAGTGATTCTCATACTGTTTAGAAATGAACTACACATTACTACTGTACAAGAGATCTACAGCACAATGTCTTGGTGAAATGAAACATTTCAGGAATATTAAAATATAATCCAATAAAACATGGAATTCAAAACTATCGAACAAGTAAAAGATCAGTTAATGTCAATAATAGTAATGTGAACATTTTATACATTGTCATCAGCTATATCATTATATGACTTAATCTTTATGATAATTCTTTTAGACATATTGAGTGTACACAGTAGTCATACTACTAAAACTGAGAAACCGGAGATTCAAGTTTTTCTAATTACAGCACAGAGTTTTGTTGCTTCTTATTTCAGAAGTGAAAGCTGAGACAAGTAGTTATAAAACTAGCTTCCTGCTTTAGGCTCTGTTTGACCTCATAAATCTGGAATGCATCACTTTAAAACTTTGCTTTTATATTCAATTAAGAAAAGTTTTATGTTCCAAGGACATCTTGACATGGTTGAAAGGTTCTTTCTAGCTTTGCTTCGCATATTTGGAGGCATATCTATTCGATACACAAATGTGTAGTGCTGTTATGTCCTTCAGTTGTATTAACATCTTCATTTTATGAAAGAAACCTCTTATACCAGACAGTATTCTTTAGTTAAAATTCTATGTTGTGTAGCATTTTAGCCACTCCAGTTTTATATTAGTGCTAGTCTGCTATGTCCATTGTCATTTTTGATTTAACATATTCATATCTTTATAAAGTGTTTCTTTGCAGGCTGCATGTGTTGGCCTTTGCATTTTGTTGAATCTGATAGACCCTGCCATGTAATTAAGGCATTTGGCCATTTACATTCACTATTTTTATTGGTATGGTTAGGGCTAAGTCTGTCATCTTTCCGTTCCATTGCTTCTCTCTTTTTTTCCTTTTTCTGCCTATTTTGTGTTTTATTAATTTTCATAGATATGTTTCACTCATTTTCTGGCTTATTAGCTGTTATGCCTCCTTTGGTTGTTTCAAAACCTGAGTAAAATGCAGAAAATGTATAAAATATTTATAAATATAAAGCATAAATCTTTGAGAGCCTTGCATCAACATAATTAAAATTACTGCCTTATTATTCTGAATAGATGCTTTATACTTAGTGTTCCTGGTGTTGCCACATAAAGCAAATAGGTAATAAGGAGGAGAAAATACTTAGAAGAAATGTTGAGTAACAGGATTCATGAGGATGCTAAGGATTAAGCAAAGATTGTTTTAATGAAGGGGAATTTCATAATGATTGATAATTATAGTTCTTTATTTAAATTAATTGAATTTTCTGTGTGTGCTTGTTTTGTGTGCATATACACCTGTGCACCATGTTCATGCCTAGTGCCCTTGGAAGTGAGAAGAGGATGTTAGACCTCCTGTAGTTACAAATGGTTGTTAGTCACCAAGGGAGTGCTGGGAATTGAACCTGGTTCCTTTGAAGCGCTGCCAGTGTTCTTAATCACTGAGCCATCTATCTAGCCCCCAATAATTATAGTTTTATTCTTAATCAAATTGATATAAATTAGGAAATACAGAACATTCCAGTCAGCTGTAACTTTAATAAAAGTATCGTGATATAAATGTATGAGAGAAATTAATAAGAAGATTAATTTGGGAAGATTGATTTGGTTAAAAATAGAGATTGTTATAAGAAATAACTGTATAAAGAATATATGGACAATAATAGGAACAAAATGTGGATAATTTTACATGGCTAGCTAAGTTTTTAAGGAGATATAATGTCTGTTTCTGGAAATAGAATGAAATACATTGCCTGACCAATTTGAAAAGAATCAACACACATATTTAAAATTAAAAAAATATGCATAGCTTTCTGTTTGGATACAAAATGGCATTGGCTCCTTTTTTTCAATATATTTCTCAGCAACACAACTAAAACTCTGGAAACACTGTGGTTAACAGTTGTGGGAGGACCTCAAAGGCTAAAATATGGAGGCAAATTTCCTAGGGGACTCAGGGACTTGAGGTGAAACAGAAACCCAATGACTTCTGATGACCTATCCAGAAACACAAACAAAGCCGGGTTATGGTGGTATTTTATTTGTACTGAAATGTGATTTTAATTGTATGTTAATAAATAAAGTTGCCCGGGGGTCAGAGCTATTAGAGCCATAGCAAGAGTGGGTGACGGTGGTGCATGCCTTCAATCCCAGCGCTTGGTAGACAGAGCTAGGTAGATCTCTGTGTGTTCAGGGATACAGCCAGCATTGGAGACATATGCCTTTAAGACCTGGAGGGCTGTACATACAAACAGTGAGGAGGCAGTCATGTGTTTGGGTTTACAACCAATGAGAAGGCAGAACAGAAAGACTATGTAAAGACATACACACAGGAAGTAGCTCTCTTTCAGAGAACTAGGACCACCGCAGGAGGAAGGGTGAGATTTTAGCTCTGAGCTCTGACCTCTCGGCTTTCTCTTTTACATTGGTTCTGTGTTTCTTATTTAATAAGACGGTTGGTTACATGTACACCAGGCTCCAAATCTACACTTGGCTGTGTGATGTGCTTTGACATAGAAAGGAGGAGGTCTTTTGCCTTACCCCTTGGCATTGTTATAAAAATCCCTTTTGAAGAGGTAGAAGGGGCCATTGGGTATTGACCCAGGTCCTCCTGAAGCTATCCTGTGTTTCTGTTTTTCTCCTCTTCAGTATATATCTAATATTTTCTTACTCCTTTCTCCTCCTCATAGGAACCCTTAAAAAATTGGGAGCTGTCCTCCCACAGATGGTGCCAGAACTTGGTACTTGGGTGCAGAGGAAATAAGAGAGAGTAGGGGGGGGTACCATGGAAGCAGTGGGACACGTCCAGTTATTGATTAAGGATTGGGTGGTGATATTCTATACTTTGGGAGTAAAATTGTAAACATAAAGCAGAATAGTTTAAGTTAGGCTACAGCAAGTATCTCCCTTTGTCTCTGTCCATGTCTATGTTTCTCTGTTTTCTCTCTCTTAAGTTGTAAAAAAATCAGTTTGGTGAAGTTTAGTTTGAGAAGTGTAGGCTTAGGTGTATTAGGTTAGAATACACTTTAGGTCTAGGAATATGGTGTAGATTTAATATAAAGTAATTTAGGGTCGAGTAGTTTTTCCCTGAGCACAGACAGGACCTCGGACATACAAAGCAGCATCCAGGATCTAGCAGCCACTGTGAACTTAGCAGTCCAAGCAGCTTTAGAAGTTTCAGAAAGCCATAGCAGCAGAGTGAAGCAGAGCTGTGCAGCTGGCGGCATTCAGCCATGCAAGCAGGACAGCACTCTCAGAGGAGGACTCCCAGCAGAGCAGGTAATGGAGCTGGAAGTATAGCAGGTGCAACTGGCCATGGCTGGTTTTCCTTCCCAGACCTGGAATGGCTGCTTGAGAAACCATAGCTGCTGGCAGCAGGGCGGAATTCAGCTGCGCAGCATGAGGTGCAATAGAGCCCTCAAGGCCTCAGGATGCTGGGGTCTCTAGGCAGGCAGGCCCAGAGATGGGAGGCACAGACAGAATGGGACTGTGAAAGCTAGCAGCCAAAGCGGTGCAGTTTCTGTTTGGTGGCTGTAGGAATGTCTCTTTTGTACGGGATTCTGCACCAGCCAGATATTGTGGCACTAATTGTGGAGCTAATAGCTTTTGCCCTGGAGCAAAACTTACTTAGGAAGGTTGTGGACTGCAAGGGCTGAGAACAAAAGTTTCAGAGATGCTTGTTTGAACCGAGGTAAGTTGTTGCATTCAGGGGAACTGCAACAAATTTTGGTAATGGGACTCCTCATATTTAGAACTGTTTGTCTAAGAGTTATTACAACTTAGACTGTTATAACAAGACTTCAGGGTAGCAGATAAGCCAGGCCCTGATCTTGGACTGTTAGTTGAACTTTGGGACTGGTATTAGAACTGACTTTTTGAACTTTTGCAAATCTCAGAAATGGGAAAATTTTGGTTTCACCTATATACTCTATCAACTGTGATGACTTATGAATTGTTTGGTGTAAGCTCTGTACTTTCCCCTGCCAAAGGCTGGTAGTCAGAAATGGGTAAGTCCTTCTTGCTAGCTGCCAACTGTGATGACTCATGAACTGTTTTGTGTTAAAAATGGAACTGTTTAAATGGAGAAGTTTGGGTTTTTTCTAACTAGGCTCAAGATGCAGCTTAAAAGATTATAAAGAAAAGGAGAGTTAATATTCTTCAGTCTATTTAATTTTTTAAAAATATTTTCTTGTCCCTTGAGTGGATTAATGTTAATTTGTGTTACTATACCCTATGTTTTGTATACTTCTATTAAGAAATTGCTTTTGTATGTTTGCTAAAGGTTAGGAAATATAAATAGGTCTATTAAGAAATTGCTTTAAATGTTTGCTAAAGTTTGTAAAATGTAAATAGTTCTATTGAGAGTTTGCTTTTGGATGTAAATTCTCAAGAATTGTAAATATGTATAGTAACATTCATGCAAGAAGTATTTAACCTATTGATATTAATGAACCATGGTTTGGTGAAGCTAAGGGTGTCTTTAGGTTTGATGTGATTGCATTAGGAGTTAACTTATTTATTTGATGCTGTTGCATCAAGAGTTTATTGATTTTAAAAAGGGCTTGGTGCAGCTGAGGCTGCTATAGACATCCTAGACCCATTCAAAAAGGATATTCCATCTTGGTCATTCTCTAATCCCTTACTGGGAGGTGTGCTAGCCATAATGATTTCTGTGGTTGTTCCAACTGCTTGCAAGCTCTTAGTAGGGACCTGAGTCAGAGTTGAATTAAGCTCTGTACTTTCCCCTGCCAGGGGCTGGTAGTCAGAAATGGGTAAGTCCTTCTTGCTAGCTGCTAACCTAAGACAGAGTATGCTTGACAGAAAGCATATATCCATAATATCTAAGGCTGATTAGCGAAGAAGATGACATAAGACAGACACAGTCTATCTGAGGGAGTCTGAGGGGCCCTTTAAAATATTAACAAGGGGAATTTGTGGAGGCCCAAATTAGTCAGGGCATGAGAATCTGAGCTTGCTTTACCCAGCATGGCTGCATAAGGGGATGATTTGACCACAGGCATGGTTACCAGGTGTTTGGAAGGGTCTACACTTGCCTGTGCAGTGTGCTTTGATCTAGCAAGGGGAATTTCTTTTGCCCCACCCCTTGGCTTTGTTATAAAAAGCCCTTTTGAACAGGCAGAAGGGGCTGTTGAGTATTGACCCAGGTTCTCCTGAACCTTTCCTGTGTTTCTCTTTCTCCTCTTTGCTATCTTTCTATCTAATATTTTCTTATCCTTCTCTCCTCCTCATAGGAACCATTTTTAAAGGTGGGAGCTGGCTTTCCACATGCATGCACATTTACATGCTGACCATCTCCAGTGTTTTTTTCTTCCAAATGGCAGATATTTTTAAAATATAATGTATATTAAGAAAAATCAAAACAGTAAATAAAGGAGATAAAAGGGACAAGTAAATAAAGGAGATAAAATATATTTCATCATTTTTACTTACAAAATAGTAGAAAAAGCTTATGGCATAAAAATTATCATGAATTTAATAACTAACACATCTAATGAAAGAAGAATGAGATGGATGAGAAAATGCAGAAACACAAAAATTCTGGACATGAAGTGAGATTCAGTTTATAGGGAGAAAGATATAAATGGTGAAAATAATTTAAGAGAATTTCAGTAGTGAATAAACATAATCAAGAATGATAGTGAAGCACTGCAATATAGTAATTAATTATACTTTCCAGAACTAGTCATAGTCACAATTTGCTGGATGTAGTAACTTCTCAAGCTTCATTTTTCTCATCTACAAAGTGAGTGGTGATAAATATTGCAACTGAATAGGGTTGTCTTAGTTACTTTTCTACTGCTGTAAAGAAACACCATAACCAAGGCAAGTTATAACAGAAAACATTTGATTGGAGGATTTTCTTGCAATTCAGGTTTTGCCATGACTGTCATGGTGGGGAGAAAGGCAGCAAACAAGTAGGTATGGTCCTGGAACAGCAGCTAAAAGCTTACATATTCAGACAACCATGAGACAGAGAGGGGGGGAGGGAGGGAGGGGGAGGGAGAGAGAGGGAGGGAGGGAGGAAGAGGAAGAGGAAGAGGAAGAGGGAGAGGAAGAGGAAGAGGAAGAGAGAACTAACTGAGTTTAGCTTGGACTTCTGAAACTTCAAAGCCCACCCCAAGTGACATACTTCCTCCAACAAGGCCGTAGCTCTTAATCCTTCTCAAATAGTTCCACCAACTGGAGACCAATAATTTCAATATACAATCATATGGGGTGGCATTCTCATTTACATCACCACAAGAGCTATATCTTATTAATACTTTGAGAATGTCATACTATATGTTTTGATCATATTTACTTCTCAACTCCTCTTTTTAACTTCTCCCAGATCCATTCCCACCTCCCTATCCTCCTGACTTTAAGTTCTCTTAAATTTTAAAGAGCTACTTGGCTCTAGTATGTATGTGCTACCCATATACTCCCAGGTATGGGACCATTCATTAGAGCATGCCCCACATACCAGATGCCACACCCTGAAAGAAAACTGACTGGCTTTCTCCCAGAAACCACTTACTGTCCAGAGCTCTTAATTTAAGGTTGAGAGCTTGTGAACCCTACTCCACTTCATTTGGAAGGTTGACTGGCTTGACCTTGTAGAGATCTTGTGTAGGACAACCACAGTTACTATGCTTTCACAATTGCATTGGTCCTGTCATGGCCAGACACTATTTTGCTCCAGTCTTCCACTCCTCTCTTCCTGGGTGGTCCCTAAGCCTTGGCAGGTACAGGGGATGATTTATATAATTTACTTACATATACTGCATTTGTGGCTGAGCACTACACTAATACCTGTTCTCTGTATTCTGAGCAATTAATTATGGGCTTAGGAATTAATTGTCACCCACTGCACAAAACCTTCTCTAATATGGCCAGAGATTCAAATTAGAGGACATTTCAATATGATGTCCATCTAGTAGAATAATAAGTTCTTACCTGAGGCCTATGAGCTCATTAGCTATATGTTATTGATCATTAGTAGGGTTATTAGGATGATTAAGGAAGACATTGTACAGTTTTTAGTATAATATTTGGCCTACTAAGTAATGTTATAAACTGGGTAGGTTATAAATCACAGATTTTTTTCTTAACTACTATGTTTTCTCAGAAGTCCAAGATCAAGTAAAATTTGGTATTTGGGGAGGCCTTGCTTTCTGGCTCACAGATGTTCAGTTCTCAATGCTTCCTCACATGGACAAAGGGGTGTGGGTTCACTTGTCATTTTGTCCACATGAGGTGAAAGAAGTGAAAAATCTTTCTGAGGCACATAATTTTAAAGTATGTTTTAATTATATTTGCTTATTTGATTACTTATGAGTGTATGTGGATATATTATATATGTTGTGGTGGGTGTGTAGAGGTCAGAGGAAAACTTGCACTTCTGGGAGTCAGTTCTCTTCTTCTGCTATGTGGGTTCAAGGAATCAAATTCATATTCCAGCTTTGGTGGCAAGTTAAATGCTGTTTCACAGATCTTCCGGATGTTTGATAAGGAAGGACTTCAGCTGCGTGTCATGGCTCATGTAGAGGACAGCCAGGGAATTACAGAGAAACCCTATCTCCATAAACCAAAGAATAAAAACAGTAAATAAATAAGTAAGTAAGTAAGTAAGTAAGTAAGTAAGTAAGTAAGTAAGTAAATAAATAAATAAATAAATAAATAAGGGCAGACTCTGGGTTCATGAATTATTTCCCAAAGAAATCATCATGTAATGTAGAGATTGAGATTTCCCATCTCATCTGTGGATGAATTCTTACAGATAACAATAACAAGAAACAAAATATTCAGGACTAATACATGTAATATTTCTCAAATGTTTCTCATATAAACCTATAGAATGTCAAAAGCTACTAATGTCAAAATTATAATGCCAGGCATTCAGTTATAGCCCCATCTTCACGGCTCATCACCCAAAATGCCAGGATAAGGTGTATATATTTATTTTCTCACGACTGATGGAGCTAGCTGACATTCTAAGAACTGTTTACTAAGCACTCTATAAATATTCTTGGGCTGTGTTTATCAAACCTACAGAGAATATTCAGAATAAGTATGAACATTACAAACACTTTTGTATCTCAACTGAATCATGGCTCTCATTTGAAATCATAATTTCAGCTCTTTAAAGTGCTGCTGATGCTTACTCACACCCCATAAAACATGGCAGACAGGTACATTATCTTTGTACTCAATTCTTCTTTCAATTGTGACTTTAAACCTTTTTCAAAAAATAACCAAAAACTGTTGCTGGAGGGCTTCTCTCCAGCTTCCACCAAGCCCTGCAGTCCCACAATCCACTTATAAAATAATCACTCAGACGCTTATATCACTTATAAACTGTATGGCCATGGCAGGCTTCTTGCTAACGTTCTTTTATCTTAAATTAACCCATTTTTATTAATCTATACCTTGCCATGTGGCTGGTTGCTGTGGGACGGTCTGTATGTCAAATTGCTCTGATTGGTCAATAAATAAAACACTGATGGCCAGTGACCAGGCAGGAAGTAGGTTGCCAGGCAGGAAGTAGGTGGGACAAGGAGAGAGGAGAATTCTGGGAAGCGGAAGGCTGAGGCAGAGAGACACTGCCAGCCGCCGCCATGACCAGCAGCATGTGAAGACGCCGGTAAGCCACCAGCCACGTGGCAAGGTATAGATTTATGGAAATGGATTAATTTAAGCTATAAGAACAGTTAGCAAGAAGCCTGCCATGGCCATACAGTTTGTATGCAATATAAGTCTCTGTGTTTACTTGGTTGGGTCTGAGCAGCTGTGGGACTGGAGGGTGACAAAGATTTGTCCTGACTCTGGGCAAGGCAGGAAAACTCAAGCTACAGCTGGTGGCTTACCAGATTCTTTACATGCTGATTGTCCTGGCGGTAGCTGCAGTGTCTCCCCCTTCAGCCTTCTGCTTCCCAGAATTCTCCTCTCTCCTTGTCCTACCTACTTCCTGCCTGGTCACTGGCTATCAGTGTTTTATTTATATAGAGCAATATTCACAGCACTTCCCCTTTTTTTCTTTTTTTAAAAAGGAAGGTTTTAACTTTAACATGGTAAAATTACATATAACAAAACAATTACCGAGCAAGATTTATAGTTACAATATTAAAGATGTCCTATCTATCTTATATTTGTGAGTTTAAGGTTTTATATCTAACTTATCTTTTATCATAACTGAGGAAATTACAACTATCTAGTTTTCAACCATATCAAAGACCTGAGAAAGAACATAATGGTACCTGAGAAATGGTAGATGGATGCAAGCAACTTTCGGGAATCTTGCAAAAGTAGAACGAGACAGCTGGCAGCCTGGACAGTCACCTAATATTTCTCAGCATTGTTTGTGCATTCAAATTGGCTACAGGCCTAGAGTATCTGACAGACCATTTTCAGAAGCAGGATTTCTGAAAGACCATCTTACCCTGTCTTGGCAGAGTACAGTGGTTGCTTTCCTTGTGTCCCGCTTGTCCAGAAAGGACAGCATTGCATTTGCACTGTCAGCCATCAAGGCAAGGGCAGTTCTTTGCCCAGTAGGCCATTTTGTGCCAAAAAGACAAACTTCCAAATGGAAATGTCTTAGAAGCCCAACATTCTCTTGGGATCAAATTGGTGCAGCCAGGAGCAATTGTGTCTCACGTCAACAGAATTTTAAGTTATTTAAATGCCATATTCTCTAGGTCTATGAAGTGTTTGAAGATTACCTATCTATCTAAAATATATCTATGTATACCTAGAAGACTTAACTAACATGGCTACAAATATGATTATCATAGATGACTAATTATTAATCTATTTTTTAATTATCCATTACAATTTTAAATGAGTTACATAAACATAGTACCTCAAACAAGAATAGAAATATATATATATATATATATATATATATATATATATATATATATATATACACAGTATAACAAAATTAACTTCAAGTTTGTACCAATGTAAAACATTTAAAACATAAACTAAAATCTATACCAGTGTAAAACATTTTAAACAAGTTGTTCTTTAAAAGTAGGTTCATTAATCTACCCTTTTATCTTATCATCTCCATATCCTCCTATATATCTATATCATATCCCCTTTTCTTTTTTAGAAAGAGATCACATTTATAATCAACCTGTTTTAAATAAAAATATTGGTTTTTCTCTGTCCCACACCAGAGGGCTCTTCTGATTTGGGACACAAGAATCTCTTAACCATTTTTTTAAAGCAATATGTCTGGGTTTAGAGGGGGAGTGAGCCAATTCCACCTCTAAAGCCAGCTTGGTATATTTGGGAATTTGGGTGTAACATCTCTTACTACTTCCTGCTGGAGGGGGGCACTGTATCTTATGAGGACGCAAAGAAAATTTTAGGCCTATGGGGTAGTCCGTGAGGCTGTATTGTGTGAACCAGTTGCCTTGAAACCGCTCTGGATGTTGGATCATCTGGACCATGGTGTCATCGGAGACCTTTCAGGGGGTCTTGGCTGGTGAAACCTGATGTATCTTAATCTGGAACAAGTCCACAGCCTCTGGCTTTCTGTGGAAACAAAAGCAGAACCTCTTTTCCAAAGCAACATATCCTTAAATCCAAATTTTGAAGTCAAGGTACCTTTAAAATTTACATTTTGGCATAAGTGAACAGCTTTTACAATCAAATGTTTTTCTTTAGTTACGAATATCAAAGACAACATAATCCAGATTTTATGTGTGATAGCCATCTTTACGTGGCTTATTACCTTCAATGTTTTTTTTAAACACTTTATTTTTAGATACTATTTGTTTATATAATGGTATATATTTTTTTCTTTTAAGCCTACATACATTTTTACATGCATTATAAACTATTTCATCTGAATCAGTCTTATTGCAAACTTATTGATTTAAACTGTAGCCTTTTAAGCCTGAAAGGGCACTGTGGCTGTTGGCTCCGCCCACTTCAGCTTCCCAACATGGCAGTGGTACGTTTTCTGCCAGCTCTGGGAGCCATCAATTCTCAGAAATAGTGGGTCTAAGCTTTTATCAAAGCAGCGTGTAGCCCAGAATAGCCCAGAAACCTTTTTTTTTTTTTAAATACTAGTAAAGACTAAATCTACCACACAGCTTAATGTGCCACTGGCAGACGCCTCATTTCTGCCATACTGCCGGTCAAATGCACACGCCAGGAACCAGCCAGTGTTCAAACCTGTGTTTTGCGTCATCTAGCTGCCCGTATGAGACAAGAAGCAGGAACCTGTTTTTGGCTCTGTTTAGAATTGGTTATTAAATATTCTCAGGTTTAAGGTGGAAACTCGAGCCGTTGGGCGCCATTTGTTGCTGGAGGGCTTTTCTCCAGCTTCCACCAAGCCCTGCAGTCCCACAATCCACTTATAAAATAATCACTCAGACGCTTATATCACTTATAAACTGTATGGCCATGGCAGGCTTCTTGCTAACGTTCTTTTATCTTAAATTAACCCATTTTTATTAATCTATACCTTGCCACGTGGCTGGTGGCTTACCAGAGTCTTTACATGCTGATTGTCCTGGAGGTAGCTGCAGTGTCTCCCCCCTCAGCCTTCTGCTTCCCAGAATTCTCCTCTCTCCTTGTCCCACCTACTTCCTGCCTGGCAACCTACTTCCTGCCTGGTCACTGGCCATCAGTGTTTTATTTATATAGAGCAATATCCACAGCAAAAAAAAAACCTTTACAAAAAGTCCCCTTTTATTGTCTGTTATGTCAATCCACTGCAGAATTTTTTCCTTTTCTAGTCAATGCCATCTATATCACCAAAAGCCTCTCTCAGTGCCAAGATCCTACAGTTTGTGAACACAGCCATTGGTTTTATAGTTTTCAGTTTTTGAGACAAAGCCTAATTACCCCAGGCATGTCTCAATTTTTTTTTTTTTAACGTAGCCGAGGATGACCTGGAACTTCAGATCCTCTTTTTTATTCTCCCTGAGATTACAGACTTGTGCTATCAAGACTAAAGCACATCCCTGTCTACACAAGAGCATATGTGGTGCTGAGGATGGAATCAATGGTTTCATATAGACTTAGCACACTCTAGCCTCACCTCCAGGTTTGGAGTTTTCTCTTTTAATGTTTGCTGTATCAGAAGCTCTGCTTCCGATTCTTATGCTTACATGAATCATGCATTGAATAAACACTAATACTCTGACTAACACTAATATTTTTTTCCTGTCTTTATGGGTCAATCATTTCCAGAATTATTATCAATTCTTCCATATCATTCCTAACCATCCAATTCATGTTTTCTTCTGACTTCAGCTTCAAATTCATTCAACTTGATAGTTGAACCATTTGCCTCCTGCTACCTCAGTAGCATGAAGATTTTCGTCAGCTGGTATCTATACTCCCCCCCGTACCCCGCCCAATTCATTTGGCTGTTCCTTTTGTTACTTGTCTCATTATCCAGCATAGATTTTATGACTGATCATTTCAGTAATCTGAAACTGATTGTTTCCAGTATAATCAACCAAGTGTCCTTACTATATTTGGGTTCAAGTCACAATTTAAAAGTTCCCTCATAATACTTAAATTTATGCATTCCTTTCTCAATTTGAAATATGTTGAAAACAATTTAAACAAGATGCTGAACAAGTAGTTGAATGTCCTACTTTACAGGTGAATATAAAATATGATGTTCACTTGAGTATACATTAATTGAAGCCACAATATTGACTATAAAATGAGATGACCATGAAGTTTATGAACAAATGGCCATGCAGAAATTGGTAATGGTAAGAGATCTGTGATTAGAAGACAGAAAGAAACATTCAAAAGAAAATGGTATCATTCTCAGGACAAGGGCTGCATGTTTGTTTCAATCCCCAAGGACCAAATTATCTTCTCCAACTAGAAAAAAAAAAAACCCTCAGGCTAATCCTGCCATATTATCCATATGCATAGTCTCCATGTCTCTGTTTTCCCACTTACCTACTTCAATTCAGTTTTATGCTCCATCCTCCCAGTAAAACAGATCTGGATAACATCACTACTATCATCAAATAAAATAGACATTGAATTCACTATTTGACTTCTTGCCTATGAGATTCATTGCTAAACTCTACACACACACACAAAAAAAAAAAAACTGGAAACATTATTTTCCTTTAGATTCCACAACACAATCATTTTTTTCAATCTCTCTTCCCTCGAGGCTCATCTTCTTCTTCCCAGCTATTATATGTCAGACTTAATCAAGGTTTGTTCATAAACTCCATTGGCTTCCCATTCTATAATCTTCCCCATGGCTTCAATTAGCACATATCCTCAAGTGAACGGCACAATATTCATCCCAGACAACTTTAATCAAAAGCAGGATATTCAACTACTTGTTCAAAAATTTCTATCTTGTTTGAAAGTAACTTCAGGCCAATCCTGAATACCGCCCCCCCCTCTCTCTCTCACACACACACACGCACAAACAAAAAAAACAAAAAACAATGACAAAATGTTCTTCTTCCTGGATCCTCTATTTTAGGGTTACCCAAACTCTTTTTTTTTTATATTCTTAAGTAGTTCTAAAAATCGAAATATTAAGAAATGATGTAATAAGCTCATTCCAACTTTGGAATGACAGGCTTGTGAACTTTAGGGGTTTCTTCTCACAGCTGGGTGTGCATTATAAAAATAGATTAAATTTTAGGATTAAAGGAAAAGGGTTCTTTTATAGATTTCTTCAGTAAATTCTGTAAATTCAGGATGGCTCTGAATAAGAACATCTACCCAAAAATAGCCCTTCCCTTACTTATTGTGAAAGATATTTGTTGTTCATGGTGTAAAATTAACTTGACTTTCAGTAATTTATAAAAGATCAATATAATTTCTGCTGAAGCTTGGATAAATACCAAATTTTGCTAATTTATTGAAGAACTTACTGTGACTTGAATTATATAGTCTCTATTCCCACATAATGAAATAATTTTTTATATTGAATAATAGTTGCCTTGAGTAGTAGTTATTGTTGAAAGTATTGTTAAGAGTATATAAATTATGTCCATAGTTATGGATATACATATACAGAGACGGAATGCCATTTTTATCTTACATATGTGAGATATATATTACATTTATGTATAATATTTGAGCTAGGGTCTTGCTATATCTCTCAAAGTCCTGGGCTCCAATGATCCTCTTGTTTCGTCTTTGAGATAAGTTCCACTATATCAAGCTTTATAACATTTCTTTTGTCAGATCTATGAAACTGATGAGAATAAATCATACCTTTTTTCCTTGGTATTCTAATAAAGAATACCTATTCTTAATAATATACCCAATGCAAGACAGCATTAGAGGTAAAAGGTTCACAATGGCATTGTGACTTAAACTTAGTGATAAAAATACAACATATGCATGGACTCAGCCAAATAAGAAATCCACAAGTAGCTGAGAATCAAACTGATAGCTGCCTTGATGTGAGAAAAAAAAATGTGGTGCTATTTGCCTATGTTTCCTTTCTGTCACCACAGGGTAATAAAAGAAACACATTTTTAATTACCATTTCTTACTAGAATGTGGAAATATTAGCCTCCAGATACACATTTATGATCTCAAAACCAGATGGTGGAAAATATTCACATGAGTTGAAGTAAAGGGGAAACATTGTGACTAAAGTGATTTGGAGACGTCTGATGCATTGAAGGGGTGCACATGATGACTCCAGGTGAAAAGAGAGAAGACACAGATCAACTACTTAGCCTCTGAAAATCTCAGATGTGTTTGAGAAAAATTATACCTGCTCAATAATGTCCAAACTCACATCTTCTTTCAGGAAATGGCTGAAAATCATAGGTTGTAATTTCCAGCATCAAATGTAAAATCACTCATATAAATGGACATGATTTTGAGACCTTGGCTTTCCATGGTGTCTTTCTTTTGAGGGAGAGTTTTATCAGATAGGGGCTCACTGCAACACAGAGCTATTAGCAGAGCCTCCCAAGCACAGTGGTGACTTTATCAGACCTTCTAATTTCACTTCACAATTGTCATCCTCCTCTAAGGATGGCTGAAGGGTTATCAAATGGGATAAAGTGTCTGTGGGAAGGTACTATCTTAAGCGGAATCAAAAGTACTTTTCTGTACCTTGTTCATAAAAGTAAGAGAGAGGGTGGGAAAAATCTAAGTTCTAACTTCAGGACCCTGGCATTTGTTATTCCCTCTAGTAATTTCATTTCCTCTTCTAAAATCCCCCCTCTCCCTAGCTCCTTTCCTTGTAGCCTTAATTTTCATTTATCAGATATTATTTCTGTAACTGTCCAATGTACCTCATATCTCTCCCCTCTGCTCTCTAGCCCCTTGATTTGCTTCATTTTTTTCCTCATGGCTCTTTCAATCTCTGACGTATTATTTATCAACTCTATTTTCCCTAGTAGAACATAAGCTCATAAGAGAAATTTTATTTGCTTTTTGTGTTGCTTTATCTCCTATACTGAAATTGTTCCTAGTACCTTACAGGCTCAGGACATATTTAATAATTATAAATATTAAGTACACTGAGAAAAGTATTCAATAGATAATAAGTACTAAAAGGACATTTTATCACTTTTCATTTTGAAGTATATATATATATATATATATATATATATATATATATATATATATGTGTGTGTGTGTGTGTGTGTGTGTGTGTGTGTATGTGTGTAATAAAAACATAAAATTAAATTTGAGTATTTTGGTATTATGGTATCACTGACAGGAAGCTTCAGTTTGAGTATCTTTGTGAAACTTCCCACAAAAGAGGGACTTTACCACTTTTCAGGTTTCCATTAGTAATCATTTGAAACTCTTCTGTTCATTTAAGTTTTAATCTAACCAGGGCACTAACTTCTAATTCTTTCAACTTTTTTGAAAATTAGGTATCGAGTCCTTTCTTGCAAAGTTAAAATCTCTATGTACATATGTGTTTATTTTATTTGGAAAACAAAGGACTCATTTCCTTTATAAACATCCTATGACTTCTTGCCATCATTTAGAAATATGTCTTAACAGTGTAGCTTAGTCTGTTTGAGGGCCCCCTGGCAGTAGGATCAGAATCTGGTGTTTTGGAGCCCACTACCTATGGTGAGACACCTTGTACAGCCTTGATGCAGGGGGAGCGACTTGGACCCGTCTCTACTGAATGTATCAAGGTCTGCTGACTCCACATGGGAGACCTTGCCTTGTCTGAGGAGGGAATGGTGAGTTTGTGTGTGTGTGGGGGGGTAAGGCTGGAGATGGGAGGAGGGAAGAGAGAAGGATCTGTGGTTGGTATGTAAAATGCATAAAAAAATTCTTAATAGAAATAAAAAATATATGAGTTGTGCTGGGGAAAATGTCTTAAAGTACATTCTAGATATGAAAAAATAATATTATCTGGCTAAGGGAATCATTTTTTCTTAGTTACATTTAATACAATTTATTATTTTGTGTGCATTTAAAAAATTAGGTATGCTTATTGATTCATTGTCAAGTAATTTTTCTAAAAACACATATCTACTAGTTAAAAATCATTTATTTAGCTGTTAACACAGTTGCATTTTACATACTTGAAGCATGAGAAAAACTTATTGCTTAATCAGCTGCTTGTGTATAAATTTAGTCATAATCTATGATGCTTAAATATTTAATGTTTTATATTTTAATTTTCCACTGAAGACACAAGTGTTAGTGGCAAATAAGAATCAATGATGTTATTTAAGTATGAGGTTTCTGCAGGGTTAGCATATAAAATTGCATCAATTATCTTATAAGTGACCAAAGCCAAGTCCCACGCTCATATATATTGTAAGTTATCTCTGTATTCTCCAGCTATGCTTTCAATTACAATTAGTGATATGATATAATGTGTTACAGTGATATTAAACACATGAGGGCTACAGATGAGTTTTAATTTTTCCGGTGAGTCTAATATAGTTATTACATTGGTGGTCATAATACTCTACTGCCACCTGGTGACATTATATTGACCACTCAGAGTAAATGTAGGATTTTTTTAAGAAATTTTTTTTTATTTATTTTATATACCAATCAAAGGAACCCCTCTTCCATCCACCTGCCCCTCCAGCCTACCCCTCCCTACCCACACCCATTACCTCCTACAAGAAGTTAAGGCCTCACATGGGGAGGTACATTTTGTAGAGGCAGGTCCAAACCCATCCCCCAGCTGTGCGAGGTGCCCCTTTACAGGCAGTGGATTCAAAAACACCTGCTCTTGTACCAGGAATGAATTCTGATCCTACTGCCAGGGGGTCCCTTAAGCAGATCAAGCTGCACAACTGTCTCGCTTATGCAGAGGGCCTAGTCCAGTCCCATGCAGGCTCCACAGATGTTGGTCTAAATTTCATGACTTCCCACTATTGCTAGTAGAGTAAGCTGGGGTCATGCTTGGGGATTCTTGGGAACTTCCCTAGCACCCGGTTTCTCCCTTTCCCCATGATGTCTCCCTCTATCATGGTATCTCTTTCATTGCTCTCCCACTCCCTCCCTCTTCCAGTTCGACCATCTCATTCCTTTATGTTCTTATCCCCCATCCCCTACCCTCCATGGCCCACCCCTCATCCCCAGTTTACTCACAAAGATCTCATCTATTTTCCCTTCCCAAGGTGATCCATGCATCCCTTCCTGGGTCCTCATTGTTAGTTAACTTCTCTGGAGCTATGGGTTATAGTTTGGTTATACTTTGCTTTATATCTAGTATCCACTTATGAGTGAGTACATAACATGTTTGTCCTTCTGAGTCTAGGTTACCTCACTCAGGATGATATTTTCTATTTGCCTGCATCCATTTGCCTGCAAACCTCATGATGTCATTTTTTTTTTTTGTTGTTGTTGTTGTTGTTTTGTTTTTGGTTTTTCGAGACAGGGTTTCTCTGTGTAGCTTTGCGCCTTTCCTGGAACTCACTCTGTAGCCCAGGCTGACCTCAAACTCACAGAGATCCGCCTGCCACTGCCTCCCGAGTTCTGGGATTAAATGTGTGCGCCACTACCACCCGGCGATGTCATTGTTTTTTGCTGCTGAGTAGTACTCAATTGTGTATATGTACCACATTTTTTTTTTAATCCAGCCTTCAGTTGAGGGGCATCTAGGTTGTTTCCAGGTTCTTTCTATTACAAATAGTGCTGCTATGAACACAGTTGAACATGTGTCCTTGTGGTATGATTGAGCATTCCTTGGGTATATGCCCAAGAGTGATATAGCTGGGTCTTGAGGAAGATTGATTCCCAATTTTCTGAGAAACTACCATACTGAATTCCAAAGTGGCTGTATACGTTTGCACTCCCATCAACAGTGGAGGAGTGTTCCCCTTGTTCCACATCCTCTCCAACATAAGCTGTCTTCAGTGTTTTTGATCTTAGCCATTCTGACAGGTGTAATATGGTATCTCAGAGTTGTTCTGACTTGCATTTACCTGATGACTAAGCATGTTGAGCAATTCCTTAAATGTCTTTTGGCCATTTGAGATTCTTCTGTTGAGAATTCTCTGTTTAGCTCTATAGCCCACTTTTTAATTGGACTGTTGGGTATTTGGATGTCTAATTTCTTGAGTTCTTTATAGATTTTGGAGATCAGCCCTCTGTCATATGTGGGGTTGGTGAAAATCTTTGCCCATGCTGTAGGCTGTTGTTTTGTCTTATTTACCTTTGCCTTACAGAAGCTTCTCAGTTTCAGGAGGTCCCATATTATAATTGCTGCTCTCAGTGTCTGTGCTACTGGTGTTGTATTTAGGAAGTAGTCTCCTGTGCCAATGTATTCAAGACTACTTCCTACTTTCTCTTCTATCAGGTTCAGTGTAATTGGTTTTATATTGAGATCTTTGATCCACTTGGACTTGAATTTTGTGCATGGTGATAGATATGGATCTATTTGCAATCTTCTACATGTTGACATCCAGTTATGCCAGCACCATTTGTTGAAGATGCTTTCTTTTTCTCATTGTACAGATTTGGCTTCTTTGTCAAAAATTAGGTGTTCATAGGTGTGTGGGTTAATGTTAGTGTCTTCAACTCAATTCCATTGGTCCACATGTCAGTTTTTATGCCAATAACAAGCTGTTTAATTACTATAGCTCTATAGTAGAGCTTGATGTCAGGGATGGTGATGCTTCCAGAGGTGGCTTTATTGTACAGGACTTTTTTAGCTATGTTGGGTACTTATTTTTCCATATGGAGTTGAGTATTGTTCTTTCCAGGTCAGTGAAAAATTGTGTTGGGATTTTGATGAGGATTGCATTGAATCTGTAGATTGTTTTTGGTAAGATTGTCATTTTTACTATGTTAATCTTACCTATCCATGACCATGGGAGATCTTTCCATTTCCTGATATCTTCTTCAATTTCTTCCTTCAGAGACTTAAAAATCTTGTCACATAGGTCTTTCACTTGCTTAGATAGAGTTACCCTAAGGCATTTTACATAATTTGTGGCTAATGTAAAGGGTGATGTTTCTCTGATTTCTTTCTCAGCCTGATTATCATTTGTATATAGGAGGGCTACTGACTTTTTTGAGTTAATCTTGTATCCTCCCACATTACTGATGGTATTTATCAGTTGTAGGAGTTCACTGGTAGAATTTTGGGGATCACTTATATACACTATCATATCATCAGTAAATAGTGAAAGTTTGACTTTTCCTTTTCAATTTCTATCTCCTTGATATTCTTTTGTTGTATTATTGCTCTATCTAGAACTTCAAGTAATATATTGAATAAATATGGGGAGAGTGGACAGCCTTGTCTTGTCCCTGATTTCAGTGAAATCACTTTGAGTTTCTCTCCATTTAATTTGATGCTGGCTGTTGGCTTGTTGTAAATTGCCTTTATTATGTTTACGTATGTTCCTTATATTCCTGATCTCTCCAAGATCTTTATCATGAAGGGGTATTCATTTTTTTCAAAGGCTTTTTCAGCATCTAATGAGATGACAATGTGTTTTTTTTTCTTTCAGATTGTTTATATGGTGTGTTACATTGACAGATTTTCATATGTTGAACCATTCTTGTATCTCTGGGATGAAGCCTACTTGATTATTGTGGAAAGTTTTTTGATGTGTTCATGGATTTGGTTTGCCAATATTTTATTGAGTATTTTTTGATCAATGTTCACGAGGGATATTGGTCTGTAATTCTCTTTCTTTGTTGCATCTTTGTGTGGTTTGGTTATCAGAGTAGCTGTAACCTAAAAAAAGGAGTTTGATAATAATCCCTCTGTTTCTCTTGTGTGGGACAATTTGAAGAGTGTTGGTAATGGCTCTTCTTTGAAAATCTGCTAGAGTTCTGAACTGAAACCATCTGGTCCATGGCCCTTTTTGTTTGGGAGAATTTTAATGATTGTTTCTATTTCCTTAGGGGTTATTGGTCTATTGAAAATTGTTTATTTGGTCTTGATTTAGCTTTGGTATGTGGTACCTATCCAGAAAATTGTCCATTTCTTTTAGATTTTCCAATTTTGTGGAGTACAGGTTTTTGAAGTATGACAGGATGATTCTCTGGATTTCCTCATTGTCCATTTTATGTCTCCCTTTTCATTTCTGATTTTGTTAATTTGGATGTTCTCTCTCTCTGTCTTTTGGTTACTTTGGATAAGGGCTTGTCTATCTTGTTGATTTTCTCAAAGAACCAACTCTTTATTTTATTGATTCTTTGTATTGTTCTCTCTGCTTCTGTTTTATTGATTTCAGCACTCAATTTGATTATTTCGTGGCATCTATTCCTCCTGATCTCTTTTGATTGATTTTAATTTGAAGTCTACTTTGTTGGATATTAGGATAGCTACACCAGCTTGCTTCTTAAGTCCATTTGATTGGAAAGCCATTTCCCAGCCTTTTACTCTGAGGTAGTGTCTGTCTTTTAAATTAAGGTGTGTTTCTTGTATGCAGCAGAAGGATGGATCCTGATTTCACATCCATTCTGTTAGCTTGTGTGTTTTTTGGTAGGCGAATTGATTCCATTGATATTAAGGGATATTAGTGACCAGTGATTGTTAATTTCTGTTATCTTTGGTGGTAGTGTGTGTGTGTGTACTTCTCTTCTTTGGGGTTTACTGCTGTGGGGTTATCTATTGCCTGTGTTTTCATGGGTGCATCTGGCTTCTTAGGTTGGAGTTTTCCTTCTAGTGCTTTCTGTAGGGCTGGATTTGTGGATAGGTATGGTTTAAATCTGGTTTTGTAATGGAATGTCTTGTTCACTCCATCTATGGTGATTAAAAGTTTTGCTGGGCATATTAGTCTAGGTTGGCATCTGTGGCCTCTTAGTGTATGCATTATATCTGACTAAGACCTTCTGGCTTTCAGTGTCTCCACTGAGAAGTTAGGTATTATTCTGATGGGTTTGCCTTTATAGGTCACTTGGCCTTTTTTTTTGCTGCTCTTAATATAGTTTTTTTATTCTGTTTGTTTAGTGGTTTAATTATTATGTGGCAAGGGGACTATTTATTTGGGTGGGGGGGCTAGTCTCTTTGGTGTTCTATAACCTTTTATTTTCATAAGTATTTCCTTCTTTAAGGTGGGAAAGTTTTCTTCCATGATTTTGTTGAATACATTTTCTGTTCCTTTGAGTTGGTATTCTTCTTCTTCTATACCTACTATTCTTAGGTTTGGCCTTTTTATGGTGTACCAGATTTCCTGTACATTTTGTGTCATGACTTTTTAGCTTTGGTGTTTTCTTTGACTGATGAATCTATTTACTCTATTGTATCCTCTATGCAAGAGATTCTCTCTTCCATCTCTTACATTATGTTGGTTATGCTTGCATCTGTAGTTCTTGTTCATTTACTCAGATATTCTATCTCCAGCATTCCCTCGGTTTGTATCTTCTTCGTTGTTTCTATTTCAATTTTCAGGTCTTGAACTCTTTCCTTCACATGTTTGTTTTTTTCATGGTTTTCTTGGCTTTATTTAAGGGATTTATTGATTTCTTCCACTTTTTTGTTTTCTTTTCTTCAAATTCTTTAAAGGAACTTTTCATTTCCTCTTTAAAGACCTCTATCATCTTCATAAATTTTAAGGTCACTTTCTTTTGCTTCTTTTACATTATGATGCTCAGGTCTTTCTGTTGTAGAACTGCTAGATTCTGGTGATGCCATATTTCTCTTTATGTTTTTGTATGAATTTTTGCACTGACATCTAACAATCTCTTCCTCTAATAGGTGCAAGAGGTGTCTGTGTCTGAGAGAGCTGCTCTTGGTCCAATCTGTGCCTGTTGTGTCTGTGTCTCAAAGGACCACTCTGGGTCCAATCTTTGCTTTGGTTTACTTGGAGCTGATGGATTCTGTGTCTTAGGGAGCTGCTCTTAGTCCAATTTAAGCTGGCAGATTCTGTGTGTAGCACAAATCTTATAAGGTTTTATTAATAAAATCAAACATGAAGCCAGGTACTAGAGTGAATGCTGGAAGATCAGAGAATCAGAACAAACCACAGCTACCTCACCTTGCAAATTCCTCAGCTGATCCTTTTCCTCAAACTGGAAGCCTCTGGGTCCTCATCTGAATGGATCTCAGATAAACTGCTGCTAGAAGCCTAAATGCTTAACCAGCTATAGTTCCTTGTCCTCACACCTTAAATACCTTTCTTCCTTCTGCCATTACTTCCTGGGATTAAAAGCATGAGTCACCATGCTTGGCTGTTTCCATTGTGGCCTGGAACTCACAGAGATACAGGCAGATCTCTGCCTCTGGAATGCTAGTATTAAAAGTGTGTGCTACCATTGCCTAACTTCTATGTTTAATATTGTGGCTCTTCTGTTCTGTGACCACAGAAAACTTTATTAGAGTGCAAAATATTGTGGGAACACAATACCACCATATCTGTGTCTCAGGGAGCCACTCTTGATCTTATCAGGGCTCTTGGTCCAATCAAAGCTGACAGATTTTGCATCTCAGGAAGCCACTGTTGTCACAGGAGGGTGGGTAGGTTTAGAGTAGGGCATGGATCTTGTAGATTGCAGGTTCCAATGGGGGGAGTTGATGGGGGAGCCTGCCCACAGGAGTCTTCCCTGCTGGCTATCAAATGGGGCAGAGATGGGTATAAATGTAAAATTTAATCCCCTCCATTTGACCATGTAGGTTGTGAGCTTGAATGATCTGTGGATCAATATCCACTGCCTATACATTCTTGAGTCAAAGAGACTGGTCTGTATGTCAGTGGTTTTTAAGTTAAAAACAAAACCAGTTGATATCCATACATGCACTACAGCAAAAGGGACAGACAAGATACTTTAAAGTCAATTGATTAAGTCATGACTGAATATTTTTAATAAAATATTTTCTATATGAAGATACAATGGTTTTTAAATACTCCATGTATCCAATTAAAACAGAAGTTTAATTAAAAATGTTTCAGAAAATGTTTTACATTTTTTATATTATTTTTTTCACAGTGCCTTAACTGGATTTTCTCTGTAGTAAGATAGGTGACTACCTAATTGTCATCATAGAATCTACATCCAGGAAGAGGATGCAGTGATCCACAACCAAGCACTGGGCTGACCTCCTAGACTTCAGTTGAAAAGAGGGTGGAGGAATCACAGGAGCAGGGGTGGTCAAGATCATGAAGGGGTAAACCACAGAGACAGCTGAACTGAGGTAGTGGGAACTTATGGACTCTGGGGAACCTACATGGGACTGACATAGGCCTTCTGCATCTGGGTAACAGTTGTGAGGCTTGATCTGTTTGTTGGGCCCCTGGTAGTGGGATCAGGACTTATCCCAGTATGAAATGGCTTTTTTCCCTATGGTACAGCCTTGATGCAGGGGGGAGGGGCTTGGTCCTGCCTCAACTTGGTATGCCAGACTTTGTTGACTCTCAAAGGGAGGCCTTACTCCCTCTGAGGAGTGGATGAGGGATGGGATGGGGGAAGATAGTAGGGCAGGAGAAGGGGAGGGAGGGGGAACTGGGGTTAGTATATAAAATTAAAAATAATTGAATAAATAAAATAAAATGGTAAAAAGAACTCTGTATATTTTAGTTCTTAGCCTCAATATCCAGGATGACATGCCATGAATATGTTAATACATGAATACTGTTACACACTCTTGAGACAAGTTCATTAATCTTTATTCTCTTCCCTTTAATCTGCTCTAGTATTTTAAATCACATTAATTATATATACTTGGAGGTGGGCAAAGGCATGCAAAAAGAAGTATAGTTTCTATATGTCTCTCAAAGTTGTATAATATCTCTGATATATGTATATATATATATATATATATATATATATATATATATATATATATATATTTTGACTACAGCTTTAAAAAACTGTAGCACCGAAAGGAGATGTAGAATTTTTACATCTTCTATTTCCTTGTTATTATTTTCTTAATTTTTATATTATTTTGATTATATATAGAAAATTAATTTATTTGCAGAAAATTAATATAAACCTGATTGAAACTTTCTAAGAAAATTTATAACTTAATTTTTAAGTGAGCTGTACCCAAGAAGAAAAAGAACCTTAACATCTGGGCAGAGTATCTGTTTTTTTTCACTCAAGCCTAAACTCACTTTTTACATTTATCTCTTCAAGAGGGAATGAACCCCTTTTGTTTCTCATTTCAGCAGGATAATTCACCTTAGTTACCAGGTATTCTTTCCAATGAGTATTTGCTGTTTATATATGAGTTTTGATAAAGAAAACATCACAGTCAATAAAATAACAGATATAAAGTTGTCTACCACATACACATATATAAACTTGTTTCCTGGAGACTTTTGATGGTTCTTTCAACTCATATTGATCTCTTCTTTAGAAAGCATTTTGAAGTATACTCTGAGAATAAAATTTCTATTGCATATATATTTTCATGATTTTCTTTTATTATTGGGGATGGTCATTTTATATTATTATTGTTGTTAATTATATTGAGGATTTTTTTTTGAGACAAGGTCTCTCTATGTAGTTCCAATTGTCCTGGAACATGACATATAGACTAGGCTATCTTCAAACTCACAGAGATCTGCCTGCATCTACTTCCCAAGTGTTGGATTAAAGGTGTGTGCCACCATGTCTTTATGTTGTTATTTAACATATCTTCTTAACTAGAAGGAAAATTACTTGAGTGCAGTAATGACTTTTTGTTTTTGATTTTTAACAGTGCCCTGCCCAATATTTTATTGCTTAATTAAATCACTGAAAATCATGACTAACAGTAAGGAACATGTTACAGTTGATATATACTAAGGTGAAGATAAAAGGAAAATGCCGTGAATTTGTATAACACAGCATTTACAGAATTTATAAAGTACACACAAACACACACACACATACACACAAACACACACACACACAATCTTTGATGCTTCACAATACCCTGTGAATTGCCCAGGTATTTTTATCATTTTCAATTTATTTATAGGAAAGTGAAGTTCCAGTTGTGGCAATAGCTCTAAAGTCTAGCAAACCTGGGTTCTAATTTCTGTAGACAAATTTCTAAATGGTCTTAATAAATAAAAAACACGCAGCCAGAAATTTGGGTGAAAGCCTGAGAGAAAGATCAGAGAAATAGTACAAACCACAAGCTTATTTCACCTCACCAACTCCGCAGCTTTGAAAGAATGTGACTTCCTGTCTACCCAGGCTTATATACCTTGCTGTTCTGCCATCTGATCTGCTGTCTGTCTAGCTACATCACTTCCTCTTCCTGGCCAGCTCTGTCACTTCCTGTCTGTGCAGGCCTCCAGAACTCTACGTTTGGTACTGGGATTAAAGGTGTGTGTTACCACCCTTGGCTCTGTTCCCTAGTGTGGCCTTGAACATACAGGGATCTTGCCTGCTAAGTGATAGGATTAAGGACATGTGCTACTGCTGCCTGACTTCTTTGTTTACTTAAAACGGCTTGCTATTTCCTCCAGTCTCCAGGCAAATTTTATTTATTAAAGCACAAATAAAATATCACCACAAATTTCAGTTCTATTACTTACTGGTATATGAATTTAAATAAATCATTAATTTTAGTATATACCTGACAGTTCATAATATGATTAAATAAAATAATGTTTATAAAGCAATTATAAAAATACCTGTGATGGGGACCAGAGAGGCATTTCAATGAGAAAGAGCACTTACTGCTTTTGCAGTGGACCCAAGTTCAGTTCCCAGCACCCAGCTCACAACCATCATGCTACTACAGTTTCAGGGTATCTTCAGGCACTCATATCATACACAGACACACATACAAACAAAACTCCCATGCACATAACAAATAAATCTTTCAAAAAACTGCCTTTTGATGGTTCTCTTCTAAGACCCATGACCTCATTAACCTTGGGTAAGTGAATAGGTTTTCAGTACCAACTCTACATCTTTAAAACTACCTCTTTACCCAAGGCTCAGAGAACACCCCAAAAGAGGAGGTGAAATGGTTGTAAGAGCCAGAGGACAAGGGTGAATTTTGCTGCAAGACAGGGAAGCTTCACCCATGATATCAAGACAACATAGCTGCCTAAATAAGACATGAAGAAGTTCAATTACCAGTCCTCATCCCTAGGCAAAGAACTACAGGCTGCGAAGTAATGTTGAGAGTGGAAGAACTAGTCTTCCCCAGGAGCGATTTCCCTAATTCCAATGCCAAATGGTCATGTTTGAAAAATAAAAAGGGAGGAATAGTTCAGGGTCAAGGAGTTACATGGAAGCAGTTAAGGCTGAAAAGAGAAGAAGGAAATGAGAAAATGTAATTGTATTTTAGCTTTTTTAAGTTAAAAATTGTGATATACCTACTCAATCAATATTGGATGTCTTAAAGGTTTTATTTGGTTTTGTTTTGATGAATCAACTTACACAATATGAGCAATGATAAATTCAAGTCTGGCTCTGAATATTTATTTTCAGATTGATCCATACTGTTTTCAGGTTCTTTATTGAGCAAAATTTGCTTAGTAATAGCTTCTGAGAGTTTAATTTTCAGAGGTCAGAACCATTCTTTCTCTTCCCTATTTCCTCAGTAGGTTAAGTGTAAACAATATTGAAGGACAATCACTATCACCAAGAAACTCATAACCTTGCTTTCTTAAAAAATTTCTGCATGGATGTCCAGTGCTGATCAGAGTAGAAATATCTATTCTTTACCATTTCCCTCAGCCAAATTTGTTAAAAGGTATTATCTAAATCAGAGGCATAGCCACAGGATTTAACCAGAAAATAATGTGTTGGAAGATGGCCACCCTTAATATCACCACCATCCTATCCTGGTACACATAAGTGCTTATATGATTTGAGTTTATATTTAGTATTTTTAAGTCTTAGATAACACCACCAGCTAGGAATTATTAGCATTCCTTAGAATACCTTGCCCTAGATAAATCTGTAAAACAATCTCAGTTCAACTAATCCAGAGAGGATTAACCATATGTTGAATAATGTATGTGAGAAAGACATTTAACAGAAACAAAGACTTAATATCTGCCACTTTGTAGTAATTTTGAATGTCAGAGTATTTACATATTGATCTATATGAAACTACCACCAATCTCTAACACAGCGAACATAACAGGTTGTAGTTTGAGCTGGCAGATTTCTATTTATGTCTGAAATACCTTGTTCATGTTTCTCCTAATGACACCTCATGATTATGAAGCTTCATCCTTCTTTGAGATAGTGCCTCTAATGAATAAATGTAAAAGTCTCACAAAACACCAACCATTGACGATGAACCTAAGGAGCATTCTTTATAGTACTTTTAGTATTTCTCCACTGAAAATACCTACCTACATTCCAATCCATATTTGAAAATATGTTATTCCTCAGACAAGAAAACCAATGAATTTCAGTCTCTATATGCCATTACAGACAGATCAGATAAATTTAAGCATCACTGGGCTCTATCTTGCAGTTCTTTCTTACTACCATAGGGTTCTGTGATATGAAAATATTAAATGTAAATTTAAAGTATTCATATTCTTGGTACAATTATCACAATATGAACAAACTATTTCGTTAAAGAGGCAAGAAAAACATATTCCCCAAAATGTGTTGACAAATAATCTTTGGGTTGTATTCTAAACTTATTAAACCTTCAGTGCTAAATTATCAGTAAATCAAGAATGATGTTAATGAGCATCTGTGCTTCAGCTTTCAATGCCATTTGGCAAACAGTAGCACAAAAAGAAAATGGTAATTAGCAATAAAGGTGTGTTTATCGGTTTGTGTGACTGACAGAGGCTGTATGTCTCTTCTGTGCAGTAGGCTGTTCTTTAGAAAACTGCCAAACAATGCATGCAAAGCCAGTTCTCTCTCTTTAGAACAGAGCTACATGACCTCGAAGTGCCACTGGGAGATAATCAACTAATTCAAGAAGGAGAGAGTGAGATAGAGATAGAGAGAGAGAGACAGAGACAGAGAGAGACACAGAGAGACACAAAGAGAGACACACACAGAGAGATTGATTAAAAAGAAGTGAGTAAAAATTAGAGTGACAATTACTACATTTTATAAGGGCTTTCTTTCCCATAATCCATTTTTCACACTGAAACTTAACGGTCTTTCCAAGCATGAACGTAGTTGAAATATCCTCTTGATGAAAACATTACAATACATTATTTTAAGTTTCTACTACATTCTATGTGTCATCTTATTATCAGAGCTTGCTTAATTCCTAAACTTTAGTTATCTATCCTCTGGTAATCTATACTGTTATAAAGAAAATTAAGATTCAAGAAGGAGAAGGAATGAGGAATGTTCACATACTTCTGGAGAATTTTCAATCAAGTTTGAGAGTAATATGGCAATAGGTAGCAAAGTAGACAATATTCAGAACCTATAACTCTCTCATGCATGTCTGGGTATTCTGCTGAAAATGTTCATATACATGCATCTAGGGAAGTACATCCTAGTATTTTTATTATGTTACAACAGTGAAAAATAGGGCAAAACCAAAAATCCTTCAACTGCAACAGGGTTTGAAAATAAATTATAGTTTATCCATATAATGAAAAATCAGGGAATGACCAAGAGTTATGATATACTACATGGAAAAATATACAAACACAAATGTTGAAATAGGAATATATTAGAGAAGCTTCATTTTAAAGAAGATAGAAATTAACACAGAGATTCACAGCTGGTCAAGTACAGAAAATGAAAGACTCAAGAACATTAAGCTTTAAATGGTACATGTATATTAGACTCCCTCTCCTCTCAAGCTAAGGGCACATTGCAGAAAAGAATGTAGAAAGAATATAAGAGCCAGATTCGGAAGATAACAAGGAACTAGTGTTCTCAGACTGGGGGGGGGTTGAATGAAAATGGCCCCCATAGACCTATAGAGAATGGCACTATTAGAAGGTATGGCCTTGTTGGAGTAGATGTGTCCTTGTTGGAGGAAGTATGCCACTGGGGGATGGGCTTTGAGGTTTCAGAAGCTCAAGCCTGGCCCAGTGGATCTCTTTCTTCCTGCTGTCTACTCATTCAGATATTGAACTCTCAGCTTCTTCTCTAGCCCATGTCTGCCTGTGTGATGCTATGCTTTCTGCCATGATGACAACAGCCTATACCTCTGAACCTGTAAGCAAGTTCCAATTAAATGTTTTCTTTTATAAGAGTAGCTGTGGTCATGTTATCTCTTCATAGCAATAAAACCCTAAGTAAAACACAGACACAGTAGGGCATATGTACACATGAATTTACAGAAGTTGTGCAGGACCTGGGCAAGCTCAAGGCAGCCCAAATCCCAATACATATAGAAGAGGAGGGCACAATGTCCCACCCCAGCTGAGGAGTTCATGACAATTGATAGCTGCTAAGAGAGGGAGGTTTGCCTAAGTGTATGGACTTGGGTATGTTGACTACATTCCAGTGGAAAGCCACACATGAACTGAACTCAGTGCTTTTGTTTTGTTGGTTGGTTTTTAATGCACACAATATAAGGTGGCTAAGAAAGAGTGGATATTTTTGTTTTGTTTTGTTTTGTTTTTGAGAAAGGTTTCTCTATGAAACAGTCCTGGTTGTCCTGGAACTCACTCTGTAGAGCTGGTTGGCCTCGAACTCAGAGATCCAACTGCCTCTGCATCCCAAGTGCTGGGATTAAAATGCATTCACCACAAGGGAAAATCCCAGGAATCTACAAGCATGACCCCAGCTAAGATTCCTAGCAATATTGGAGAGGGTGCCTGAACTGGCCTTCTCCTGTAATAAGATTGGTGACTACCCTAATTGTCATCATAGAACCTTCATCCAGTAACTAATGGAAGAAGATGCAGAGATCCACATTCAAGCACTGGGCTGAGCTCCTGGAGTCCAGTTGAAGAGAGGGAGGATGGATTATCTGAGCGGGGGAGAAGGGGATCAAGATCATGAGACAAGCTGACCCGAGCTAGTGAGAGCTCAAGGACTCTAGACTCTAGACCGACAGCTAGACCCTCTGCATGTGGGTGACAGTTGTGTAGCTGGTCTGTTTGTGGGGCCCCTAGCTGTGGGAACAGGATCTGTCTCTGGCACATGAGCTGGCATTTTGGAACCTATTCCCTGTGGTGAGATGCCTTGCTCAGCCTTGATGTAGGAGGGAGGAGCTTAGACCTGCCTCAACTTGATATGCCATACATTGTTGACTCCCATGGGAGGTCTTAACATTTCTGAGGAGTGGATGGGAGGGGATAGAAAGGAGGTGGGGGGAGGGAACAGGAAAAGAGGAAGGAGGGGAAAGTGTGATTGATATGTAAAATAAATTTTAAAAAATAGTAATAATAAAAGAAAGAGTGGATGGCTCTGGGAAGAGTTGGAGTGAATATGACCAAAATTTATTATATGAAATTGTCAACTAATAACTAACTTGCAAAAGGTAAACTAATACATTACCAAATGGAAACTAGAATGTGATGTCATATGTAAAACTTTAAAATCAATGAAAACATTGCGTATTATGTATGAACACTTACTTAAATACATGCAAATACATACAAAAGAAGGATTGACACACACTTAGGAAAGATCTCTCTTTTAGAGAGGAAAATTAGATCAATGGAAATGACAAGGGGTTTCATTTTTACTGGTATTATTAATATATATATAGTTATGCCAACATTTCACGCGTATAATATGTTGAATTTCACTTGTGCATTTTTTTTCTGACAAAATTTTAAATTAGGAAATGAGGGTTGTTAATGAAAACTTGCAACATTTGCTACCAGATTCAATAATTTTGAATAATTTATTAATATAAACAAAGGAACTATATTTCTCACAGCTCTGATGGCTGAAAATCTATGATCAAAGCTCTTTCAGGTTTGGTGCCTGATAAAGACCTGGTCCCTGCTTACATGATGATGCCTTCTTGTCACATTCACTAGAAGAGATGAACATTGTAGCCTCAAGTTGCAAAAGGAACACATTGGCAAAAGAAGGGACTAATGCCAGTTTCACCCAGACCCTACAGAATAGTCCTAATCTTCTTCATAAGGACTGTATCCTCATGATTAATCATTCCCTGAACATTCCTGCTTTTAGCACTTATACACTGATGGCTAAGTTTCAATGTATGAAACTTATGGTGCACATTCAGAGCACAAAATAACAAACACACCATTTTTCAATGTCTTCTTTTTGTAGTTGAATTTGTTTGAAAATTTTCATTAAAATAATTCACACATATCAAATTTTGGCACAAGATAAAAACACAGAAACACAAAGCCAAGATATGCATGCTGTGCTTCTTCACACTTTTGCCTTTTCCCCATAACTTTTAAAGGTTATGACAGAAAATAAATCATTCTTTTTTATGGGTGCTTCTTCTGTGAGATTTCCTGAATGATAAAACATAGGCTAAAATGAAGGTGGAATGATATAATTACTGTAACCATGTGATATAAAGCTAAGTAGTTGGTGAACATAGATAGCTAGGCAATTGGGTATTGTAGTTTTACTCTGTTTCTGAATGTGTAGTTGGGATAACTTAAGTAAAACTGGTTGCTTTTCTTTCCCACAAGGACACTTTTGGAACTTTTTGCTTTCTATTATAATGTGATACGAATTGATACAATGGTATGGAAAACCATTTCCATTAGTAAGGCAGTGTAGTGGTAGTAGGGGAGCACTTGTACCTAATGTTTCTTAGAAATTAGAGTTTCATATTCTGTGACAAAATGAATAGAAAAATGCACCTGGAAACATAGTCCAAAGCCACTCAAATAGCTTAGACATCCAACCAAAAAAATGATCTGATATATAATTTTATGCAAACACAGGAACATCAATTTATATTCCAGCAACTCTGGGTACCGGTGGGAATGTGATCAAAGTGCCAGCAGGTCCAGTTGTCTGGTGACAGGTGCCATCTGCTTCCAAGATGGTACCTTGTTGTGTCCGCCAGGGGTGAGCAATGTTGTTTTATCATGTAGCAGAAGGTGAAAGGACAAAAATGACAAACTTCCTGTGTAAAGTCCTTTTATAAATCATCTAATTCATCCATGAGGCCTTTACCGTCATGGCTTAATGTTCTGTAGGTCAAATCTCTCAACATTACTATGCTGATGACCAAGTATTTTGTTTGTTTGTTCTTTTAATTATGAAAAAAGCATTCAATTAAAAAAAGTTCCAGGTCAGAATTCTATCAAACCTTGAGGAAAAAAAGTAACTGTAATACTCCTCAAATTATTCCACAAATCAGTAAAGGAAGGAACTTTTCCTAATTAGTTTTACAAAATCAGTATTACCATGATACTAAAACAAGACAAAAATTTAACAACATAAAAAGAAAATTATGGGCCAATCTCTCCAATGAACATGTGTGCAAAATTCTCAATAAAATATTTGCAAACTGAATGTAAGAATGCACTATAAAGATTATCCATTCTGATGAAGTTTGGCTTCATCCCAGAGACTCGGGTATAGTGCAACATATATAAATCAGTAAATGTAATCTACCACATAGATTCAAGAACAGAAAATATATAATCACACCATTAGATGCAGAAAGGGCATTTGACAAAATCCAACATTCTCTTCATGATAAAAGTCCTAGAAAGTCTTCAAATATAGGGGAGATTACTCAACATAGTAAAGCAAAGGCTTTATAATATAGGACAAAATGTTTAAACCATAATGTCACATAATGAAATTCTATAAAACAAAAAGTAAATAGACTTTAAAAAATTGCAGATACAAGGATAAATAGAATAGAGCTAGTATTTATGTATTTAAGGATATATCTGCATGCATGTAACACCAATTAAAGAAAAAGAGGCAATGAATTTTAAGGAATAAAAAAGGCTACATGGGAGAGTTTGGAGAAAAGAAAAGGAAGGTGGAATGATATAATTACATTATAATCTCAAAAATAAAAAATACCATAGAAGGAAATATGAAGGATAATTCTCTTTACAAAAGTGTAAGATATAAAGTATTGAGTTATCAGTTTTAATGACTACATTTGCATATTGTAAAATATAAAAGAACATTAGCAACGTGAATACATAATTCAATATATTAGATTTCTTTCTGTTCAGAAAGTGAAACATAAAGTTACAACATAAACGGAACTTCAAAGAAATTGATAATGCTTTAGTGTTTAGTGTTATTATGTATATAAATATTCATTTTATATCTATTATTTAAAATATAAATATATTTTCCTTTGTACACATATTGCATGTTGTAATAAAATAAGTTAAAATATTTTGGGAATGATGTACTAGCTAGGTCTCTTCTCTACGAATATCAAACATTACTGACCCAAACCATGGGCTGGTCAGAGTTGTGGCTTAGCAGTCCCTTTTTACCTGGAGGTTGTATTTTGTCCTTGCTTTGAATGCTACTGCAGAATTGTAGTATAATATGGAGTGTCTGAATGACATGCCTATTGATAATTAGCTCATCTCTTGATGGTAAAATTATCCTATTAAATGTGTATTTTCTATGCAAATTAAAACAACTTTAAGATTCCGTTTCACTTCAATCAGAATACCTATCATCATAAAAATAAACACTAGGAAATACTGAAAGATGTTGGGAAAAGAGGAACTCCTATTCACTTCTGCTGGAAATATAAACTTGTACAGTCACTGGAAATGAATGTGTAGGCTTCTTATATGGTAAAAATAAATCTTGCATATCTAGGCAATTATATATTGCAGTTTCCTATTGACTCAGCTATATCACTCCTGAGCATATACCCAACAAACTCTATTTTACATTACAGGTACTTGCTTATCCATGTTTATTGCTGCATTATTCACAGTAAAAAAGAAATGGAACTAGGGTAGCTAGGTGTATGTCTACAGATTAATGTATACACAACAGACATTAGATGATAAGGAAAGTGAAATCATGATATTTGAAAGAAAATGGGTGGTTCTGGACAATATTATGCTAAGCAAAGTAATCCACATTAAGAAAAACAAATTACTATACATTTCTCATATACAAATTCTAGCTTTTCATGTCAAAGTGTGTGCATACAGGTAAGTTTGAATGTGGGAACAGAGTATGATGCTATAAAGAAGTCCCCAAGTAAAGGGAAGTGGAAAGAGAGGATAAGGAAGTGCGGGTGGCAATCTAACATATGCTATACAAAAAAGAGAGGAGACTCCTGGAATAAAGACACCAGAGTAGGCAGAGGTATAGGGGAGATGAGTTGGGAATGACAATTAACTAAAACAAATTTTGCTTGAAAATAACATAAAACTTAATAGTTGGTATGCTAAATGACATAGACCATAAGGTTATTGAATGAATGAAATCTCAAACTGCAAAACATATATACAAGCAAACAAAAAAAACTAAAACCACAGCAGTCAGGGAACACAAGACATGGGGGAATCAATAAATATTAGGAATGTATAGGATATTAATCTTTAAGAAGCTGAAAGGCTGCAAACACCTAAGGGGTGTCAAACAATCAAGGTATTCTCCTGAATCTATTTTTTGTTAGTTGTGGAATACCTACACAAATATTCAGACAGAAATATACCATCATTTATTCAATAGCAAAGTTGACTCGAGAGTTTCAAACAGAGGGTCCAGTATTCAACTATTTCTGAGGTAGAGAAACGCAGAATGAGTAGATTCAGCTCCAGCATACATGCTGGCATGAAAAGCATTCCGCATCTAAGGGCCAAGTTTGATAGAATCAAATTCAGCTGTTTTAATTTCCACACAGCTGGTTTAAAATTGTTTGCTTGTTAGGATGCCATGAGCCTTTCAACTAAATATGTGCCTTCATAATTGTATGACAAAGGTATAAAGTCATGAAGACATACTGTTAAAATATTCAGTCTGATTGACTCAAATTTTAGAATGCGCTTCCTGGCACACAGTAGGCACTAACTAAATGTTTGGTGAATGATGTCAAAATGAGGAAATTAGAAGAGATTGTCGAGCTTCCCAACAGTGAATTAAATTGAATGTACCATTTCTCAAGATAAAAGAAAACTGAATGAAAGGAAATGCATCTTTTGGCTGCTGCAAACATATAATGGCATGGAGCATTATGGAATTATTCAGACTGTTCACTTAACATTTGGCCAATATAGACAGATAAGTAAGATGCTGGATACTGGCTTCTCCAGTTTTGTATTTTTAAATATATTTATTGACACATGGACATTATCCACAGTGATGGAATTCTGACAGAGCAGGATTTTGTTTTCATAAACCACATCACTCGGAATCCTCTCATGAATATCTTCCCTTTCATTGATAACAGAAGACCAAATGTTTGAATGTGAGTTATAGATTTGTAAATACAGTACTAAGCAGCTTCTCAGGGAAGATATGGGTGCTGGGAACTGAACCAGGTCCTCTGCAAGAGCAACAAGTACTTTTACCTGCAGTCATCTCTCTTCAGCCCTTAAGCAGCCTTTCAAAATTCTAGCATCTACTTGCCTGCCTGTTTTGACTTAGCCAATGATATGTTGGAGAGTCTAAAAAAATTTTAAAAAAAGCTCTTCTTTTCTCTGCCATCATGCACCATATGTCTGACTCAGCTTCTCACTATGTCCTTACAAGACTTTCAGAAACAAAGGCAATGCTGCCCTATTCCCGAATGGATATTGATGAAAACTGGTAACAAAATCAGGCACAACTCCAAGAGAAGACACTGGGGGAGAACAGAGGTAGGTGTGTACGGATTCACACACAATGATGTGACCAAGAGGGAGTTTTCTTAATTACTGGTTGATTGGGGAGGGCCCAGCCCATGTGGGTGGTGCCATCCCTGGGTTGGTGGTCCTGGGTTCTATAAGAAATTAGGCTGAGCAAGCCATGAAGAACAAGCCAATAAGCAGCTCTCCTCCACAACCTCTGCATCAGCTCCTGCCTCCAGGTTCCTGCTCTGCTTGAGTTCCTGTCCTGACTTCCTTTGGAGATTAACAACAATGTGTCAGTATAAGTTGAATAAACCCTTTGCTCCCCAAGTTGCTTTGGTTGTATTTCCTCACAGGATTAGTAACCCTAACTAAGGCAATATGTTGTGATTATATTTTTTCCATTACACTTTTATCCCTTCCCATCCCTGCTAACCCATTTCTTCTATCATATCTAAGAGACAATGTTTTGCATACAGTTTCATAGGAACAGTTTGTCATCATGTAACACCTTGGTTATTTCTATATAGAGTGTCTATATGGAAGCACATAGGTAAACCACCTACACATATCATAGAGTTGTCACTCGTAAGTTATATCAGGCAAATAAAACTCTTTCCTAGGCTTTCAAAACAACGTATGTATACTCAAAACTCATTTCACGTTCTAAAACTATCAACAACTTTGTACATTAAACACCATATGACTGTGTTAAAAATCTAGGCCTTTGGGGTCAGAGATTGCACTGTATTTAAGACCACTTCCTACTCTTTAGAAGGACCTGGATTAGATTCCAAGGAGCCATGTCATGGAGCTCACAACCACCTGCAACTCAAGTTTTGGGGATCCAACACACTCTCCTGGCTTCTGTGGGCATATATATGTCATGTATGTATAGCACAAATCTTAAAAGGTCTTGCCAACTTCTCAGCCAATCCGGTTTCCATGATTCCTCAGTCTGGATGCCTCTGAGTCCTCTCCTCACCCAAAAGGATCTCAGCTGAACTACTGCCCAAAACCTTAAAAGCTAAAAAAGTCTCTAGTTTCCAGTCTTCACGACTTATATACCTTTCTGCTTCCTGCCATCACTTTCTGGGATTAAAGGTATGTGTCTTTCTCAAGCAAGACATGAGATCTCAAGTCCTGGGATTAAAGGTGTGTGCCACTATGCCTGGGTCTGTTCCCAGTGTGGCCTTGAACTCACAGAGATCCAGATGGATCTCTGCCTCCAGAATGCTAGGATTAAAGGTGTGTATGCCACAATTTTCTGGCCTCTATGTCTATCTAGGAGCTGTTCTGTTCTCTGAACCCCAGATAACTTTATTGGGGTGCACAATATGTTGAGGACCACAATATCATCACATTTCCCCCTTTTTGTCTAAAATAAAAAGCTTATAACTAATACAAGAAAAACTATATCCTATAAGCATATATAATATATACAGTCAAGAATTACTTTAACAATGTCTAGTCCATTAACATTTGACAGATTCAGAAAAAACTCCATTATATACATTAACAATGTCCAGTCCATTAACATTTGACAAATTCAGACAAAAAATTTTCATTGCTTATCTTATTTAAAACAAGAAGTTCCTTTTGAAAAGTAGATTCAATAATCTACCTTTTATCTTATCATATCCATATTCTCTTTTTTTCTTCTGGGTAGATCAAAAGTCTACCTTTTATCTTATCATTTCTATATCTTCTCTTTTTAACAAATTACCTTTTTCTTATTATTTTTATATCCTCCCTTTTTTCTTTTCAGAGTAGATTCAATAATCTACCCATTTATTCTATTATTTCTATTTTTTTTTCAGAGTAGATTCAATAATCTACCTCTTATCTAAATCCTCTTTTTTTCTTTTTCTTCTTCAAACAAGAACCCTGAATCTAATCTCCGTTGTTTAGCTTTCTTTTCTGACCATTAACAATTAACAACTTGTAACCAACCATTGTAAACAATGACAATATCAGTAACTCAAACAACCAAAAACTACCCACCCCACCTTTTGGGAATGTGGGCATCATTTTCTTAAAATTACTTACTGCTTTCTGGGAGTGAAGGTATCTTTAGGGGATCCTGAAAAGAAAGCTTTTGGGTTAATTGTCAAGTCCTGAGAGAGTTAGCTGTATCATTTGTTGTCCAGTCTCTGCATAACGCAAAAGTGCAAGGCTTGTCAAGTCCTCGCTCGAGTAGTCTGTGAATCTGGATCATCTTAGCTAGACATCTCAAAATTGTCCTGAGCAGTTTGTAGTCCAAAGTAGATCTTTTGGTGGTGTTAATCAGCTTAATGGTTTTATAATAGTCCATGTGGAATCATCATTGTAGGATCCCATAATTCTTTCAGAGATTTCAAAGCTACTGTTAGGCATGGTCATGGTCCCCTGAAGAATTATTCTTTCTTTTCTTCTTTTATTTGGGCCTCCTCTGTGGTTTGGAGCAATCACAGGCTGATAAATGTCTGTCTCTCAGAATCATGAATGTTCTTCCCTAGAAGAGAATATATCTTCATAGCAATTCTCCCCACTACTTGCCTCGCCCACTTTCTCCGAAATGACCTTTACCAATGCTTTCTTGTAACTCGATGGTCCTGACAATTGTTCTCTGAACAAGCAGCTGTAAACCCCTGGTCTCTGGTTGCAGCATCACCATCACCACCAATATGATGAGAAGCAACTTGTAGCTCAGAGCAGAAACCACCACCTCCATGGTCCTGCCGCCACTGTTTGTGGCCCAGCCACAACTGCAGCTTCTCAACAGGCCTCCCAGGCTGGCCTCAAACTCGGGATCCTCCTGCTTCTGTCTCCTTTAGCAAATCCTACTGGCATGTGTCACCACAATGGGCTGTGTGCAGCTCTGGCCTGAGCTGGGGACTGCAAGGCCATAGGCAAGTAGCTTTTTCGCAAATTCATACCATGATCGTTGGGTGCCAGATGTAACATGAATCTTTTTTAATTTTTTTTTATTAAGAGATTTTTCTATTCATTTTACATATCAATCACAGATCACCCTGTCCTCTCTCCTCTAACCCCCAGCCTTCACCTCCAACTCACCCCCCCCCATTCCCATCTTGTCCAAGGCAAGGTCTCCCATGGGGAGTCAACAGAGCCTGATACATTCAGGTGAGGCAGGTCCAAGCCCCTCCTCCCTGCACCAAGGCTGTGCAAAGTGTCTCACCATAGGCACTAGGCTCCAAAAAGCTGGCTCATGCACTAGGGATAGCTCCCAATCCCACTGCCTGGGGCCCCCTAAACAGTTTGAGCTAAACAACTTTCTGGCTTATTCAGGGGGCCCAGTCCAGTACCATGTGGGCTCCTCAGCTATTGGTCCACAGTTCATATGTTTCTACTAGTTTGGCTAGTTGTCTCTGTACTTTTTCCTATCATGGTCTCAATATCTCTTGCTCATAGAATCCTTCCTCTCTCTCTTGTCAATTAGACTCCTGGAGCTTGGCCTGGGATCCTGCTGTGGATCTCTGCATCTGCTTCCATCAGTCACTGGATTGAGGGTTCTATCATGATAGTTATGGGATTCAGCCATCCTATCACCAGAATATGCCAGCTCAGGTACCCTTTCAACCATTGCCAGTAGTCTATGATAGAGTCATCTTTGTGGATTCCTGGGGACCTCCCTAGCACTCTGCTTCTTCCAATTCCCATAGTGTCTTCATTTATCACGGTATCTTTTTCCTTGTTCTCCCACTCTGTTCCCATTCTAGCTCAAACCTCCCACTCCCTTAAGCTCTCATTCCTCCGTCCCTTGCCCTCCATTATCCCCCTCACCCCCAGTTTGCTCATGTAGATCTCATCCATTTCTCCATTGCTGGGTGATCCAGTAACATGAATCTTAAAAGGTCTTATTAATAAAAACAAACCTGGAGCCAGGTATTGGGGTGAACACTGAAAGATCGGAGAAACAGAACAAGCCACAGCCAACCTCACCTTGCCAACTCTGTAGCTTCCAAATTCAAGCTACTTCCTGTCTACCCATGCCTTTATATGCCTTGCTTTTCTGCCCTCCCATCGGCTCTTAGTCCAGCTACCTCATTTCCTTGTCACTGCCTGTCTGTACAGACCTCCAGGTCTCTAGGGCTGGTGCTGGGATTAAAAGCATATGTCACCACAATTGGCTCTGTTCCCTAGTATGGCCTTGAACACACAGAGACCCCACCTGCTAAGTGATTGGATTAATGGCATGTGCTATCTGACTTTGTTTACATAAAATAGCTGGCCTTTCCCCCCTGATGTCCAGGCAAACTTTATTTATCAAAGCACAAATAAAATATCACCACATGCATGTGTACAGACACACACACACATACACACACACTATAAAATAAAAGATAAAATAAATTAATAAATTAAAAAGTCTCAGCCTTTAAAAATTCCTATCAGAAGCATACAGTAGATAAATACTACACATATTATATTTACATACTTAAAATATTTTTAATTCTTAACTCTTACATAGTCATTGATCTGTGTACTGCTGTGAAACGACACAATGACCAAGACAGCTCTTATAAAAGAAAGCTTTTAACTGGGGGGCTTACTCACTGTTTCAGAGGTTTAGTCCATTCTCATCATGGTGGGGAGCATGGCAGCATACATGGAGCTGAGCCAGCAGTTGAGAACTACATTCTGATCCACATGTCTGGGGAGGGGAGGGCTGAGGGCAGAGTTCGCACCTATGAGGTTCATTCTTATGCAAACCATCATATGGGATATAGACAAGAAGATGTTTCTAGTTATGAAAGAGGCAAAAGTATATTCTAGATAAAGGCAATGTGACGAGCAAAAACAGGTGCAAAATGTGAGAGAGTCTTCACATATCTGTTTAATGTTTGCTTTAAGATAAGAGCGGGAATAGGAGAGGCTGAAGAGATTGGGCAGGGACAAATTGTACCACACTTTGGATATGTAGTAAGCAAGTTAGGGTTTAGGTAGAAAGGGGTGTTTCAATACAGTTTAATGTTTATAAAGTTTTCCCTCTCACTAGTTTGCCTTGGTCACAGTATATCAGCGACTTCCACTGGAGGTATCTTTCAAACATGGTTGACAGCTAAGCTACCATGGAGGTACCTAAGAAACACTAAGGATTAAACTGTGAAACAGAAAATTAATTTGTGGTCCTTTATGGTTTTATTTCTACACCTGATAGTAACCTGTGTAAAGAGCATACAGGGATAAAATAGACATGGGAAAAACCACAACAAAATGCATCGTGATCTTGACTATGTGAGTGAAACTTTTCATTCTTTTCCTTCTAGCCACAGATGTTCTAGCTGAATCTGGCCTGACACAAGCATCAGAATTATTATAAAATTAAATTTATATTTTCTTCTGTTCCTAAATCAAATATCCTCAAAAATCATTGCATGTTTTATAAGTAAGAGAACATAGGAAGTCTGTGGGAGTATCAATACATAAGAAGCTATAAGGGGAAAATGGGGAGATTTTTTTATGCATGAACACAGAGCTTGTTCCTGTATATCACTGGCTCTAATCAAATCATGATCAGATTTATGCTACTGGAAGATAATCGCTGACAATGTGGTGATTCATTAGAGGAGATAACATCGGTGTCAAAGAGTTTGCTGCCACAGGTCACTCAAATGATGAGAATGCTCTGGACTATAGCAAGCGGTAATGAAGATATAGGACAATGAGCAAGTAGGGGAGATTCATGTTTCTTTAGTAAAAAAAAAATTGTATGAGCTGTGGTTATAGAGTGATGGTAAAGAGTTGGCTAGTATGGAGGTTTTGGCATCTACCCCAGCAATCTCACAAAAATCACATGAATAATCACACAAAATAAAAAAAGAATGGAGGAGTCTAAGATGGTCACTGAATTTCAAATTAGAAGACAGAGTAATATGGGCTGAGAACTGAAGTTACAAAACAGCATACTGGAAAGGCAAGTGTCTATTTGAGAAAATAACTTGTAAGGTTCTATAGAATAGTAAGATGTCTACAGTTGAAATAATTTTTTGATGAATTCCAAAATTATTTTTGCGAAGGACTTTTAATGTTCCTAAGACAAAGTAATAGTAAATGTTTTTGATGGTTATAGCAGTTACTCTTATCTAGGCATTGTACAGTGTATACATGAATAAATGCAGCACTCTTTAGTTCACAAATATGTGCCATTATGTGGATCACAACTTTAAAAATACCTTTAAATGGCTAAAATTTGTAAAGTGCTGATAAAACAGTTAAAGGGGTTGCAGTCATTGACTATACAAGGAAATGTAGTTCCATGTAATTTTTACATGGTGCACCTTTAAATATTTCAACTTTCTTTCATTTGAGTATGCTTTGAGATGAATGTAATCCATTAATGTCATCATGTAATGCAGAGGTCTCTGCTCAAAGTTGCATTGTGCTTAGCACTCAGTTTTCTAAAATTAAATGATACTCACCCATTATATCAGCAGTTTTTATGCAAAATTCACCTTCCAAATAATCACATTTTCCATTCCCAACTACACAGTATTCCCTTCTGCTCTTTGTATAAAAGGAATCACATATATATCCACCAATCAAGTCCTTGGTAAATGTTGCTTATCTAGAAACTTTTTCTAATTTCTTTTACTTTTATTTATATTTTATTTAAATTGTTTTATTTTATGTGTATGGGTGTTTTGCTTGCTTATATTTCTGTGGTCCACAAGCATGCCTTTTGCCTGCAGTGGCCAGAAGAGGGTGTCAGATTCCCTGAATCTTTACTTACAGATGGTTGTCAGTTGCCATGTGGGGGCTAGGACTTGAATCTGGATCTTCTGCATTAGTAGCCATTGCTCTTAACCTCTGAGTCATCTCTTCAGCCATGTTTCTGTTTCTAAACAGCACTTTTACAGTCTAACTTGTTTTACATATATGCTTTGTAAATATTTTATTATCTAGAAAATAAGCTTCCCAAAGGAAGGGACTATGTGTCTTTTACTATAATTTTGTTGCCAATATATTGCATAGACCACAATATAAACTTTAAATAGATGAATGACAAAGTAGATTTTATGCAGCATTCCTTAGATTATCCCATGTCATCACTGGGCATATGAACACACATGTGTGGAGGTCAGAGGACAACTTTATTGGAGTCTGTTCTCTGCTTCCACCTTGATGTAGGTTCCAGGGATTGAGAATGAACTCAGGAAGACTTATGCAGCAAGTACGTTTACCTTCTAAGCCATCTTTCTGGACATAGCTGTCAAATTCTAAGCTATTGTTCCATCTGTCACATGATCCAAATAATGTATAACTCCTTGTAGTTACCATTTGCACCATAAAAATGCTAAATATTACAGCTGAAGGAAATGAATTCAAAATAACACACTTTGTGGTAAAATAATACTAAAATCCTGCCACCAAAGAAAATTTTATCACCTATATCATATTCATTCATCACTTTAAAAATATTGTCCTCCTAAATATTTGTGTGTTTTGACTGTAATCTGTTTCAGGAATATTTGTGTAGCATTATTATTACCTTTCCTCAAAGTCAAACATTCATTCTCAGTACATGTGAGTCACGAATGAAGGGAATCTCATTGAGAACCAGGCCAGAACTTCAAGCTAGTTCTGTAGAAATGCTATAGCCAGCTATAACTCTTCCCTAACATCTGATCTCTACTCAAGTGGAAAATATTAGGAACTATTTTATATCAAAGTTGGAGAGTACAACAGTTTTATAGAAAGTGTAGTTAAGTACCAACTTATAAACTGTCAGTGGTCTCCTTTCAAATTTACTTGCAAACAATTCTATGAACAGATGTGGAAGTGGGTGTACAGCTGTCAGAAACTGATTTTGATGAGCTACAAAGCCTAGAGTGACTTGTTACTGCGAGAGCTTATGCAGCTATTTGGAGTTTTATAGAGATTACTGGCTGGGTTACCCAGGGCAGATGTGCTTAAAGGCTACTGAGACAATAATTTACTTTCTCTGAAACCAAAGGCATCCTTTCTAAAGCCATAAATTCACAACTGCACAGGGGACTACCATCATTAAGAATATATCACTTCTTAGCCACACATCCCATTGCCAAAAATATAAGAATAAGAGCACCTTTTAATGTAGATCTATCCATCTATCTAGACAATGCCAAATACTGTGTGATGTTTTAGTTACATAAGAAAGATTAAACATCTTGGAACTTTCTCAGTTGGAGAACATGAACACTTTAAAATGTTTTATCCAGCCTTATTAAAATATGCTTAATGGGAGCCATAATCCTAAGTGACCCTTGAAACACATGCCACCATATTTGGGCTTCTCTCCTCTTTTCCTAGATCTAGGCCTTGCTTAAGTCTCCATAGCACCAAAACTTCTTCTCATAAATATCAGAACTTCTTCTCAGAAATCAGGTGACCACGCTGCAGTTAGGCAGTTAGGCAAGAATAGATAATCCCCATAGCAACATTCCTTGCTGGCTGAACAACCCATGATTAAAGTCCCCTCCCTGCTTGCACTCCACTTTTGCCCTGTCCTATATATGCCTTAAGAGGAAAATAAAATTTTGGAGCTTGATCAGACATCCTATCTTGCTCTCATTCTTTGTGTCTCTTGTCCCTCCCATTTGCTGACCCTCCCTTCAGGTCTCTGTTGAAGACCCCACTTTCCGGGGCATATGCTTACAGATATAATTACATGCATTTAAAGTATCCACTGGAAAAATGTTATTGTGAAAAGATTATCACAACAGTGAAAGTATCTATCCTCTAACAGAGTTGTCTTTTGAATGATGAGGATACTGAAGATCTACTTCCTTTCCAGGCCCATGATATAGTACTAACCACAAGGCCATGCTGTACATTAGCTTCTCAGAATTCATCATGTAACTACAAATTTAGACACTTTGATCACTCTTCCCCCTTGTGAGGTGATATCATACTATACTTACTATTTGTATTTCCATGGTGACTGATGATCCAGAGCATTTCCTTTGTCTCTATTTGTATGTTATCTATGGGAAACATTTATTCAGGCCTTTTGCCCACTTTCAGTGTCTTGTTTTCTTACTAAAAGATGTATGAACCTATTACATGTTTTTGACACTAATTGTTTAGCTGATGTTTGCTTTACTAGTATTTTCTCCTAGTCTACAGGTTTAGCTTCATTGCATTCATTAATCTGTGGGAACTTCTCAGCTATTGTCACTTATGCTATGAAGATATAGAAAAATTATCTTTATCAGTGTCATGACAAACTTCCTCTACATTTAGTTTTAATAGTTGTATTGTGTACAGGTCTTAAATTTAAGAATTGAATTCATTTTTACTATATTTTTATATATGTTAACTTGTACAAAGTCACACAATAGTAGACAGTAAATCTGTTATTTTGAACCTCAGGTGTATAATTCTTGAACCTATAACCTTAAGTATTTATTCATTCATGCTATTTGCTCATTACTCTTGACTTTTCATTTTAGGAGAAGGACTTCTATACCCAGAGTTTTATATCTTCATGATCTTCCAGAGTGCTAGCATTCAGGGAAATGGGCAAGGAGTCAAAGAAAACTTCCTTCTCTTATAAAGTAGGCAGTATGTCTACTACAATTGTTGTTACTAACAGTAGACTTTTATTTTTACAAGTATATGTTGCCTTTGTGTATATATCATGTTTTGCTTTATTATACATCAGAGCTTTTTAAAATATTGAAAATTTGTGGCAACTTTGCATAGTAGGGCAACTTTTTAGTAACATCAACTCATATTACATTTGTGCCATACTTGCAAATTATCAGACTATTTCAAATTTTGTCATTATTATCAATAAGTTACTGTGATCTGTAATGGTTGATCTTTGATGTTAGTATTATAAGTGCTTTCAGGAACTATGAATCATGTTCATATAAAATGATAAGCTTAGTCAATGAATGTTCTGTAAATTCTGATTATTCTACAAATTAGCAATCATCACATTTCTCTCAATCTTCTCTGGTCTCCCTACTTCTTGAGATATAAATGACATTGAACCCAGGCCAATGGCATCTAAGAGTTCAAGTGAAAGTAACAACACCACACATCCCACTTCAAATCAAAAGCTAGGAATAAGCAGTTTTATTATGGAAAGATTGTAAATGCACAACACTCTGCCTCATCTATGAAACCATTAGTTATGTGAAGGAAATCCTTTTCTTTTGAGGACAAGGTCTTTTATGACTCAGACTGTGTACTCATCTATTTTCTGTTGCTGTGACAAACACTACAACCAAAAGAAACTTGAGGAATAAAGGGTTGATTTCCTTTTACAACTGTCAGGTCATGATCCATCACTGAGAGAAGGCGGGGCAGGGGTTCATGCACTGAAGGGTCATGTACTGAAGCAAAGACAGTGGAGGAATGTTACTAACGGCTTGCTCCAAAGCTCATATTCATTTACCTTTCTTATACATCCCAAGCCTACCCAGGACTAGCAGTGCCTACAGTCTCCTGGATCCTCTCCCATCAATTATTAATCAAGAAAATGTTCCAAAGACATGTACACAGGATGATCTGATGCAGACAGTTCTGCAGCTGAGGGACCCTTGTCAAGTATGTCAGGTTGACAGCAATGAATATCCACCACAGGCTTTCTATGAACTCAGAAAAAAAAAATCTTGAAGGAAATTTAGAAGGTTACCTCAATTAAGAACCAAGAAAGTAAAATTACCTTATTGTTCATATGGAGAAAGATTTAGTATATGAACAGAAGCCCAAATCATTTAAAATATTCCCCCTAAGCCAAAGCTACATCCAGACCTAGGGAAGAAGTGTCTTGGGTTCTGCAAAGGTTGAGTGAGAAGAGGAAACTGTGGGCGAAGTTTGAAGCTAGCACAAGATGGTTCATGAGTCTCAAAGAAAGAAGTTATCACTATAACATAACTATGTAAGATGACACAGGAAGTACTGATGCGGGAGCCAGTTGCCAGAATAGATATTTGCTAGATAATTGCCATTGATCACTATACTATGCACATTTGAGACCTATATGAAACAGACTTCCACTGAAAGAAGATTCCACTGAGGATTTTCAAAACTAGAGAGTGAAAGTTAACACCTGCCGTGAATTTGGAAGACAGCAATGGGGGGGGGGGATGGGAGGGCTTGGTAGGAGGAAAGGGATGATGTAATTTTATTATATATCAAAAATAAATTAATTTTTCTTAAAAAGTTAACACCTGGCTACAGTGCTTCCAAAAATAGGCTGACTTTTTGTTATGGGACAGACATGCATGACATTAACAAGAAGTTATCAAAAAACTGAGAGACTTTTACAGTGAAATGTCTTTGGTGAAAATGTTGGGAGAAAAATAAGACAGAGGTAAAAGAAATTTGTAGTAAATCTGTCTTTCTCTATAAATGCAAGAACAGCGGACTGGATGACAGAACGTCTGATTATAATATTTACTGGAAATTGTAAGGCCAGTGAGAACTACTTCTGAGAAAAAAATACATTTATAATGTCACTGTTTATTGTCAGTGCACCTAGTTGCCCAAGAGCTCTGATGGAAATGTACAAGATAAATGTTGTTTTCATCCTTGCTAATATAACTTCCATTCTATGGCTCCTGAATCAAGGAGTAATTTTGACTTCCAAGTCTCCTAATTTAAAAAATACATCTAAAAAGGCTATGGTGTAGGGCTGGAGAGGTGGCTCAGCAGTTAAGAGAACTGACTCCTCTTCCCCAGGTTCTGAGTTCAATTCCCAGCACCCACATAGTGGCTCACAACTACCTGTAATGAGATCTGGTGCCATTTTCTGGTCTGTAGGGACACATGCAGGCATAATATTGTATACATACTAAATCTTTTTTAAAAAGGCTACGGTGTGCCATAGTTAATAATTCCTCTGATTGATCTTGGAAAAGCAAATTGAAACACATTAGAAAGAATTCATCATTGAGGATGTCATTAACAATATTTGTGATTCATGAGAGGATGTCACAATATCATTATTAGCAAGAATTAGGAAGTTCATTCTTTACTTCATGAATGATATGGAGGGTAGAGGTGGGGGTTGGTGCAATTAAGATTTCCATGGAGGAAGCAGCTGTGGATTCGGTGGAAGTAAAAAGAGAACTACAACTAGAGTACAATATGTAGCTATGACTGAACTGCTGAAAGCTCACCATACAATTTGAACCATGAGGACTTGCTTCTTATGAATGAACCAGTAAAATGGTTTTGCAAAGTGAAATCAGTCCATTGTTGAAATCACAAACTATAAAAACTTAATTGATGAAACAGTGTTAGGGTATGAAAGAACTGATTTCAATTTTGAAAGAAGATATGTTATGTGTAAAATGATATCAAACCACATCACATTTCAGAGAACTCTTTCATGAGTGGAGGATTTGATGCCTAAAAGGTATTTTGTTATTGCTTTCAAGAAATTGCCACAGCTACTATCACCTTATACTTTGGGAGCCAGCAGCTAATCTGTCAGCAGCCATTAACATTGAGACAAGACCCTTAGCAAAGAACATGACAGCAGCAGATAAAGGCTACAATGCAGAGATTAAATAAGTGACTATGTGGAGCTTGTCCCCAACTAATGCAACCCCTATATTTAAGGCTCAAGGAAAATAATAGAAGAGGGGGTGGAAAGATTCTAACATCTGGAGGAGCAAGAGGCTTACTTCCAGATAAAATCTTAACAATACATTTGCCTAGAAAAGACCAGAATAATGAAGCCATCTATCTATAGCTGAGTATGGATGAGAGAAATTTCACAAGGCCTGAACCCCAAATGAAGAGCTTTATGCTGTAGTATGTTCTGTATGCTGTGAATGTGTTGCTCTGATTGGTTGATAAATAAAAAGCTGATTGGCCAGTAGCCAGGCAGGAAGTATAGGCGAGATAAACAGATGAACAGAGAATTCTGGGAAGAGAAAGGCTGAGTCAGGAGACGCCAGCCTGCTGTCCATGAAGCAGCATGTAATGGCACACAGGTGAAGCCACAGCTTTAGGCAATCAATGGCTGCTGAAAGGGATAATCAGTTTTCTCCAGGGACGAGGCCACTGATAAGTTATCCAAACTCAAGTGGTCAACCGTGAATACATGTACATAAGAGCAACACTAAATGGACACATTTGGATATTTATATATATATATATATATATATATATATATATATATATATATATATTGTGTTTATAATAATAATAAGTAAAAAAGAGGTCATGAATTCAAGACAGACCAGGGGGAACATGGGAGGAATTATAGAGGGGAAACAGGGGGGGTGGAAATTATGTAAAATACAACTCATGCATGAAATCCTCAAAAATAAATAAAGTTGAAAAATAAAAAAAATACTTTTCAAACCTTTAAAAAAATCTAGAAACCAGCTCTTTCTTATTTTTCTGTGTTGTAAATGTAATATTTTATTCTGTGAGTTGCCTTTTCAGTTGTTTTTTATTGTTCTTTTATTTGGGGGCAAACACAAATTCTTAATTCTAATGATTAGTACCATTTTTAGCAATAAAATACACATGTACATTGTTTTTAAGATGTAATGTTGTTTTCCATTTAATATAGTACAATATAGTATAAGAATAAGGTTTATATGCACCAGGAAGTAAAAATATTTACTTTATTTGCATTACTGTGGAACTAGACTTAAAATACCTTTGAGATATGACTGTACTTAATAAGACATAGGTGTTTCTTCTGTGAATAAAAAAAAATAAATATAAGATTTACCATTGGCCTGAATATCTTGCATTTATTGGTGAGTTTTTAACTCTAAAACCACTCTGCATGGCAATCTCCCACTTTTATTTCATTATATTCACACTGACCATATTTATGAGTCTTAAATAGCTCTTGTCTGAACTACAATCTTTATTATTGTAATTTTACTTTTGTATATGTATGTGAGTGTGATTGTGAATATATGTGCCATGGCACATGTATATAGAGGTCAGAGGACAGATTGCAGAAGTTGGCTCTTCTACTGTGTGGATTTTGGGGATGGAAGTCAGGTAGTCAGCGTTGGTGGCAAACACTTTAACTAAACAAACCATCTCACTGGCCCATTGCAATTTTGATAAAAGGTAAAGTATTACTACTTCAAAATAATATTCCTGCTAACTTGGATTTTCTTTAAGAAAGCATTATGATTGCTCCAGTATTGCCCTGGCTAGTTTACCCTCTGGTGGTAAGGATGGGGGACAGGTGGCAGGCTGACCAACCCTGCAACCACCGAGGACCAGAATCAGGTTGAGTTGGCCCATCCTAACATCCATCCCATCTATGATCTGCTGGAGCACATAAAGAGGCTGGTCCTGCAGATCCAAAGCTGCAGGGCCTCTATGACACAGGGCAATAACAGGATATCCAAAAGGAGTCCCAGTGAGGGCCCAGTATCAATAGTGTAACAGAAACCAGAGGCAATGACTCATTGCAATGAACACTTGCTGTAGATATTGTTCTGTATAAATAAAACACTGGTTGGCCAGTGGCCAGGCAGGAAGTATAGGCGGGACAATGAGAGAGGAGAATTCTGGGAAGTGGAAGGCTGAGTGGGGTAGACAGCTGCCAGCCACCGCCAGGATAAGCAGCATGTAAAGACACGGGTAAGCCACGAACCACGTGGCAAGGTATAGATTTATAGAAATGGATTAATTTAAGATGTAAGAACTAGATAGCTAGAAGCCTGAGCCATTAGACCAAACAGTTTAAATAATATAAGCATCTGTGTGTTTATTTTATAAGTGGGCTCTTGGACTGCCTGGGCTTGGTGGAACCTGGAGAGAAGCTCTCCAGCCACAAACACTTACAAGTAAAGATGTATGGACTAAAGGGTATACTGTGTGACTAACTGTGACACACTCCAGCTTCCATGATGTGACAGAAAAAAGAAAAAGAAAAAACAAAGTATTATGAGGTAGTTACCCGATCCATTCTTCCATTCTCCAAAACAATCATCATAGTGAATTTGCTTCTGCTGCAATTTACATCTTTTTAAAAAATTGGATAATGCATGTTAATTACTAAATTTAGAAAGAATTATTCTACTCTATAAATGATGTTCTGAAACTTGCTTTTCTCACCATGATATTCATCATGTTCACCCATGTTGACATGTGAAAACTTACTTTCACCTGCTGTATTGTTCTATAAATATATACAAATGAATTAATCCTCTAAATGATGGCCATCAGATTTTTAATGCAATGTTTTGATGAGTGAACTTTTCAATAAATGCCAGATATTCCTGCTGTTTTCTTGATAATCGAAATAGCACTGAAGTGCTGAGGTTGTAACTTGGTGACATAATACCAAAAATGTCTAAAGTCTAAGGCATGAGTTTGACTTGCAGCACCACAAAACAAGCCACTGGTACCACAGTCATTAAAATATTTATTTCAGAAATAGAAAAAGGTTGGGGGACTTGTCGTTAAGACATTTTTATTCTCAGCAATTAGAGACTGAGGCAGGAGGATCACAAGTCCCAGACCAGTCTGTGCTACATAGTGATTTCAAGGCCAGACTGAACTACTCAGTAAGATCTTAACTAAAATGAATTAGCAAGGCAATATTAAGAATATCTTAAGGTGGAGCTGGAGAGATGGCTCAATGGTTAAGAGCACTGGCTGCTCTTGAAGAGGACCCAGGTTCAATTCTCAACAATAACATGGCAGCTCACAACCATCTACAACTACAGTTCTTGGGAATTAGATGTACTCTTCTGGCTTCTGCTTGCATTTATACTCACACAGATACACACATATACATAAATAAATAATGAAATGCATCTTTTAAAAAGAATATTTAAAGGCAAATAAACTTGAAAATCAATATGAAATACCTTTAAATGTATACTTTAATAAATTGATTAAAAAATATACATTCATATATTTCCACTAAAATGAAAATAAGAAATTCAAAGCCTCATATACAGAAAAATAAAGCTCTAGTATAATTTTATGAGCAAGTACACTCTACTTGCAACACAGAGTTCCTTAGAGTATATGAAAAGAAATAATTATAATTAATTTAGTGCTGTTAAAATAACTTAAACTCAAACCTAACTCTCTCATATATTTACCAATATATATATATATTGGTAAAGTATTACATCCAAATAAATATTCCTATTTACTTTTTTTTTAAGAACACAAATGATGCAAAGCTTCAAAATAAAATATTTAACCAAAATTATCAATGTTTGGAACTGGTTGTAACTCATTTCCACAGATTATAATGTCAAATTTTTCCTTTTTGTGATTACATATATAAATTCTAACTATGTAATAATACATGTGATATTGATATATAATATTTAAAATTTTTATTTTAAATGTATGTCAAAAATAATCAAATGGCTTTATGTTTAAAAATATCTCTGAATCAATGGTTTCCTATGTCTTTAAATTTTCATAAGAGCAATAGTAACTGCGCATGTACAATGTGAGGTATTTGATGCAGTTGCTACAAGCATAAAACACTGTATCATCATTCAAAATCATTCTTGGGAAAAATTTAGTATTTTACTGGGTTACATTAGCCTTGAAAATGAACTGCAGTATTATTATCAAGCTGTATAACATTAACAATTTTACATTGAATCCTGCTAAATAAGTGATCTTTTGTTCATATTGAATGCTATCAGGTTCTATTTTAAATTTTCTTGGTGTGTGAGTATATTCTTTATTAACTGACTTTTTTCAAGTGATGCTATTTTTCCACTCAGAAAGCTTCTTGTCAATGTAAATGAGATTATATAAAGACACAATTTAACAGGTAGCTATAATACAACTGGCTGAATATTAAGATGTGAATATTTAGGTTTATAGTATGGCATTGTATTCTTAATATCAAGAGTCCTCATCTTCACTTGGGATCACTTTTGTTTCCTGCTCAGCTGAACACATCCCCAGTGAGAACTTATTTCCAGCTTGACTTCCTTGTGCAATTTTGGGGTTGTTTAGGTAAAGTTGTTTTGAGCCAGTATGAAGAAAAGGATGAATTCACAAACAAGGAATCCCTGGAGCCATCTGAAGTACCCAGTGTAAGATTGAGTAAGCCTGAAGTTGTTCCAACTCTTAGTAGTCACACTAGTACAATATGGTGCTTCTTTACACAGTCTGACCTTAACATAGTCATTATTATCTAGGCTTTGGCTTTCCTCTTTTCTGTTTCAGCAGCTTTTCTTTTCATACATGTGTACTTTATTGTACCTAAAATTTGATCAAATGCATCCATTATAGTATTTATTCATTAAGCATGTACATATGTTAGGGATGAAAATATAATGGATATTTAGCTATCCTTGAAGGCTAAATATTATATGTATCTCCCATAGATAGTCTCTAATATGTCAGATTAATGAAAGCACCAAGTGGTTCAGAAGAGAATAAGTGGTATTTCTTGTACCAGTGAGTTTTAATCACAAGGCCTTTCACATGCTAAGCAAGTGCTCCAACACTAAGCTGCATTTCAGACCATAAGCTCTTGATTCAGATACAAGAGTCAGTTTTGCAAGGATTCTTTGTGGTGTCTTCACTGAATGTTAGGTACAACATTATAGTCCCTTAGGTAAAGGGGCTGCAGACAAAAGATTAGGGAGAGTAGAAGTCAAAACTATATGAGATACATAAAGATTTAAAAAAAATTCTAGATTATTGTGACATGATGTGAAGTACAGCATTAGTCAGGGCACAGAAAAATGCCCTACGATCTGCTAGAATAACTTCATACTCCCTTTGTGTGAGCGTTGCCTAAGGGTGTAAAGAGAATTATGCAATAGGAAGTAACTTTTAAATAGATGTCTGTCAGCTGTGTGATAAATGTGTTTGAAAGAGGAAGAAGCGAATGCAATAGGAGTTAGAAAGATAGGAACATAAATCTAAGAAAGATAATATGATGTTTTTTTCTAGGGTGATGGCAGACAGTAAAGGTCATGAAGAAAAGCAAATAGCTCAAAGCTATGTACTTTAAAGGTAAAGTCAGCTAAACTAGATGTTTGAACATACATGTGAGGTAAATGAAAAAGGAAAGAAAAAACTATGGATATTGATGTCATTCCTTAACTCTGGGATAAAGGAGGGAGCAGATCCTGAGAACTAGAGTTGAAGAAGAAAACAAATAGAAAGCTGAGTTGTTAGCCAGGGTCAGTGCCATTTATCTCTACCTTTCTTGTGTTAAGATTTTATTTCTGAGTTCAACTTATTTTTTAAATTTTTATTCATTTTACATACCAACCACAGTTCCCCCTCTCATCCCTCCTTTCACTCTGCTGCCCCTCCCTCGACTCCCCCCTGGCCACCCCATACACTCCTTGAAAAGGGTAAGGCCTCCCATGGGGAATCAACAAAACCTGGTACACTCAGTTGAGCCCCTCCCCACTGCATCAATGCTGATCTTGGTACCACTGCCAAAGGCCACTTAAAAAGACCAAGCTACACAACTGTCTCTCACATGAAGAGGGCCTAGTCTGGTTCTATGCAGGTTCCACAGCTGTCAATCTAAAGTTCACGAGTTTCTTTGAGCTTGGTTCAGTTGTCTCTGTGGATTTACCCATCATGATCTTGACCCCTCCCTTACTCATATAATCTGTCGGCCTGGTGCATGGCTGTGGATCTCTAAAGCTATCTATACCAAATGAATCAGTATTGAGCCAGCAGAGTTTTGGAATTTTCTCTTCAGAGACAATGGATAGCATTCTTCAGAGGAAAAATCCAACATCTTCTTGGAACAGAAACTGAAGTAATGAAACCACAAATTATTAAAGTCTGAATTCAATTGCTGAGATGTGACAAAAATTGCTAACTTTGTGGACAGTGAGAACCCTTAGAAACTGATGCACCATTTGGTTAATCACTCATTCAATGTGCTCTTGCCATAGAGCAACATATTTTTATCCCACTGTGTCTTTCAACCCTCATGTCAGCAACGCAGGTAATGGGAGCAGGAAGGATTTTTTCTAACAAGTTAATAAAGTATTAAGTTATAAGTTTACAAAAATAAAAGAAAGCTGATGGATACAGTCAAAGAGTAGAGAGGAAAATAATAAACTGAAAAGCATCCAGTGCATAGGAGGTTCCAGAGTCAGATTACCTCCACTCATATTTTGGCTTCAGGACATTGCTACATATAAAATACTGGATGAAATGGTGAGCTTTGTTGAATCTCAGTTTCCCCATCTCATGGTAAACTGGAATTTCATATACTGTAATATATATATATATATATATATATATATATATATATATATATGGCATTAAATAATGCAAAAGTTTTGATGTCAGGGACTGAATCAAGGCTTCACACATGCTAAACATATATCCAACATCAAACTGCATCTCAGCTAAATGTGAACTTTATTATAATAGACAAATGAAAGGTTGGCACCAAAATATCTTTTATAAAGGACACTTAGGGGTTGGGGAAATGGCTCAGTGGATAAAACCTTTTACTGAGCTAGTGTGAGGATTCAGGTTTGTGTGCCCAAATCCAGTGCCAGGTATATGTAGCAACCTGTCTGTATTTCCGGTATTTGAAAGAAAGAAACAGGAAATCTGGCTAGTTAGACTAGCTGTGTCACCAAGTTCTGAGTTCAATTGACAGACCCTACCCTAAGGTGGAGAGTGATTGAGAATGATTCCAAGCATGCCCCCACACACACACGAACACATGCACATACATGCATGCAACACATACACACCACACAAACATATGTAGCCATATACAGGCAAACATGAATGAACAATACATACATACAAAAGAAAAAAATAAATTGATGCGTATTCAATTCAGTTTCATACACAAAAGGAAAGGAAATCTCCAGGGAAGTAAATTGGAAGGTTAGAAACTCATTCTTTTCTATCTCTCAGGGTCTCTCCAATCTCTACTTCATTTTCAAATTTGTGTTCTTCTCTCTCTGATGATTGGCTTTTCTTTTTCAGATATAAGATTTTAAAGGGTGCTAAGTTTCAACAGAAAACTTACATAAGATTTCATCTCAGCAACTCACAATTGCAGACTGGCTATGGCTTTCCTTCTATCAAATATGATAGAGAATCTGATTGGACTAGAGATAGATTTTTGAACTTAGATTAATCCAGCCCTTTCTTAGTGCAAGAAGTAAAAAAAAGACTATTAGTCTAGAAGGGATCATATGTTGAGAATAAAGCTCATAATAATTGGAATATGAAGTCCACCCATTGGTGTGAAAATAAACACTTGATAAATTGATAGAATCCAATATTTGAGTACACAAAGTCATCAAGCTGCATGTCTTATACCCTTAGTGTGCAATTGGTGAGCAATGTCAGTTTACAGCATACCTCCATATTGTGTTTTGTTCATAAATACAGTATTTTCCTCAAGCCTCCAGAAGTATCCACTTAATGCATCTAGTTTTATTTTAAGCTTCCTTGTGGGAGGCCAACTCCCATCTTTTAAAGGGTTCCTATGAGGAGGAGAGAGGAATAAGAAACTTTTAGATAGAAAGATAGTAGAGAGGAGAAAGGCAGAAACACAGGATAGCTTTGGGAGGACCTGGATCAAAATCCACCAACCCATTCTGTCTCTTCAAAAGGGCTTTTGATAGCAATGACAAGGGGTGGGGCAAAATACCTCCCACTTGCTGGATCAAAGCATACCACACAGCCAAGTGTAGACCCTTCCAAACACCTAGTAACCAAGTCTGTGATAAAATAATCCCCTTATGCAGCCCTGATGGGTGAAGCAAGCTCAGATTCTCAGACCTTGAGTAAGTTCTCACTAAGAAACCTCTATGGGTCTCTACAACTCCCGCATCTTAATATTTTAAAGGGCCCCTCAGACCCCTCAGATAGACTGTGCCTGCCTTAGGTCATCTTATTCTTCCCTAATCAGCCTTAGTCATCATGGAGATACACTTTCCATCAAGCATACTCTGTCTTAGGTTAGCACCTAGCAAGAAGGACTTTACCCATCTCTGACTACCAGCCTATGGCTGGGGAAGTATAGAGCTTAATTCATCTCTGACTCAGGTCCCTACTAAGAGCTTGCAAGCAGTTGGAACAACCACAGAAATCCTTATGGCTGCCACACCTCCCAGTAAAGGATTAGAGGATGGTCAAGATGGAATGTCCTTTCGGAGTTGGTCTAAGATGTCTATAACAGCCTTAGCTGCACCAAGCCCTTTTTTTAAATCAATAAACTCTTGACGCAAATGCATCAAATAAATCAGTAAACTCCCGATGCAACTGCATCAAACCTAAAGACTACCTTAGCTTCACCAACCCATGGTTCATTAATATCAACAGGTTAACATAATTCTAGCATGAATATTACTATACATATTTACAATTCTTACAAACTTACATCCAAAAGCAACCTCTCTATAGGACTATTTACAGTTTACAAACTTTAGCAAACATCTAAAAGAGATCTCTTAACAGAACTATTTATATTTTCTTCCAACAAGACAGAGGGTACATGAATTATGAGTCACCACAGTTAAAATTGTAGGTGAACGCAAAATTGTTTCATTTCTGAAGTTTGAAGTTCAAAGTCAGTTGTGATATCAGCTTTATAGTTTCCCTGAAGGTTGGAATCAGAGCCTAACTTGTCAGCAGCTCTAGAGTCTTTGTATCTGGCTCCCTTGGTCCCGGGATTCGGTGAGCACTGCTGCCAGAGGGCTGTAACACTTGGGGTGGCACCATCCCCCCAAACCACCTACCCCTCCAGGCCCTTCAAGTCATCCTGGAACCAGCTGTGGTGTACTGCCATGGTGGAAGTGTACCCAGCAGCAGCCAGTTGCTGGCCTGGGGGCAGTCCCTTTTTCCAAATTTGTTGCAGCCACCCTGAATGCAACAATTCAACTCCATTCAAATAAGCATTGCTTACACTTCAATCTCAGTCACAGCAGCATTTTATAGCAGTGTTTCCCAAGGAACCTTGCCTCAGGATGAAGGTGATTGCCAAGGTAATCGAGCTTCTACAGAGCTCTTTTTGGAAAAACCTCACTGTACATCCAGCAACAGAAACTGCATGACTTTGGCTCCATTAAGCTTTTTTTTTTTAACCATCCAAGTCTGTCTGTGCCTCCTGTCTCTGGGCCAGCCTGCCTAGAGACCCCAGCATCCTGAGGTCCTGAGGGCTCTCTCATGCCTTGTGCTGCATGGTTGAATGCCGCCCCACTGCTACCAGCTACAGTTCTCAAGCAGCCCTTCTGGGTCCGGGAGGAAACCCAGCAACAACCAGTTGTGGCTGCTGTACCTCCAGCTCCATTTGTGTTCATTCATACTATATTACCCTGGGCATCTGACTGTTCAGTTATGGGGAACATTTGAAATCCTTGTACCTTCACCTCTCTGCTAGATGCTTCTCTAATACTGGCTTGAAGGGGAGATATAGGACTAGCAGCAAGGGTTTGCCATGCTCCAGGAGGCTTTTGCACCAGGGCAATTGTGGGCAACTTTGGATTTTGATAGACAACCCCCCAGGTGAGTCTAATTCTGCCTCTACAGAAGGAAGATAAGTACCCTTCTGAGAAAGAAAGACCCGAGGAGCCTTCAGTTTTTGAGGAAGAGAAATTACTAAGTCTCTCAAGCCTTTTAGTTCCTCTCTTGTCTCATCCTAAGATTATTTCTGTTCCTTAAATTCAACTTCATGGCCAACAAGGAACTGACTTAGCTTAAACAATATTATAAAAGTGTTCTCATCTAGTGGCACTTCTAGCAGAGTAGAAGGTTTTGTTCCACCTCAGGGAAAATTCACCTTTGCTGCTCAGGGCTTAGATCTAAACTATCCCGAATTAATGCCCACAGGCCAAAAGCTTCCACAGGAATCTTTTCCCACCCATATTCCTCATAACGTTTTTGCATTTCAACTCTGATTCTCCCTCAGGAGTCTGTGTCCAGAGTCCCATAGTCAGAGAACCAAGGACACAGTTCCTCTATGAAATCCAAAAAACCTCTATACTTGTGTTTCTACCTTAACTTCCCTAGTTTTCAAACTTTCCACAAATGAATACAGAAACATCTGGTTACGATTTCCCTGCCCCATAATGGCTTTTCTTTCTCAGACTGCTAAATCCACGGTGGCTACTTGTTCCTTGGACACTGTTTTCAGATCCAGCACTACAGAAATTCTACTCTTACCCTAAGTTTCTTCCTACACAATATTCCTATACCTAAGTCCTATATTTTCCCCAATTTAATAGATAGAAATTAAGAGAGAGAGAGAGAGAAAGAGAGAGAGAGAAACCTAGACAGAGTGATACTTGCTGCAGCCTAATTTTTCTATATACAGTTTTTGTTCCTGAATAATAAAATACTACTGCCTAATCTTTTCATACATATTCAGACATGTCCAACTGCTTCCAAAGGGTTTTCCTACTCTCACTTATCTACCATCTGCACCCAAGTCCCTAGTTCTGGTGTCATCCATGGGAGGCCAACTCCTACCTTTTCAAGGGTCCCTTTGAGGAGGAGAGAGGAATAAGAAACTTTTAGATAGAAAGATAGCGGAGAGGAGACAGATGGAATCACAAGATAGCTTCAGGAAGACCTGGATCAAAATCCACTGGCCCGTTTTGTTTCTTCAAAAGTGCTTTTTATAACAATGCCAAGGGGTGGGGCAAAAGACCTCCTCTTGCTACATCAAAGCATACCACACAGCCAAGTGCAGACCCTTCCAAACACCTGGTAACCATGCCCATGGTCAAATCATCCCCTTATGAAACCCTGCTGGGTAAAGCAAGTTCAGATTCTTGGACCCTGAGTAAGTTCTCACTAGGAAAACTCTGTAGGTCTCTACACTTCCTCTAGCAAGTAGGGTGGAGGATGGTAACCAGGACAGCACTGACTCAATCATTTTACACCATTTCCCTGATGCCTAGTTTTATGTCATCTTGACATAAGCTAGAGTCCTTTAAAAAGAGGACTCTCTCCCTTCACAAGGTTGGGCTGTAGGCAAATTTTTGGAGCACCATCATGGTTAGTGGTTGATGTGGGAGCTAAGGGTGGTGCTACCTCTGGGTAGGTGGTCCAGGGTAGTATAAAAAAGCAGGTCAATCAAGCCATAAGGAAGAAGCAAATAAGAAGCATTCCTCCATGGATTCTGTTTCAGTGCCTGCCTCCAGGCTTCTGCCTCAGCTTCCCTCAATACACTGTGATCTAGGACATGTAAAAAGCCAAATAAACCCTTTCTTTTCCAAGTTGTTTTTGGTCCCCAAGGAAACCTCTGAAAGAGGGGGGGGTGAACCTTAAGAGAATACCAACGACCAATTCTGTTCCTTCATACATACCTCAGGCCATACTCAAAATTGCCAGCCTGAAGAAGCCTGCATTTACACACATAAAAAAAGAAGATAGGTTTAAAGCAAATTAAATTAGATAGTTTTTAAACAAATATTCTTGTTGCTCACTTTATTCCAATATTTATACCTCTTCAAATGTTTGTGAAGTAATGAGTACACATATGAATTCCTTTTTTTCCACAAGAAATCTTCCTTCCATTTCAGCATTATCTATCCCTCCCAAATGATCTTTATTTTGTGTGTGTTGCTTTTTATAAGGAAAAGTTTTTAAAAATCTGTATTCAATGTAATATACTCAGTAACAGGAACAATTTGGAAGGAGAAATCCCATCTTCTAACACTCACCAGAATATTGTTACCATATGAAAATTAAACACAACTATTTGAATAATTTTTATCATATTCCACCATTATACACTCCTAATTTGATGCCAACATTTCATTAGTCTATTATAATAAAGTTCATGTTGAGCTGAGATGCATTTTGACATTGGATATATGTTTAGCATGTGTAAAGCCTTGATTCAGTCCCCAATGTCAAAACTTTTGTTTTATTCAAGGTTGTAGGGTATATATACTAGATTCTCCTTATCTCACTTTTTATTTTCAATTCAGAGCCATGTCCCACCCCAGGCTACAGTAAATTAGTAAACTATCAAATTCAATATTTTATCATGTTGGTTTTTAGTTTTCCCTCTCTTTCTGAGAGGTAAGCACAATAATAGTCCACCAAAGACAGTCTAATCTCTGAGAACTGTGACTCTATTAGGCTTTATGAAGAAATAGATTCAGGAAATGCAATCAAGGTATGGAATTAAAAATGTAAGAATTATCTTAGATAGTCTGAATGGGCCTAGTTTAGTCACACAAGTCCTTTTAAAAGCTGGACCCTGTGTCCTGATACTTTGAAAGAGGAAAGTAATAAAGGAACAGAGAGATGCCAAGTGAGGAGGTGGTTCTGTGGAGTAGAAAACTACATCCAAGGACCAGAGCCAGAACTGTGTGCTAAAATCCTGTAGTTTTCCTCACCTGAAAACTTCCAAAGAAACAGAGGTTTCCATCTCACAATAACATATATGTGAGATTTTTTTAAAGCATGGCTCTTTGTTATGAAATTGTATAAATTCCAGTTACTGAAAAACAACATACTGATGGATTAAATAGTTGGATGTTGAGATGACAGCTAAAGAAAAACAGAAGTTTTCACTGAGAAACCTGCATTCTACTCTGAAAGGGAAATATATGGGCTTAGGTTAGGAGAAAACAATTCTGTACATGGACAGGGTCTACAGTAAGTATGTGTTTGAGGTAAATCTTAAAAAAATGAGTAAAGCATACATGAGTAAGAATATTTCAAGAAAAGAGTGGTGTGGACATCCAGAGATGTCAAAATGGGTGGTATTTCTATTAATCTAATATTAGCTCCATAGTTGGGGTGATAATCTGAGGTAGTCGGGTTGCTATTTTTCTATATCAAGTAAAGATTTTTAAAAGCCTCCAAATTGGGGTACAGGCAAGACAAATGAGCAAATGAAGTCATAAGAGATGTATGATTAAGATAAAAAGATTTAGGAATTGATTAGATATGAATTCTGAAATAGAAAATAATACAGAAAAAAATTCTGAATTTCAATTAATCAAGTATCTAAAAATGAGATTCAATGGGTTTCTGGATTGAGTGTGGGACAGCTTTTTGTTTATCCAACCTGATACATGCAACTAGAGATAGGTCTGGCCTTAGACATTTAAGAGTCAGACTGGGGTGAGGGGAGATGACGTGGTTCAGTGATTAAGAGCATTTGCTGCACTGGGTGACGGTGGCACATGCCTTTAATCCCAGGCTGGGGAGGCAGAGGCATGCAGATCTTCAAGGCCAGCTTGGTCTACAAAGTGAGTTCCAGAAGAGCCAGGGCTACTCAGAGAAACCTTGTCTTGAAAAACCAAAAACAGGAGGGGGAACTTGCTGCTCTTGCAGAGAACCCCAGACTGATTGCCATAACCTACATCAGGCCTCAAAATCTTCTGTAACTGGTTCCAGTGAATATGATGCCCTCTTCTGACCTCCAAGGGCAGCAGGTGCACACATGGTCCACAGATATACATACAGATAAAAAAATTCATACATATAAAATAACATACTTAAATATTTGTTCAGGTCTTGTTTAGGTAACCATGCTGTTAAGGTTTAATTGGTGTAGCTTCCCCGAGAGTGGGAGAAAACAGTCTTCCAGAATGAACAGGCCTCCAATTAATTATCCAATACAAAAATGTCAGAATAGAAACCATGTACATACAAATAACATTATATGGATTGAGAATACCATATTCATATATTTGGAAATAAACTGTAACAATAGTTAAAGAAAAAGAAGCCAGAACTCATTAATATGTAAGCAAGGACTGGGGTACATGGGAAGAGTTGGGAAGAGAAGAAAGCAAAATGGGAAATTGTATAATTGTATTTTAATTTTAAAAGATAAAAATATAAAACAACAATACAATTAAAATAAATCAGTTTCTCTTATTTTTAAGAGAAGAGTCAAATGCGAGAAGGAAGACACAACCATTTCCATAGAGAACAGTGAGTAAATGCAGAAAAGGCTTTTAAATTCTGGAGGACATAAGCAGAGAGAGCTTAGCAGTAGAGGAACTAGTAAAAGAGACTGAAATTCATCTGGTAGAGTATAGATGACTCAAGAAATAGTGGATCCATGACCAGGAAAAGAAAGGATTCTGAGAGAGAGGAAAAAGAAGTGGCGACTCCTCTAAATCAGACCTTGTGTCACCTTCACTAATGATGCACATTCACAGATACATCATTCCAATGCATGTTCTTTGGTACCAATTAGTCTGAAAGGTCAATTCCACTCTATTTTCCATCTCCAACTGTGCTCAGTTAAATTATCCAATCTAGCTCACCAGACAAAGTGTTAAGAAAATGTTGAAAAGCTAAAATCACAGGCCACTGCAAAAACCCCAAAACGCACAAGCACTTAGCTCTGTAGGAAATGGAGCACTGCAGAGTCTAATGGGTTTCCATTTTCTTCCAAGAAATATACAACACTTCAGATAAGGCTTCCACCATGTTAGGAAAATGCCTTGCTTTATGTAAAAAGAATATCTCCCATTATATTTTAAAATTTTTCTTGATCAGCTCAGACCCAGGAAGAAAAATATCTGGTTAGAATCTGTGGCCTTCAGCTCTTTAGCATTGCCATGCCAGCTGCTGTAAAGCAGCAATCTAAACTATCATTTAGAAAACTGATAGAGCACTGTCAGCATTTTCCAGAATGTGGGAAAAACAAGCGCTTTCATAATGTACTACTTTTGAAAATGCAAATGGGTACTATGCCTTGTAGGGAATTTAGCAAAAGCTGCCAAAATTATGAATGTTTTGACCTTTTGACCCAAGAATCCAATTTTAGGGAACTTATCCCCTAGATGCACCTGTACAGATAAGAAATGTATTATCTACAGGGTTGTGTGATGAAATAATCAATTCTGAAAACAGTTTGTATGAATATGAAGGTAATGATTGAATGTTTTTGCAGTGTAACTAAGAAGATTGCTCTAGTAATATGGAAGGTTCCCAATTACCAATTAAAGGAAACAACAAAGTACAGTTTTTTTCATACAGAAGGTATTTTATGTAATAAATGGTAGAAATAAGAATATATATTTGTGTTGTTCAGTTAGAACCCCTGCACAAGCTGGAAAACCCTGCTGCCCTACTTCCTCCAACCCTGGCTGCAAGTTCAGAGTTTTTTGGCTGAATGGAGAAAAATGCCCAGTTATACATTTTTGGCAGCTGATGGAACCCACCTTTCTGACCTGAACAGCTCACCAAAGTGCCCACCAAGGGGCTTAGCTTTTGACCATACTTGGCCACAGTATTAGCTCCTGGCTGGCATGTCATCACTCCTTGCTTAAGGTCTATAAAACCTTCCTGCCGCCGGGCGGTGGTGGCGCACGCCTTTAATCCCAGCACTCTGGAGGCAGAGCCAGGCGGATCTCTGTGAGTTCAAGGCCAGCCTGGGCTACCAAGTGAGTCCCAGGAAAGGCGCAAAGCTACACGGAGAAGCCCTGTCTCGAAAAATAAAAAAAAAAACATAAAAAAAAACCTTCCTGCCTTAACCCCAGTATGTGACTTCTCTCGCCCTGGCTCAGAAGCAATGCCCAATAAACCTGCATTTATCTGTTTTTAATCTGGTCTGATCTGGCCTTTTGAGTCAGCAGAAACATGTGTGAGGGTATTTACATGAAGAGTGTTTAAATGTAGGACTTTCAGGTTACAGGAGGGAAGGAAGGGGTTGTCAGAGACAGTGAGAATGAGACGTTGAAAAAATAACATTTTAATTCTTCGAGGATTTCTTACAACCTATTTTGATTATAGTCACCCCTCTTTCCCCAACTCCTCCCACCCACATTCCCATCTCCATACCCATCTAAGTTCCCTTTTCTTTCATTTCAATATCCATAGGGTCTACTTTGTGTTGCCCAAATATTCTTGGGTATGGTGGAACACAATAGACCTACCATGTGTCATATTCTTAAAAAAATAAAAATAAAAAAAAAAACACAAAACGGACTCACTCCCAGAAGCTGTTAACTGCCAATAGCACCTTATGGAGATGGGATTCCGTGCCCACCTCCCCTGCCTTGATTTTACCTGCCTTGAGCTTCTACAGGTGTTTGCATGATGTCATAACTACTCTGACTTTATATGTGCAACTTCCCTGTTATATCCAAAAGTTTTATTGAAGTCATTTACCACGTCTGGCTTTTACACTGTTTTCATTGCCTCTTTCATGACACTTGAGCCTTAACCGGATGGGGTGTGATAGAGATGTTTCATTTAAGGCTGAACATTCCACACAGTCTCTTATTCTCTGCACCTTGAGCAGTTCTGGGCCTGTGTTAATTGTCATCTCCTGTAAAAAGAACATTTTCTGGTGCCAAGCCTGAAAACGAAAGTTTGAGTCCCAGAACCCACAGTGGAATGAGAAAATCGAGTCCTAAAACTTACTCCATGGCACATGCACTTCCTCATACCACAACACACCACACTACACCTCACCACACCACACACAAATAGTAATAATAATAAGCAAAAATTTTAAAAATTGGAAAAAAATGATTGAATAGTCTGTTGCTGAACTTCTTTCCAGGAAGAGGCAGAAGTGTCTATGCCTCCTACTAAAATTCAAAAAAGAAACTCAGGCAAGATTATACCAAAGTTCACTCTGAGGAACCAGTTACTAAGGTTGGCTTCCTTACAAAGCATAGGTGAGAGGTTACTTAGAGGGATGTGGGTGCTTTCCCAGAAAAGGTCACACTGGAATGTCTCTACTTAGCAGGGATGATGGTTTTCTACAGTTGAATAGATGGAGTACCCTCTTGTAGTCTTTTCCCATTGATATCTCCCCACCCCACCCAAACCACAAAGTCATGTGTAATTAGGGCAGAACTGCAAGAAGGCTAGTTGGAACGGCCAGGTACTCAGGTGAGGGTCCCATAGTTCCACATACACTCCTTCTATGAAGGAAAGTAAATAGTCAGCAGGCCCAACAGAACTCCCAAAGATGGATGGTGGCAGTTTGGCTCAGAGCACTGTCCTGTACAACATATTCCAACCTATGTTCAGTCATCTACTGGATTGTCTAATGTTTTGTTCTATTTATTTATTTGTTTTGTTTTGTTATTTGAGACAGAGTATATCTATGTAGCCCTGGCTGTCCTAGAACTCTGTATGTAGACCAAAATGGCCTCAAACTAACAGAGCTCCGCCTGCCTCTGCTTCCAAAGTGCTGGGATTAAAGCCATGAAGCACCATGCCCAGCTTGTCTAGTGTTTTAATTACTAGGGAACAAAACTATCCTAAAGGGCATTGCTAGCACCACCTCCCTCATCTGTGGTGTGGTGGTGGGGATGAGGGATAGATGGCTTCCCCCTTGCCCCTACCACATCTAGCTGGCAAGGGAGCTGACTGCTTTACCAGCTCCAACACTCAGAAAAGTAGGCGCTGTGCCTCCTCAGGGCAGCCCAGCAGAGCTGACCCTGTTGATGAGTGCACAGATGAGCCAGCCCAAAGAATGTGAGCATGGGAATCTTGCCCCACCCCTCATCTGCCATATGGAGGTAAGGAGGGTAGAGATTCCCTCCCTCCATCAACACCTGAGGCAGGTGGGAGAACTAGCCCTGGGGTCATAAGAGCAGGAGAGCTAGCCCTGCCTCCTACCTGATTCAACACTCGGGAGAGCAAGCCGTGCACCTCACCTGGGCAGCACAATAGAGCTGACCCTGGTGGCAAGAGGAGTGGGTGAGACAGCCTTGAGTGTGTGTGAGTGGGATAGCTGGCCATAGCTCCATTGTCTGCCGTGTGGTGGCGAGGGTGGGGGAAAGATGCCCTCCTCCCTTGCCCCTGCCACCTGTGGTGGGTGAGGGAGCTGACCCTCCCCCTTACCAGCCGCAGCACTCAAAACAGCAGGCCCTGCACCTCACCTGGGCAGCACAAGAGAGCCAATCCTGTTGGCAGAGGTGTGGGTGTGCCATCTCTGAAGTTGTGAGCATGGGAGAGCCATCCCTGCTACTAGTCTGTCATGCGGCAGTGTGGGTCAGGGAGAGATGCCCGCCTTACTCCTCACTTCCTGCCTGCCTGCCACAGAAGAGTGATCTGAGCTTCCTCCTTACCGGCTGCAGCACTCAGGAAAGCAGGCCCTGCTCCTCACCTAGGCAGCACAGTAGAGCTGACCATGTTGCCAGAGGCGTGAGTGAGATACCCCAGAGGGTGTGAGAGTGGTATACCTGGCCACACCCCCTTGTCTGCCACCTGATGGTGAGGGCAAGGGAAAGATGCCCTTCTCCCTTGTCCATCACCTGTGGTGGGCTAGGGAGCCGACCCTCCCTCTTACCAGCTGCAGCACTCAGGAAAGTGGACCCTGCACCTCACCTGTGGAGAGAGGTGTGGGTGAGCCAGGCCCGATGTTGTGAGCATGGGACAGAAGTCCCCATTATTCACTTGTCTCGTCATGGCCCAGACAGGGGGGAGATTCCTACACACCACACACCCCTGCCCATCAACACCTGAGGCAGAGCTGGCCCTGAGGTCATAAGAGCAGGAGAGCTGGCCCTGCCCCTCATAAGCTGCAGCACTGTGGAGAGTGACCCCTACACCTCACTTGGGTAACACAGAAGTAGATCTGACCCTGAAGATGTAGTGGGTGAGCCGACTTGAGGATATGAAAGTAGGAGAACTGGCCCTGGCCCTGCTCATTGCAGCAAGGGCTGAACTAACCAGGGCAGTGCAGGAGAGCTCACCCTGGTGGTGAGGACAGGGAGAGCTGGCAGGCTGACCAACCCGGTAACTACCCAGGCCCAGAACCAGGGTTATGTGTTAGCCCACCCCAATATCCATCCCATCTGTTATCTGCTGGAGCATGGAGTCTGGGGTGGGGGTGGAGAGTTGGATCTCCACAACACAGGGCAGCAACAGGATGTCCAGAGAGGGCCTAGCGTCAATGGTGCAGAGACCACAGACCTCTAAACAGATTCTTTGCCATGAATGCTTGCATGTAAAGATGTGTGGAAGAAGAGATTAATTGTGTGACTCACTGTCACTCTGCAGCTTCCATGATGATAATTTTCCCTTTCTTTTTTTTTTCATTTAATTTTTTTTGGGGGGGCGATGGGTGGGATTGGAAGGCATGATGTGAAAGACACAAAGAATGAATAAAAATAAAGGTTAAAAACAACCCTATCTTAGCACCAGAACTATAGCTTCAAATCTAGAGATAAATATTATGATTTCACAAGATTAAAAGGGCTTTTCATCAAATCTATAATCTAAGGATCACTCTACACAATTACTGAAGGTAAAGTGATTTCTGAATTAAGTTCATTATGATCTAGACACTTTGTACTATTATCAACCACAAACCAAATCATGAAGTATTATTTTGAAACAGAAAATTATTTAATGCAAGTTTAGCATTTAAGAGAAATAAGGTAGAAATATGGTGAACCCTATCTTGCTTTCTTTAAACTTTCTTCCCACAAGGTAATAGCAAATATGATACATGATGCAATGTGGCTTCACAACTGGTTTATTTATGCTAGCTTTGAACACCCAAGTTACATGAACATCACAGAAGAACAGCAGTAGTCACTTGAGCATTGCAAGCTCAATCTACAGAAATAATGATGGAAACAATGCCTTCTTTGTTGTATTTTCATAGATTTTATGACTGTAAAATTCTCTTAGATCCACAAATTTGTAACATTTTTTCTCTCTGTGATACAACAGAAAATACATTTGAAAGCTATTACAAACACTCTAATCCAATAGCATCTCAAATTTTATGTCATTACATTTTTATCTTGGAGTATTTCTCTCACGGGCAGTGTATGTCATTCTATATTCAACACCTTACAAAAACATCACGCATGCCTTCCCTCCCATTTTTTCTCTCCTACTTAAATCTAATTTCTTCTTTTATGTTGGTTAATACTGAAGTCTCTATGTCTATTTGTGTCAACTTCATTGATGGCAGAAAAGTTGAGTGTAGGAGTAACATAAATTGGGTCAGACAATATATAGCATTTTAATAAGGAACACTGGAAATTCTGGTGTGCATTACATATATCCTGTAGCATGCATTATATTATGCTATTGTATCATCATGGGCACATTTTAGTAGATGTCACTACCTGCAATTGGTCACAATCATTGCTCATTTTTATGCCCAATCTCCATTCTTTGCCCAGTGAGTGTGAGCCTCATTTTGTAAATGCTCAGTCTGTTGCTTTTGCTCTAAGACAGTCTGATTAGGGCCCATTTGTCCTCTGTAGCACCAGCCTCTGCTGTCACTTTCTTTAAGTGGCAAAATGTTCCAGACTCATCGAACCTTCTCCAGCCCCAAGGCTTGGTACCAGCTACCCTCCAAGGAGCCTTGGTTCCTGTACATGGAAGAATAGTTTAATGAGCCAGCGCCTGGGTGCCAGGTAGAGCAGTGATTTTTCAAAATGTGACTGGTTTGGGGTCAGTTGACTATACAGACCACTCAGGCTATTGCAGCAACAGAACAAGAAACTTCCAGGGCAAAACTCACTTTTCTAAATTATTCCAAAATAAAATTTCCAAATTTTATTACCTACTATTATATTTCATACTATACTATATATTGTCAATACCCAATTTAGGTATTCAGATTTCACTGTTGATAGTCACTTAGAAGTTTCCATTTTGTTCTTCTTTTGGGTCCTTCATCCATGAGTCCTGAATCATGTTCTAAATTGTAAAACTCCAAAATGTGCCAGAGCTTGAAAGTCTAATACTTTGTAATCACATGCACATGTGTAACCTGAAATAGTCAAATCACGGAAATAGAGTATGATGGTGCTCACCCCAAACTAGGGGTAGGGGAAATGGGGGAACATTGGTCAAAGAGTAAACAGAAAAAGAGCTTTGATATTCATTTCAAGGCACCAGGGTTAAAAATTATGTGATGGTACATCCCTTTCCTCTCAGCACTCAGGATGTAGTGGTAGGTGGATCTCTGCGAATTTGAGGCCAGTGAGTTTCAGGACATCCAGGGGATACATAGACCCTGTCTCAACAAAAATTATACATTTCAAAATTGCAAATGACAGATGTTAATAACAGAATCAAAAATCAACTGTAAGTACTTAAGTACATGGAACCAATCACACTAGACACATAAGCGAAAGTAGGGGCCTGAGATACGGCTCAACAGTTAGGTGTACTTGCTTCTCCTCCAGAGGAATAAAGTTGCCAATACTCACTTCACAAAGCATGAATGCATGTAACTCTAGCTTCATGGATGTTACATCGTCTTCTAGCTTCTGCAGGCACTGCAGCCACATGCACAAAACCATACATATACAATATAATTAAATTTTTTAGTTAAAAAAGCTAAGATTTAAACATTTTTTATTACAAAATTATCTTTCTTATTTGGACTCTGAAAGGAAAATAAGCATGACTATCTGTATAGAGTTGTTCAATGCAGAAAACTAAAATAATACAGTATTTAGAATATATTCACACTTCATACACACAGAAAGAGCAAGAGAGAGAGAAGAAAAAAGTGCACCATTTACTACAAAATTAAAATTTAAATAATATCCCTGGACCTTATCAGGAAATCTTATCTCCAGAAAAATAATGAAAAATCTGAAAACAGGTCATAGAATACCACAGATAGAACATTGCTTAATACATATGAATTGAAGGTAAAATATGAAAATCACTAGTTTCTAAGGCTTTTACAAATGGTATTAATTTGCATTTTCATAGGTCTAATAGAGTCCTATATTACTTTATTTGAGTCCTTGCACACAGGTATTTTCTAGCCTAACTGTTTTACTACTATTATTTATTTATTTTGCCCATAGGTGGTATTGAGCAGTGAACATTAAATTTTCAGTGGCTCTTAGATGCATATAGATGAGCTCCATTGCCAGAGTGTTGTAGTACTTCAAAATCCTTCAAAGCAGCACAGAATATCAGAAAACATAAAACTTGCATCTATTATCAACAGAAAAATTTTACCTTCGTAAACTTTAAACTTCCTACACAGTAAATTCTTGTGGATTAATTACTATAAATTCTCATAAATTTTCACAAGCTGTCTTTTGCATGGTGCTGGAGGTCAAACGTGGGGCTTTACATATGATAGCATGTGTGCTGCCACAGATCCATATTTCTAGCTTCATATCTTAAAAATTTTGGTGTGTTAAAAACATAAAACAGATTATTGTAAATTCTACTTGTTCTTATTCATTTGCCTTATATTACATGCTACACAAAAACCATATAATTGGAATTATTTGTACATAAGAAAAATATTTCCCTATTAAAATCAACACAAAATATCTTGACGTGTATTATATTAACAGAAAATTCTAGTGCAAATGCCCAAATCTTTGAATGGATTAAAATATACCATGCCTGATCCCCAAATTTTACAATATCTGGTAATTGTACAACTACCACAGTCACAGCACAATTGTGTTTCAAAATGTAACTCAAACCACAGTTTAACATTTTAACCAAGTAAGCTGTCCCCAAAGTAGTAGCATTTTAGTTTAGAATACCAAATAAAAATTCCAAGACTGGAGAAAAAGTAAACATTTTTATGGGTAAAAGAAAAGGCACACTTGGACTGGAGAGATGTTCAGCTGTTTTAAAGGCTAGGCTCACAGCCAAGGGAAAATAATCACACTTGATGGAAAATTCTCATTTTTAAACATCACACACTGACAGACATCCATGAAATGAATGCCTTACAAAATGAAGAACTTACAAAGAAAAAGTAAAGGAAATCCTCAGGGAGGGACACAGAATGGGAAACAAAAATTTACAACTGCATATGCAAGGGTAATGGCAACTAAAAGCAGCAGTTGGGAAAAACTAAGAAATAAACAGCCTAAGAGCTGAGTGATCTATTTCAATAGTAGAGTATTTTCTTAATGTGTAATGGGCCTTGAGTTCAATTGCCTGAATCACAAAATAAAAAGTAAACAAATGAATCAGTACATGATATCGAAGAAAGATTTGGAATAATAAATGTAAATATACATTTTATAAAAATGAAAGTGGACAAATATAATGATATTTTTGAATGAAATTATATATAGAACTTTCTTCTTTTTGCTTCTCCCAATTTTTACTATAGAAATAAGAATGAATTTTAATAAAAAACACATTAACACATCAAGATACTGAAACATCTTCTGAGTAGTTGAATTGGCATTTCCTATGTATGACTGCATCCCTAGGAATTTTCCAAAAATAATTTTTAAAAACCAGCTTCCTGAGGAGGGAGGGGTAGCTTTGGTCAGGATGTAAAAACAAAACAAAAAAATGAATGAACAAAAAAGAAATAAATAAAAGAGCAGATTTCTGCAATATATAAACAGTTTAGTTTCACTCTAGAAATGACAATGGCCTGTTTCCGAATCCCTTGATGTGTATGTCTCAGCCCACCCAGCACAAGGAGTCTAGCAAAATATTCCTGTGAATTTCAGTGTTTTACTGTATTCTCTAGATTTTCTTTAACCAATGAATGAACATTTTAAATTATAAACAATTTAAAGCAATTTTTTTCACATAAATACCACTAAATAGAACTATATTCGACTTTCTATATGTAGCCATAGTCATGTTTAGAAGTAAACAGAAATTAACTAAAGGTGGTCTCTACTCATATTCTATTCAATTTTGATTTCTTGCCCTTAAGCAGTATCTAATAGCCAAGAAATGTTCTCATTCCCTTCAGTAGCAGAAAAGAAACTCAAAAGTATAAATTCCTTAGATCATAAAAATCTCCAATTGTATAAAAAATTTTCAATTGCCTTTGTTGTCTGGAACTGCTTACATCTGAAACATATATTTCGCCACGAGAAATTCATCACATTACACTTATCACAATACCAATCCCCAGCTCTGTGAACAATGCTCTGCTTTTTGTACTGAGAGAGACTAAACCTTCGCTTGAACTTCTCAGGAAGGATCTTCCTGGAGAGGTATTGCCTACCTCTCCAGCTAGCTCCAGAACAGTGCTCAGGAGGAACTATAGCAGTTTGTTCCACTACTGCTGCTGCCACTTGGGAGACAAACCGAGGTTGGACTGAGCTAGAGGACAAACTAAGGGGTGTCAGTGGACGAGTCTGAGACCACACCTTCTGCATTTCAGGGTAAGAACTGTCTACCTCATTTCCATTTGCTCTTATAGAAAATGTGTTTTCCTCTACAAAAGGAACTGTAGCAGCAGCAGCAGCAGCAGCATCTTGGCCTGATACTTTCAGTGGCTCTGTCCAAGTACCATCATGTCCCTCATCTCCACAAAGCACAGCACTGTCTAATGGATGTGTCTCAGTTCCCTGGTCCTCATCTTCTTTCTTTCCTTCCTGATTTTGATCCTGAGTTCTTACCACACTAACGGGGTTACTTGGGGGAAATTTTTGTTCTCCTTCTACTCTATTAAGGTCTCCGAGTCCTTGTTGAAGATGGAACTCAGCGATGCCCTTTTCATCCTGTTTATCCCTCTGTTTTTGTACCACCCCTAAGAGAGCATTAATCAACAGCTTCTGCTCATCCAACTGATCCTGCATCATCTTTACCTTTTTTTTGTGTTCCCGCTCCTGCTTCTCAGCCAGGCCCACGGCCAGCGCCAGGGCACTCCAGGCACAAGACTTCTTGATGGTTCTTGGCATCACCGAGTCAGTCACGATGGTCTGTAACTCCCTTTCCAAAGTGCTCCAGGACTCACACAACTGCATTCTATGGAAGCATCTATCAGACCCATGTTTAACTATTTGTTTGTTTAGAAAAGCCACAACTTCCCTGTGGTAAAAACCACAGGCTGGATCACGAAAATTAATAGCCATTCTACGCAGCTGCAGCAGCAGGGACCCGGCTTCTCACCTCAGAGCCTAACAACAATACAGTGTGAACTTTGAACTCTTGGGGGTCCGCTCTCTACTCTTAAGATAGTCAAACGCCGCCTAGTGGTCTGAGGGTATAATTGACACTCCCCAAGTAGCACAGCTTTTTTACTACAAGTTTTAAGGTCAATGAACTTAGCCAGTAAAAGGTACATAACACAGCATTAAAACCCCGAACAAAAAACCCAGTGAAGAATCTTACGCTGCTTACTCAGCCTGATAGTGAATACAGATAGTATATATTTGATTAATATTTATTAAATTGAACTGGCTAATACTTATTTGTCATTACTAATTATATAACTTAATATTAATTTGGGAAATACTGTATATGATTGTTGAAAATAGTTTACATTTTTATATAAGCTTACTTGGATTGAAAAGCCCATTTTATCAGTGAGGTTTAATTTGTGTAGAGTAAATTTTGAGCAGAGCATTGTGTTACCTGGCAGAGGTAAGGTTAAAAAAATCACCAAGAGAAAAGCTCTGATGAAAAAATGGACCCACACAACACTAAGCAATCGACAGATGTTAAAATCACTAGGTGCAAGTTGGATGAGGAAAGTTTATATTAGGAAGCCCAGATTCTAGCTCTCTGAACAAATTGATCAATGTCCACATCACTAAAAGTGAAACATGACCACAAAATTCCTCATCATGTGATGTTAGAGGAATTACACAACCTTGTGTACACTGTAATTAAATCTAGTGTTTAGTTCTACCAATCGGTTTAGAGGAACTTGATAAGGACCACACTAAAAAGCTAACTAGGCAATCCACCACGTGCTGAAAGGAGGTGATTCTAAGTTTTTCCAAGTCTATGTGAGAATCCAGGAACAGGAAATGGAAGAATATCAGCAAATTACAGACCTTAGTCTGTTTCCTACTCAGTAAAATAAAACATTGAGACAATCTGAAATTTTGAATTTGGATTCAGTATTGGATAATGTCAAAGAATTTTTAACATGGTAAAAGTACAAATGTCTTGACTATTTATCTTTAAGTATCACTTATCTGTGCATAAGAAAATATAAACCTGTAAATGTTTTATTCCAACATTTTGTTACAGAAAGCATCATAAACATGGAAATATAGAGGTCATATAGAGTAACATGATACATTCATACTATGGAAACTGAAAGTACTGCAACAGTAAATTATATTTATATAAATCTGTAAAATAGGTTTCAAACAATGTTATTTGAATGAAAAGGAAAAATTTCAGTGGGTCACAGTGAGATAAAGTACATATTTTATTATATGTTTCCTTCAAGTTTAAAAAGTTATAAGCATGAATATAAAGCACCTTTAAAGAGATATAAAACATTAAATAAATTCATGAAGGTTCCTGCATCTGCATGGAAAGGAGAGAATTGTATCTCAAGGAGGGTAAAAGCAACCTAAATTTTATTATTTGGTCAATCAATATGAAAGCACATTTTTCCAAGGAGAACATGGACATTTTGATTTTTTGTAAATTTCCTAAAAATCTATTTTTAAAAGAAACTATAAGTGAACAGAATTTTGAAGTGGCTTTGGTGGGCTCCTGGTGTCAGCCAGTTAGTTCAGTGCCAGTTCAGCGGGGGCAGTAGCTGGCACAAAGGACGGGGACACAAGAGGCAATCTAGGTTCCACTAAGCACTCAGTGACTGGTTGGTCTCTGCTGAGTGCCTAGCTGCTGTGGGATGTCGTTCAGTATGCTGTGAATATGTGTTGCTCTGATTGGTTGATAAATAAAATGCTGATTGGCCAGTAGCCAGCCAGGAGGTATAGGCAGAATAAGCTGACAAGAATAATTCTGGGAAGAGGAGGGTTGAGTCAGGAGTTACCAGCCAGACACAGAGGAAGAAAGATGTCAAGGCAGAACTAAAAAAAGGTAACAAGCCACATGGCTAAACATAGATAAGAATTATGGGTTAATTTAAGTGTAAAAGTGTAGCTGGTCCACAGTCAGGACAAATCTCTCTCACCCGTCAGTCCCATAGCCACTTTGACCCAACCAAGTAAACACATAGAGATTTATATTGTTTAAACTGTTTGGCCTAATGGCTCAGGCTTCTAGCTATCCAGTTCTTATATCTTAAATTAATCCATTTCCATAAATCTATACCTTGCCACATGGCTAGTGGCTTACCGGCATCTTCACATGCTGCTTGTCATGGTGGTGGCTGGCAGCGTCACCTTCCATCTTCCTGTTCTCTCAATTCTCCTCTCTGTTAGTCCTGCCTATACTTCCCCTGGGACTGGTTATAAGCTGCCATGTGGTACCAGGAATCAAACCTGGGTCCTCTGGAAAAACAGTCAGTTCTCCAAACTGCTGAGCCATATCTCTAGCCCTCTACCCCTACCTCATTGAAGTAGCATCTGAAGGTCACACAAAAAATTAAGTGATCTACAGACAGCACACAGCAGAGTTAGGGAACAAACCTAGATCTTCACTGAATCATGACTCCACAATCCTACTTAGATTCATCAGCCTTTCTTGCTCTTGGCATAAGATTCCTACCTTTCCTGGCCTTGTATTATTAGAGTACCACTCAGCAATTTGTACAAACTTTTGAATATCATTTTTTCTTTGTCATTTTCTAAGTAATTCACAATGTTTAAGTTAATATCTCTGTTGATAATCCATCTGAAAATTTTATTTTTTTCTTCTTAGAAGTTTTCATGAAAGAAGAAATGTTTTTGAGGCTTTATAATAGTATCAAAACATAACTCACATTAAAAGTAGTAATTTACAGCCAGGCGATATGGTGGTGGCGCATACCTTTAATCCCAGCACTCGGGAGGCAGAGTCAGGTGGATCTCTGTGAGTTCAAGGCCAGCGTGGGCTACAGTAAGTTCCAGGAAAGGCTCAAAGCTACACATAGAAACCCTGTTTCAAAAATTTACTAATACAGAGTGTTTATATACTAGCAAAGCCATGTGTGCCCATCCTCCACCTTCGACACCTTCAACAGAATTCTTTATTATTTTTTAACATCAATGACAAATGCTGGGAAAGAGTCCTCCCTTCTCCCAGCCCCCACGTCCCCCCAGCCCACACCCCATTCCCATCTCCTCCAGGGCAAGGGCTCCCCTGGTAGATGCAGTCCCGGCAGGTCCAGTCCCTTCCTCCCAGGCTGAGCCAAGTGTAAAAGCCCCATGTTCCAAACAGCCAGCACATGCACTGAGGACAGGTCCTGGTCCCACTGCCTGGATGCCTCCCAAGCAGATAAAGCTAATCAACTGTCTCACTTATCCAGAGGGCCTGATCCAGTTGGGGGCTCCTCAGCTATTGGGTCATAGTTCATGTGTTTCCATTCGTTTGACTATTTGTCCCTGTGCTTTTTCCAACCTTGGTCTCAACAATTCGCTCTCATACGAACCCTCCTCTTTCTCACCAATTGGACTCCTGGAGCTCCACCTGGGGACTGGCCGTGGATCTCTGCATCCAGTTCCCTCTGTCATTGGATGAGGTTTCTAGCACGACAATTAGGGTGTTTGGCCATCCTATCACCAGAGTAGGTCAGTTTGGGCTTTTTCTCGACCATTGCCAGCAGTCTGTTGTGGGGGTATCTTTGTGGATTTCTGTGGGCCTCTCTAGCACTTTGCTTCTTCCTATTTTCATGTGGTCTCCATTTACCATGGCCTTTTATTCCTTGTTCTCCCCTTGTGTTCTTGATCCAGCTGGGATCTCCCGCTCCCCCAAACTCTCTTTCCCTCGACCCTTGCTCTTCATTACCCCCACTCACATCTAGGTTGTCCATGTAGATCTCATCCATTTCTGTCATTGGGCGATCCCTATGTATTTCCAGGGGTCCTGCTCTCTAGGTAGCCTCCCTGGAGTTGTGAGTAGCAGTCCAGTCATCCCTGCTTTACATCTAGTATTCTCCTATGAGTGTCTGGGCCCCGGCCGTGGCTTCTTCTTAGCAAGCCTCCTAGGCCAGCCTCAAATTTGGAATCCTCCTGCCTCTGCCTCCTTCAGCAAGTCCTACAGGCATGTACCACCACAACCAGCTGAGTGTAGCTTGGGCCTGAGCTGGGGCCCGCAAGGCCACAGACAAGCTGCTTTTTCATAAATTCGTACCACGAACATTGGGCGCCAGATGTAGCATGAATCTTAGAAGGTCTTATTAATAAAAAACAAACCTGGAGCCAGGTGGTGGTGGCCCACACCTTTAATCCCAGCACTCGGGAGGTAGAGACAGGTGGATCTTTGTGAGTTTGAGGGCAACCTAGTCTACAGAGCAAGATCCAGGAAAGGTGCAAAGCTTCACAGAGAAACCCTGTCTCAAAACAAAAACAAAACAAAAACAAAACAAAACAAAAACAAAAACAAACAAACAAAAAAACCTAGAGCAAGGTATTGGGGTGAACGCTGAATGATCAGAGAAGCAGAATAAGCCACAGCCACCTCACCTTGTCACTTCCTGAGCTGATCCTGTTTCCTCAGATTGGAAGCTTCTGAGTCCTCATCCAGAATGAATCTCAGCTGAACTGCTGCTCAAAAGCCTAAAAACTTAACCAGCCAGTTCCTAGTTTTCATGCTTTATATACCTTTCTGCTTTTTGCCATCACTTCCTGGGATTAAAGGCTCACTTCATGGGATTAAAGGCGTGAGTCACCATGCCTGGCTATTTCCAGTGTGGCTTTAAACTCAGAGTTCTATCTACTTCTTAGATACCGGATGGATCTCTGTTTCCCAAGTAATAGGATTAAAGGTGTGTGCTACCACTGCCTAACCTCTATGTTTAATATTGTGCCTGTTCTGTTCTCTGATCCCAGATTGGTTTATTAGAGTGTACAATATTTTGGGGAAGACAATACCACCACACCTCTTGGATATTGTTGCTTGAGTCATGGATATCCTGTGGTTATTGTTCTGCAGGACCAGTCCCTTCAAGAATTCCAGAAGGTCATAGATGGGGTATGTGCTAAGAATGGGCAAACCCAATGCCCAAGATATGAGTCTGGGTGGCAGCTGAGCTGGTTGGCCTGAGCCAATAGGACTGGCCCCCTCAGGTGAGGGGCAGTATCATCTTTCCTAGGCCCATTACCAGGGTGAAGGATGGGACCACCTCTCCTGAGTGCAGGGGGGAGCAGCTCTTTCATGGGGAGTAGGATGAGTTCTCCTGCTGCAGTGACCAGCGAGGGACAGGTGCAGCTATCCTAGGGCCAGTAAGGGGCAGGTTGGCTCAGCACAGTCCTCAGATTTTAACATGCATGGTTCCTATGATCCCCTATGGTAACACAGGCCATGGACATCATCACAGACTCTAGCTGCAGCAGCAATACAAACCCCTTGGCAGTAGTTCAACCTGGATGTCACCATGGCCCCAGTAGTAATACAATCCACTCAAATTGGGGACATTTCTTTATGTCCAATACCTATCATTATTCACATTTTTTTATTTTCTCATTTTTTTATAATTAGTTTGTTTGAATTAGGTTCCAGATGATATAGAACTTATGTTTTGTTGGCATGTGAAGTTCTACTTTAGTCTATGAGTCTCTTCTGTATTTTTCATGTAATTTGCATTTTGAAGATAGTGAGTTGTTTGTTCTCTCTGCTTGTTGCTCAGTGTGGATCTGACTGCATGAAGCCCATGGTGGTTTGAATAAAAATCCTCACTACCTGGGTTCATATTATTTGAATGCTTACTTAGTCACCAGGCAGTGGCACTATTTGTAAGGACTAGAAGAATTAGGAAGTATGGCCTTCTTAGAGGAAGGTTATCACCAGGGTAGACTTTGAGGTTTCAAAAGCCCATGCCAAGCCCAGAGTCTTTCTCTTGGCCTATGGATCAGGATGTAGCTCTTAGCTACTTCACCAGCAGCATACCTGCCTGCTGCCAGCTACACTTGCCTGTTGCCATACTCCTTGCCATGATGAAAATGGGCTAAACCTCTGAACTGTAAGTGAGCCACTCCAAATTAAATGTTTTCTTTTTATAAGACTTGCTGTGGTCATGGTGTATCTTCATAGCAATAGAACAGAGACTAAGAAGTTGGTACCAGGGACTAGGGTATTACTGTGATAGGCTTGACAATGCTTGTGTTTGGAGTAATATGGAACATTTTAGAACTTTGGGCTAGAAATTTGGTTTGACACTTTAAGGGGGCTTAGTGGGCCATCCTAGTAGGAGCCTGGAAGACAGTGGTGCTGAAAATAATGTAGATACAGAGAAGAATATTAGTAACTGATCTAGAGACTGTTGTCATATTTTGGCAAAGAATGTTGCAGATTTTTGCCCTTGTCCTAAAAATCTACCTGAGGCTAAATTGAAGTGTTTTTGATCAATAGCATTAGCAGAGGAGATTGCAAGACAGCCTAGTATTGACTGTGTCACTTGGTTATTAGTGGTCACTCTTATGGAGATCTGCAATTAAGAGGAACAAACCAGTAAGCAGCACCACTTCATGGTCTCTGCGTCAGCTCCTGCCTCCAGGTTCCTGCCCTGCTTGAGTTCCTGCCCTCACTGCTTTTGATGATGAACTGTTAGAGGGAACTATGAGTAAAACAAACTCTTTCCTCCACAACTTCCTTTTGGCCACAGTGTTTCATCACAGCAATGATAACCCTAATGAAAATGAAGCCTAGAGGTAATATGTCTTCTATAAGCTGCCACTGGGATTGAAAAGGTCTTTGTTCTGTTAAGCTTGATAGTGAGAGATGGATCCTATCTGGATGATGCATTCAGTCAACTCAAAAAAATTATTGAATTCTGATCTATGATTTTCACACAGACAGACAGGTTGTGGCTCACAAGCCTCATATATTGTTTTATGCCTCCAGTCACAGCATTTGGGATATTGGGGAGGATGGTAAGACTGAGGCCATTCTGGGCTTTATAGAAGAAGCCTTAAATTGTCTGTTAATTTTTCCCTTATTGATGGCCTGTCATTCCTTCTATATCTGTTTCTTCAAGATGGAGAAAGAACTTTTGATATCAATTTACAAGAAAGGTTAAATAGAAATTTCATATTTTGGTAGAACTCTTCAGGCACATATTTTGAGATTTCTGTTTTGAGAGTCAGACTCACAGTTTTGTGAGGCTTCAATTTTTAGCAGTAAAACTAGCAATAGAAGATAAAAAAAAAAGGTCACTGACTTTCTATTGGCTTAATCACTTGCATAAGAACATTTTTCTATTATCTTTTTATTTTTATGTGACCTATTTTGATCATATTTTTCTTCCTCTAACTACTCCTAGATTTTCTCCACCTCTCTATATACCGAAGTTCATGCTCTCACCCCAACCCTCCCAAACAAAACAAAATAATATGACAAAAGTAAAAGAAATCAAAATGAAACAAAAAGCATACAGAAAAACATGGAGTCCGTTTTGTGTCAACCAATTATTCCTGGGTTTGGGGAATATGGTTGATATACCCAGTGACACTACACTGAAGAAAACATATTTTTCTCTTTCCCAGGGTAAGAACAATGTTTAACTAGGGTTTTTTGTTTGTTTGTTTGGGGAGTTAGGGGGGTGTATGTGTGTTTGTTTTTTGATTATTGATTATTGCTTCAAATATCTGTTTTATTTTTGTCATACAGTTATTTGACACTATACTTTGTCCCAAGGTGTGGGTTGTTTGTTTAATGTTTGTAGTACTGAGTATTAGACCTAAGGCTTCATGCATGTTAAGCAAGTACTCTAGCACCAAGCTATAGCTCTGTCACTTAAAAAGAAAATGTTCTTTTAAACTCTAAGATAGGTCTCACTGAGTTGCTCTGGCTGTACTTCAGCTTGATCTCTAGCCCAAGCAGGCCTTGAACTTGAAATCCTCTCACCTCAGCTTCCTAAGAAGCTGGAATTATAGGGCTGCTTTATCCAGCATGACTGTTTATTTTGATTCATAATAGAGATATGAAATGAAGGGCTAGAAATGTAATTCAGTGGCATAAGACTTGCCTAGAATGCATGAGGCCTGGGTTCAATCTCTAGGACCACAAAAAAGTTGGATGTTTTTAGCCTTAAACAAGAGTGTGTGTGTGTGTGTGTGTACATATATATATATACACATATACATACATATACATATATATATACAGTATAACAAAATTAACTTTAAATTTGTAATAAACTAAAATCTATAGCAATGTAAAACATTTTAACCAAGTTGTTGTTCTTTATCCTATCATATCCATAATATCCCCTTTTCTTTTTCAGAAAGATTGCATTTATAATCAACCCTCTTTTAATAAAAATAAACATTTATAATAATTTTTTGGGAATTTGGGCATAGCTTCTCATACTACTTTCTGCTGATTGAGGGCACTGGCAATCTTATGGGGATCCTGAGAAAATTAAGAATTATGGTCGACTCCTGACTGGAGTAGTCCGTGGTGCTGCATTGTCTGAGCCAGTTGCTTTGAAGCTGTTGTAGATGTTGAACCATCTGGGCCATGATGCCTTTGGAGACCTCTCATGGGCTCTTGGCTGATCAATCCATATGAGCCTGGAAATAATCCACAGGTTCTCATCTTCTGTGGAAATAAAAGCAGAACCTCTTTTCCAAAGCAACGTATCCTTAAACATAAATTTTAAAGTCAATATACCTTTAAAATATACATATAATGGTTTAACTCAGCAGACTTTACAATCAAATGCCTTTCTGTAGTTAAAAATCCCAAAGACAATATAATCCAGATTCTCTGTGTAATTTCCATATTTACATAACTTATTTTACTTTTACTGTTTCTTTAAAGACTTGATTTTTTAAAATTATCTATTTCTTTATATAACTGTCTATCTGCCTTTTCCTCTCTCTTCTAAGCCTATGTACATTTTTACAAACATTGTAAACTGTTTAGAGATTATGCCATCTGAATCTTATTGTGAATCTATTGCTTTAAACTGCAGAGTGCTGTTGACTCCACTCACTTCAGCTTTTCAACATAGTGGGGTACCCAGGAAAGTCATGCTTACCCTGCCAACTCTGGGGTCCATGCTGTCATCAGGTAGCATGCAGCTGATCCATAAACCCCTTTGGTCTGTATGAGTAAAGGCTAAACCCACCATGTAGCATACTGCACAGCTTAGAGACACTTCTGTGTACTGAGGTGGGAATCCGCCATGCTGCTTACCTTATGGTGGCTGGCAGCCAGCTCCATCTCATAGGCAACTGTTGGGAGACAAGTCTACACTGCTGCTGGCATGAGACTGTGAGACTGGGAAGCCCAGAATGGCTCCGTTTCTGTGCATTCAGAATCTTTAAGATTTTTTAAGTTTATGTGAATCAGTGCCAAAGGTGAGCACCAAATGTAGTTGTAAATTTTCACTGGTCTTGCCCAGCCCACAGTCCTGCAGCTGCTTATAAAATAATCATTCAGAGGCTTATATTAATTACCAATTACATGGCATTGGGCTGGCTTCTTGCTAGCTATCTCTAACACATTTCTGTTAATCTGTTTTGCCACTTTTTCTGTAGCTTTACCTGCATCCCATTACATGTTGCTCCTTGGGCATCTGGCTGGCATCTCTCTAGACTCCATTTTTCTCTTTCCTGTCCCTCTCCTTTCCCACCTGCCTCTAATCTGCCTTGCCATAGGCCAAACAGCTTTATTTATCATCTAATGGGAACAACATATATTCACAGCATACAGAAAGACATGCTACAGCAGTTGGGGTTTTCTGTAATGGTCTCCATCTGTTGCAAAGACAAGTTTCTTTGATGATGGGTGAAAGCTACACTTACCTGTGTTTAACAGGGTAAGTATTTAGAATGCAGTTAGGAATGTGTTGATTTAGTAAAATGGTTATAGTACATTCTCTTCTAAGATTCATAACTTCACTAGTACTGGGGAATTGACTAGGTTTCCAGTAACAGGCATGATTTTCCCCCTGTTCAGTGGGCTTAAGTCCAATTAGAGAGTTGTTTACCATCAAGATAAGAATGCCATTATTGCACCCTTAGTGATATCATGACATGATAGTTATTGCCTTGGCTCCTATCCATCACAACTGGGCAGGAATATTGGCTACTTCTCTCCCTTTGAAGCTTACACAGCACTTTCTGGTACTATGAAAGCTAGTCCTCAGGAAGGAGGCTTTCTGGTCAGATCCACCTTGGATCCTCTCGTGTCCTGTGTCTGAAATGCATGGTGACTTCATCAAGGATTTACTTTCAATCCCTGGAAGGCAGTCAAGGGAAATAGTAACCATTTATATTGTTTGGGGGAGCTTCTTGCAATCCCCTGACCAACTATTTGAAAGGGAATTTCTTATACCCTGATCCCGAGGTTTTTATTCTCTGTTTTATATGTGTTGCGTGTCAGAGATGATGTCATTGTGCTAGTCAGCTTTAAGGTTTGATTATGTTATAAAATTAGTCTGCTTAAACAAGTGCTTTGCTGGAATCAAAAAACATGATGAATATGTGGATTTGTTTCTTAAATAATTAAACTCAGTGTTAAGAAATATTCTTCATCTGTTCAGCAAGGACTTTGTTTTAAAGTAACTTTAGAACATTATTGCAATCACTCAATTGTTCTGAATATGTAAAATATTTCATTTATATGTTGCCTCTTGGCTTACCAATATTTGGCTTACAATATAGCTATGGTGATAGGCTAATTCACCATCCTCAATGAAAATTTGTTTCAGAACCTGTAACCACTACACAAGTATATATGTGGCAGAAGAAGTAGTCATCTAGGTTTTCGTTTCCTAAAAACCTTAAGTAGTCTGATATTATGACTTCTTGACAATTCATGATAAAATAGACCTCTACAACCTACCAGCTAACTAGCATTTCCTAAAAGCACAAATATTTGGTGTTAATTACTGTTTTAATGAGACCTACTTCAACTGCTAAAAATATTTGGAAAACTGACACAGGGTAAGGTACTTTGGGATATTTGTTGAAGTGAGAGAGCATTTTTGCCTTGGAGTGTATAAGTATATGAGAAATGTTCCAATAATAAATGGTAGTCAGAATTGTATCTCCCATTCCCTTCTCTCTCTCTGGTATCATACTTGTGAGTGTATTATATTATATACTAATGGGGTTTTTACATGTGTTATTATTCTACATTGTCTGGGTAGTCCCAATGTAATTGTGTGAGCCCTATAAAGCAGAAGAGGAAACAGAGGTCAGATTGAGAAAACTGGAGATGCTATGTGGAATGTTGAAGGAAATCATTTCTGCCACCAAACAGTGGAGACCACCACCTGGGGTAATACCTTGATTTTAGCCTGGTTGAGACCATTAGCACAGAATCAGCTGTGAGGCATCAGGTTTCTAACTCACAGAAACTTTGAATTCACCAAGTCTGTGATAAGCTGTTCTAGAGAGAATAGAAAACAAGGGTTTCATGGTTTCAGACCAATGAGGATTGGAGACTTACCATTTTCTACAAATAGGGAGCCATGTGACTTCTAGCAAGGAAAGTTGCATATAGGAAGTAGAACCAGCCCCAAAAGGAGATGTATGTTGTAAGTAACAAAGGTAGAGGACCAGAGCTATCTAAGACCTTTGAAATTAAAATCTCAGACACTGGACATGGAGCTATAGGAGTTGGTACTTGCCCTGCTGGGTTTAAGTCTTGATTTGGTCCAGTATTTTCTCACTTTTCCCCCTTTTGAAATGGGAATCTGTGCTGTATAATCTGTGCTGTTATATGCTCAAAGTATGTAATTTATGTAATTTACTTTTTTATTTGATATGGAGTCAGAGATAAGGAATGGACTTGAGTCTCAAAGACTTTTTGAACTTTTAAACAATGTTGAAACTGTGAAAGACTGTGGAGACATTTGAAATTAGACTAAATCAATCTTACATTATGATATGGCCAAGAGTCTATGGTGGTGAGGGAGCAGAATGCAGTATGGTTTGAATGAGAAATGCCCCCCATTGGCTCATGTATTTGAACACTTAGTCACCCATTGATGTTGTTTGGGGGAAGTTATGGACACAGTAGATCGTATTCACAGTCAGGATGCAGACAGTGAGGAAAACCAATGTCCAGCTCCTTTCTCCTTTTTATTCAGTCAAAGACCATAACCCTTAGAATGATACACCTTCATTTAGGGTAAATCTTCACACTTCAATTAAGCAAACCTAGAAATTCCCTCAAAGATGTGCCCCAAATCCCATTTTCATGATGATTCTCTGTCCCATCAAAACTACAGTCAGGATTAACCATCACAATTAACCTATGATCTCTGAGTGAGAGAATGCAAACATGATACTTACGAGTCCTTTTTTTTTTTGGTGTCTCAGTTAGTGGAGCCTGTATCACTAGAGCCACAATAAGGATTCAAACTGTAGAACACCAAAATTTCTTTGAGGCCAGTAATGTGCAAAGCTGTTGCAGGAAGCACCAAGTTCAATACTGAAGTCTGTTCTGATAAAAAACAACACAGAGGTGTGCTAGTTAGAGGAAGAGAGAGAGAGAGAGAGAGAGAGAGAGAGAGAGAGAGAGAGAGAGAAAGAGAGAGAGAGAGAGAGAGAGAGAATCTAGTCTTCGGAATTCCCAAACTGGAAATTGGTCACAGGGTATAGTCTCATGAAACCTTCAAAAAATGTATCAGTTATTGGTGATACGCAAACTAATGGAGAAAAAGATATGTTAAAACAGTGGTACCTGAAAATTAGAATTGTCCATTTATCTTGTTCCCTAGCTACAAGCACCCAAGATCTGAGTGATGTACCTAGGACTGTAAATTGTCATGTATGCCATGGATATATGAACCAAGGATAGAACTCATTCACCTAACACTGATAGACTGGGCTTCACATGCAAGCTGTATTGTGCGGCACATACACAATAAAATATTTTTAAAATAAAAGAATTAAAAAGGAATGAAGACATGATACAGCAAAATAAAAACAGTAACAGGTTAACTCTCTAAAGATTATTCTGAATGAAAGAAAGCCAGGTCAAACAAAAGCATTGATAATTCATTATTCCATGTACATAAAATTCTAAAAGATTAAAAATATATAGAAGATTAAAACTAATCTTTGGTAACAGAAGGCAAAAGAGTAGTTGCTTGGGGAAAGAAAACTAGTGGGAAATCAGAGAGAGTTATTACAAAATGTTACAAAGAGCCTTTTAGGATGCTGAAAGTCAATAATCTTGAGTGAGTAATTATTCCAGGGTGTAAACATATGCTATATGTTTTGACTAAATGAATATTTCTTAGAAATGCATACACTGGCAATCATATTGCAAAGATAAGCAATGAAATTATCACTACAAAAATCCTAAGAGGGCTTGTGAGATGCCTCAGTGAGTAAAAGGCATCTGTTGCCAAGCCTGATGCCCCAAGTTCAACCTTTGGGACCACATTGGTGATAGAGGGAGATAATTGCCACAAGTTGTGCAAACACATTCTCCCTCCCAGTCTCTTTCTCTATCTATCTGTCTCTCTGGGTCTGTCTCTGCCTGTCTGTCTGTCTGTCTCTGTCTCTGTCTCTGTCTCTCTCTCTCTCACACACACACACATGCACAGTGATCAGGGCAAGCAGAGGCTTTGTAGGCGCTAAAAATATTTAATTTCTTGACATGTGTGATGTTTCACTGATGCTGACCTTGCAATTACTCATTAAAGTATCTCCTGAATTTTTTATTTTATAATAAAGAAAGAAAATAATAAACAAGAGCTAATAAAAAACAAGCAGAACTAATAACCAAGATAAATATCAAAAGTATAAAATTAGTCTATTTAGGTTTAAGAACGAAGTAAGATAAGCATAGGAAGGGCCAGATGTGGTGGCGCATGCCTTTAATCCCAGCACTCAAGAGGCAGAGGCAGGCGGATCTCAGCGAGTTCAAGGCCAGCCAAAGCTACATAATGAGACCTTTTCTGAAAAAAAAAAAAGGTAATGATACAAGATTTTTTTCTATGTTTATAATCAAATTCCCCTCATATCTCAACAAATCTCATGTTTTAAATACCTTTACATACTTACACCTCATGTATCATACTGCACTTTCATATTTTTTATGTGAAAAGCAAAGACATATAAAAATAATGTCATGACTTTCCATACACAAAATTTTAGAGGTATTCCACAATTTGAACATTATCTATTTCAATGTTGTCACTTAATGTCATCTTGAGACCTATAGGTGATATAATGAGAGGGACACAGAGCAGGGGCGAGGGGGAACATGAATAAGATGAGGAGTCAGAGCATAAGGAGACACAAGAAAAAGTCTGAAGGTATATTGAAATGATAAACAGTTTGCATAAAGATATAAAAAACCCATAACTGTTTAGACCTAATGATAAACTTTGCAGGTTGTTAGACTGGCTTAGCAAACAAATTTAATATGGTTGCCATCCACCAAATCTTATCAGGTTAATACTGTGAGTGACAATGTTAATTCAGAGTAATGACAAAAGATTACATACTTTCATGTAAAGTTAAAAAGTGTAGAGTCTTTAAAGATACAATTATATAGTATTATTAGGTAGCAGAACAGATGAGTGGAATTGAAATATGCACTATAGTTATGAAAGTAAAATCCAGGATTAGAACAAAAGGATGACAGTGACCTTCAAAATAATTTACAAATAAAAGATAATGCTGATCAAATTCACAATTAAATTATTTATGGATCTAGACTAATTCTAAAATCACCAAGGACAACTTATATCAGAGTAAGCAGGAAAATACTCTAAAAATAGAGGAAAATAGAAGGCTTCACCAATTATATTTAAAGTATATAATAATTTCTGCAAAAATAGATGAAGTGGATGAATGAAATAGAAACAATCTGGAAAGATATGCTTGTAGATGTAACCAACCGTCTTATTAAATAAGAAACACAGAACCAATGTAAAAGAGAAAGCCAAGAGGTCAGAGCTCAGAGCTAAAACTTTACACCTTGCTCCTGCAGTGGTCCTAACTCTCCGAAAGAGGACCTACTTCCTGTGTGTTTGTCCTTAGATAGTCTTTCTGACCTGCCTTCTCATTGGTTGTAAACCCAAACATGTGACTGCCTCGTCACTGCCTGTAAGTACAGCCCTCCAGGTCTTAAAGGCGTATGTCTCCAATGCTGTCTGTATCCCTCAACACACAGCCTACCAAGTGCTGCGATTAAAGGCATGCACCACCACTGCCACACTCTTGCTATGGCTCTAATAGCTCTGACCCCCAGGCAACTTTATTTATTAACATTTATTTATTAACAATTAAAATCACATTTCAGTACAAATAAAATACCACCATATATGCTATATTATATAGTAACTGCTGTGTACAATACAGTCCTGTGTAACATATTACAAAGAACAAATTGTTCAATAAAATTGATGTTAGATACATTTTTCTCTGTATAGAATACTGTAAAATTGTACTACATACTATTGGTAGATATTAATGTAATATGAAATTAATGAGAGTATAAAAATAAATACTTCAATAATTATAGTACAAATTATAAGAGCATATTTTTATGATCAAAGAATGAATTATTCCTTAAAAATGATAGTAAAACTCATGAAGTGAGATACTAATAATCTGGCTAAAAGATTAATTTCTATAACATAAATAAATCTCTATGAATGTATATAGAAGACAAATAGACAAGATATATTCAGTCATAATTCTTCACACTTATGAGTATACTAGGAGAGCTAAAAAACTTATGAATAGATGCTGAAACTAACATCTTAAAATGGTTTAAAGACAGTCAGTGTAAGCTTATAGCTATCATATAAAAATAAGTTTGAAAATACTAAAAATACTTGTGGAAAAATGCAGAACTTCTTTACAATCTTGGTGGGAATGTAAATTTGTGTAAATCTTCTGAAAATAAAACAGAAATATCCAGTAAACAATAAAATGTACAGATTTTAGAACTTAATAATTTGTTTTTGCTATACTTGTGAAAGGGACAGTTCCAAAACAACAGGATCTCCATGACACAGGACAACAACAAGATATCCAAGAGGAGTCCCAGTGAGAGTCCATTACAGGCGGTGTAGCAAAAATCAGAGTCCTCGATCTAGACCAATGACTCGTGGCAATGAACACTTGCATGTAAAGATATATAGACTAGTGGGTATACTGTGTGACTCAATAGGGCCACACTACAGCTTCGATTGTTCTTTTTGTTTTTGTTTTGTTTGTTGTTGTTGTTGTTTTGTTTGTTTTTTTGGTTTTTCTTTTAAATTTGGCTTTGATTTGGGGGAGGTTGCAAAGGCAGAGGGTAGATACAAGGAAACGGGGAGATAAGTGGATCAGAATGCATGATGTGAAATCAACAAAGAATCAATAAAGGCTAAAAAAAATTCTTCAATAACTGAACAAGAAGATACCAAGAAAGAGTGCCCACTGTCATTCTATTGTATATAAAAGAAATAAATAATCTATTACAAGCTAGATCTGTAATACATTATTTTATTGAAGTTGGAAAGAATGAATCCTATTTTCTTGTATTAATATGGATATGGCACAAAAGCATAACATTCAGTACAATGAAAAGTCCCCAGTTGTATGTATCATAACCATTTGGTATACAATTTTAAAGTGTAGAAAAATAATTTTTATACACGTGTACGTAATAATGGTACAAAGATGTGGATTGGAAAAACATACTCAATTATGTATATATTTTTCCAAGAATGAACGAGACCAGGGAGGAAATAAAGGAAAGGCATGTGATGTTGTTAAAATCAGTTATTTAGTATTATTGTACAACCAATTGATTTACTCTTCCTGAGGAATACTATCTCTCCTGCTCAGTTTTCCTGAGTTGCCTTGTAGTTCTTTGTGTAGGCTCGCTACCTTGTGAGGTTCCTCCTTCCATGTTAGGATGTCTCTTGGTGTCAAGATGTATTTATATATTTAGCAGTGTGTGTGTGTGCATGTGTGTGTGTGTGTGTGTGTGTGTGTGTGTGTGTGTGTGTGTGTGTGTGTAGAGTTAAAGAAAAAGAGGCCATGAATTTAAAAGAGTGCTGATAGGGAGTACATGGGAGGGTTTTGATGAAGGAAAGGGAAGGGAGAAAGTATAGTTATATTTCAGCTTTAAAAATAAAAATAAAAGTTATCTAAGTTTGTTCCAGTTGCTATAATAAAATGGCCTGAGTAAGATAGAAAAATAATGATTTTTACAGTTGCACAGATCAGGAATACCAATATCAAGGCTGTACCAGACAGTGCCTACTTCCTGGTTCAAAGATCTTTCTATCGAGTTGTTATTTGGGGGAAAGGGCTTGAAATTTCTCTGTTTTACCCCCTTTGTACTTGGGATTGAACCCAGGACTCTTGAACATTTTAGGAAAATGTTCTTCCACTGAAATATATACTCAGTTCTCTGTAATTTATTTATTTTTTAATTTCACTCTTGGCATATACCAAAAGGATGCCTCATCTTCCCACAGAGACACTTGCTCAATTGTGTTAATTACTACTCTATTCATAATAGCCCAAAACTGGAAACAGCTTAGATGTCTTTTGATGCATGACTGGTTAAAGAAAATGTGGTACATTTTCACAATGGAATATTACTCATCAGTTAAGAAAAATAAAATCATGCAATTCACAGGTAATGGATGGAGCTAGAAAAAATTATCCTGAGTGAGGTAACTCCAAAAGACAAATATGGTTTGTATCTGACTCTGTGTGAATGTTACATGCTTAGTCATTGATAAGCAATTTATAATCAGTATAAACCACAAAGGCGAGGTATAAAATAAGGGACTCAAGGGAAGGGAAGGATTTCCTTAGGAAGGGGAAGTAGAATAGTTATGGAAAGGGGGGGCAGGAAGGTCAAATGAGGAGGGCGAGAAGAGTATAATGGAAGGAATACAGAGAGGGACAGTTAAAATTAGTGGCCATGCCGGGCGATGGTGGCGCACGCCTTTAATCCCAGCACTCGGGAGGCAGAGCCAGGCGGATCTCTGTGAGTTCGAGGCCAGCCTGGGCTACCAAGTGAGTCCCAGGAAAGGTGCAAAGCTACACAGAGAAACCCTGTCTCAGAAAAACAAAACAAACAAACAAACAAACAAAAAACCCTAGTGGCCATTTGGGGAGTCATACAGAAATGTAATACAGTAGAAGCTTCTTAAAATCAATACATATGTAAGAGAAATCTAAATTGAAATTACCAAGTAACGGGGCAGACAATGCCCCAACCAAGCATCTCCTGCCACCAAATGAAACCTCCAGTACTAGGAATGGGTTACATCTAATCAAGTCATTGGAAATTCCCAAACAACCCAGAATATTGGTAAGGCTATTTGGTTGCTCCCCACAAACTGACTGTAAGGCCCTATTACTGTAGAAAACATCTATAGAACTCACTGAACATGGAGAAGCTGAGCTGGTGCTTAACAAGTACCTTTACCCCTACTCACTCTTGTTCATGGTACTGAAAGGTACTCTGCACACTACCACAAGATAAAGGTAAACACCAACTTAGCTATAAACACTGCTATCTAGAGTGGTGATCAGCCTGCAAGATACACTGGTACAATAGTGGTACAAATATTGTGGGATTAACTAATAACTATATAATTGGAGTTAAGTCTCAGTTAATGAGTTGGAACCCATCCCTGGCACTGCTTGGCAAACCAAAATCATGAGACCAGATAGGTCAAAGGCCTAGGGGAAAACCAAATGCTACTGATTTGCTAAAAGAACATAGCAATAAAATGAATCCTATTGACATTTCCTTAAGCTTTGAGGTCAGTATCTTACTCAGCCATCACCTGGAAAGCTTCCTACTGCAGTAGATTGGAACAAATACAGAGACCTACAACTAGACAATGTGCAGAGAGTGAGAGTCCTTAGAACAGTCAGTCCTAAATGGGATGTCTTTGTCAAATGCTTCCCCTCTGAGCTCAGGGAACTCTGCAGAAGAGGAGATAGAAAGATTGTAGGAGCCAGAGGGGATAGAGATAAGGAGACAAGGCCTTCTAGACAAAGTAGGATTGACACAAATGTGAACTCACAGAGACTGTGGCAGCATGCACAGGAGTCCTAGTGCTGAGAGGAGAAATGAAAACAAGCTCAAATTTCTAATCCAGAAGCTATCTCTGACTCTCCAAACGATAATCACTTGCAAAAGAAAAATTAGTTTTCTCTAATGGACTGTCACTGTGTATACAAACCATACTTAAGGGCAGACCCCATGCCTAGCAGTAGATGGCCAGCACAAAATGAACTCAGTGATACTGAATTTTTGGACATTTTCTCTCAAAATGCTTTGTCTGAGCTTCCCCACCCTCTTCCTTATAGGTCTTTTGATTATATATTATGGTCTCTGATTTTGTGTTTATGAGTTTCCTGGGGGGGTGCTGTGGGATGGTCTGTATGTTAAATTGCTCTGATTGGTCAATAAATAAAACACTGATTGGCCAGTGGCCAGGCAGGAAGTATAGGTGGGAATAACAGAGAGGATAATGGGAACAGAAAGGCAGAGAGAGACACTGCCAGCCACCACCATGACAAGCAGCATGTCAAGATGCTGGTAAGCCACAAGCCACATGGCAAGGTATAGATTTATGGAAATGAATTAATTTAAGCTATAAGAACAGTTAGCAATAAGCCTGCCACAGCCATACAGTTTGTAAGCAATATAAGTCTCTGTGTTTACTTGCTTGGGTCTGAGCAGCTGTGGGACTGGTTGGTGACAGAGATTTGTCCTGACTATGGGCAAGGCAGGAAAACTCTAGCTACAGGTGCGTCTCAGCATCTATACATGTACTTTTTGTGCTTTTTATTTGGCTCTTGTTTCTAATTTGTTTTGTCCTGTTCTGTTTTTTGTTTTATATTATTTTTTAACTGCTGAGTCATATCTCTAGCTGCTATTATATACTTTTTTAGATACTTGTTTGTATTCTAATGAGAGATAGATAGATAGAGAGAGAGAGAGATAGAGAGAGAGAGAGAGAGAGAGAGAGAGAGAGAAAGGGTGTGGATTTCGGTGGGTGGGTAGTGGGGAGGATCTGAGAGGGGAGATACACAATAATCAGAATATATTGTATGAAAAAAATCTACTCTAAATAAAAATAAATAAATGGAGTAGGGAGGTGGGGGAGGGAAAGAATATGATAAAATGTAAGAAATTCTCAAAGAATAAATTAAAATATCATAACAATTAAAATATGTTCACATGAAATAAAAAGTAAAATGGAGCATTGCTTTGAGGAGTCTACTTTATTCTTGGTCATATCCAATTTCTTTCCTTAACTTTTCTCCAACCTTGTCTCTTTTCTTTTACTTTCTTCTCCTCCTGTGTTAGTATTCTCTCTCTCTTTCCCTGTGTGTCTCTCTGTATATCTCTATCTTGTCTGTCTCTCTGTCTCTGTCTCTCCCTTTTTCTGTCTATGTCTCTGTCTCTCTGTCTGTCTATCTCTTTCTCTGTCTCTGTCTCTGTCTCTGTCTCTGTCTCTCTCTCTCTCTCTCTCTCTCTCTCTCTCTCTCTGTCTCTCCCCTTCCCACTGTGAAAGTAGCATCTTTCTTTTAATATAGTGTTGCTTCACAATGGGGCTGAAATGGCTTCAAGAAACCATGAACTGAAGCCAGTAATGTGGGTTTGGGGAAAACAATAAAGATGTCTTCTTTAATTAAAAAAAGAAAGAAATGAAAAAAATTTTTTGACCCAACACACTTTTACTAAGTTTCAAATCTTGTCTTGTACTCACTCTGTTTCCCAGATAAACTTTAAAATTGTAATCATCCTGGCTATGCCTCCTAAGTATCTCATATTAAAGGCCTGTGTCATCAGGCCCTGCTCTGAGGTCTCATTATAAGGACACCAATCAAATTCATGAGGACACAGACAGTTGGTGTAGGTCTTCTGACTGTTGGTGTATTGTTAACTATTACTCTATATTGCATCCAAAATGTGTGAAATAGACAACATATTATTTTGGTATTAATGTGTACCTTTAATTTATACACTATAATTTTAGGATATATAAAGATAAAACAACCTTTTCTTCCACATTTGTTTTGCTGTATTTATATAACCAAAGAATATCATTGCCTCAAGAAAGCCAAGAGAAACATGTACTTTATAACTTAACATTTTTATAATAACATTTAAAATTTTTATATTCATTGGTGTTTTGCCTGCATGTATGTCTGTGTATGTGTGTGTGTGTGTCAGAAGCCCTGGAACTGGAGTTACAGACTGGTGTGAGTTGCCATGTGAGTGCTGGGACTTGACCAGGTCCTTTGGAAGAGCAGCCAGTGCTCTTTAATTGATGAGCCATCTATCCAGACCCATAACTTAAAATTTTAATATCTTTTGTTTAAAAAAATTAAAGCTTTAATTTCTTGTTGATTGACAAAATGATACAGTTTTTTATCTAAAACATGATGTTTTAGAATATGTAAGAAGCATTGAATGATAAAATCAAGGTAATTAACACATCAATGATACCTCATATTGTGATAACAACTAAAAATACACTTTTATCTATTTGCAAGTATACATTGTATTTTACTAATTGTAGTTACCATATTGCACAATGAATGCCTGACAAATTTTCCATCTATCTAACTTATCTGTATATCACTTGTAATACCTCCTCATTGTCCTCTTTATCAAGGTCCTAACTACTTCCTCCTACTCTTTGAGTTTTTTAGATTTCAAATATGTGAGATTAGATAAAGTTATCTCACTTAGAATAAGTCTTCAAGTTCATATTGTTTCAAATGGAAGCCATAAGATGAATCTTAATTTTATCATTAATAAAAAATCCCAGAGCCAGATATTGGGGTGAAAACTGAGAGATCACAGAAGCAGAAAGAAGCCAGCCATGTTCTTACTGCTGGGAAATCCTCAGCCAAAAAAGACCTACTTCCTGTATACTCATGCCTATATCCTTTCTATGCCCTGCCTTGTCAATTCCTCTCTCCACACAGATATATCACTTTCTTCTTTCTGCCCACCACTATCACTTCTTCCAGACTTCTATGGTTAACTACTGCTGGATTTAAAGGTGTGTGCCTCCAAGTCTGGCTCTGTTCCCTGTGTGGCCTTGAACTCACAGAGATTCAGATGAGTTTCTGCCTTTCAAATGTTAGGATTAAATGAGTGTTCTACCTGTCCTTTATGTTTAATATAGTGGCTGGCTTTTCCCTCCAATCCTGAGATAAGCTTTATTTGAGTGCACAAATAAAATATCACCACAGGAAGAATTTCTGATTCCCCACCAGTTTGACATGTTGATTTAATTTCCTTTGGATATGTATCCAGAAATGAAACTGTTGAATCACATGGTAGTTTAAATTTGAGGTTTTTGAGGCACATTTATACTGGTTTCCATAATGGCTATACTGATTTACAATGCCTTCAATAGCACATAATGATTCCCATTTCTTTCATTTCTTTGTCAATCCTTGTTTGCAAATTTGATGAAAGTTATTTTAACAGTTGTGACTTGATATAACATTTTAGTTTCTTTCTTTCTTTGAGACAGGGTCTCACTGCATAGTCCTGGATGGCATGGAGTTCACTAGGTAAACCCAGGCTGGACTTGTGCTCTGAGTTCTGCATGTCTTTATTTCTAGAATGCTGAGATTAAAGGCATGTGCCACCAAGGCTGTGATTTTATTTGAGGTCTTCTGATAAGTATTTTATGTCTTAGTTATTTTTCTATTACTGTGAAGAAACACCATGACCAAATAAACTTACAAAAGAAAGAGTTTATTTTGAGGCTTCCAGTTTAGAGAGTAAGTCTATTACTGACCACCATGGTGAGGAACATGGCAGTAGGCAGGCATGGTGTTGGAGAAGTAGCTTGAGAACTTATATTTTATCCTCAAGCAGGAGGCAGAACCAGGAGCTAACTGGGAATGATATGGGATTTTGAAACCTATTAGACCACTGAGAGTGACACACTTTTAAACAAAGATATACCTCCTATTCTTTCCCAAAAGTTCCACCAGTGGTGGGGGCAAACATTCAAACATATGATTCTACAGAGGCCCTTCTCATTTAAACTACCACAAACACCTAAAGGACTGTGTTTAATATGCCATACAATTGGGAAGAGCAAGGATTGATGATATACAAACTAGCTTATCTCTCCCAAAATAGATGAGTTTGAACAAAGCAATAGAGGGAGAGGAAAGGGAGAAAGTAAATGGATGGATGGATGGATGGATGGATGGATGGATGGATGGATGGATGGAGGGAGGGAGGGAGAGAAGATGGGAGGGATATAAAGAGAGAACTATGGGGGAACAAGTAATGGTGTTCTCTAAAGCAAAGGAACTCTGTCTTCCTTCACAGGGTGGCTACTGGGAATAGTGTAGGATATAAGTTTAGCTTGAGTAAGTAAATGGCCAAAGCATATGAATGTGATGGAACCCCCACTGAGCCCTATTTACTTTACTATGAAGCTTGCTCAACTTGTATGCCTCTAGAAAGTATTGAGAAGAGTTTGAAATGATGTAGACCACAGACAGACAGACAGACAGACACACACACACACACACACACACAAACTAGCAATTGGAATAAAGACAGATAATGCATGAAATATCAACTAGAGACATCACAGCAAATGTTAATGGAAATGGAATCCAAAACCACATGCCTTTCGTGTTGTTCAAAGAATGAATGTATTAGTTACTTTCTGTTGATGTTACAAAACACCATGACCCAAGACAACTGAAGGAAGAGAAATTTTATTTTGGCTTATGGTTTCAGAGTGGTAAGAGTCTGTTATGTCAGGGAGGTTTGACAGCAGGTGGCTGGAGCAGAAAGTTGAGTGGTCACATCTTCAACCACCAGCACAAAGCAGAGAAAGCAAACTGGTAGTGGAGCAAGGCTATGAACTCTCAAAATCTAGTGATACATTTCCTGTAACAAGGCTGTACCTCCCCCCAACTACCCAAATAGTGCCACCAGCTGGGCACAAAGGGTTCACATACATGACCCTATAGGGGAATATTTCTCATTCACATTACCACAATGCATAACTATACTTAGTCATCAAATAGAATTCTAGTTGAGGGACATTCGAGAAATGGGCTGCTAAATATTTCAATGGTAGTTGGACATGAAAGACAAGGAAATATTAAAGAATTATATTATCTATACTCTTCTCAATGAACAAACTTTGGGGTTACATCATCATCATCTTCATCATCATCATCATTATCATCATCATTATAGTGGGGAAGGAAGTTTTACAGGAAAAGTAGGAGAGCCTAAAATATTATGGAAGCCCAAAGTGTTAGGGAAACTATCTTTAGAAAAGAGATAGAACAGAATGCTTTATGAGAAATTTAGAAAAGAGAATGACTTAAGATGCAACAGAGTTGTAGCTTGATAAACCACTGCCAGGGCTTACAATATTTCTAAGAATTTTAGAGTCAGGGACACTAAAGTAGATAGTTCTGTTCAGGTAGTATCTGATAATTTTCTTCCCAGTAATTTTTTTTTTGTTATTCTCATTGCCCTTGGTAAATATTCTATGGACTATTTATATAATTTGCCATTATGCAAACATATTCTTCCTGCATACGTTTTTTGCCAATAGTGTTAGTGTCCTCCTCTAGATCTTATCAGCAACACTTAGTTGATATTTTAATGGTGATATTTTGGTATTTATTGCATCTAAATTCACTAATAACATTTTTCAGTAAAAAAGAAGCAATCTTTTAAAGTATGATGTCTTTTAATTTATTCGTTGATAATTTGGAAGCATACATTCATTTTCTTGTTGTTGTAGGGATTTTTACTTGGAGACAGAGTCTCACTCTGGCTAGTCAAGAATGTCCTATGTAGATCAAGCTGGATTCAAACTTATGGCAAGCCTATGGCCTCTGCTTAAGTTTTGTCATCAGAGGCATGCACCTTCACATCCAGCTAGGGGAGAACTATTCTACTAAAATATGTACTTATAGCAACATTAATTCAAGGGTATTTATTTTTATTCTGTTAATTATAATCACATTGATTATTCTATTATTGAAATTATGCTATTGGTGATGTACATTTTAAATATTAGTATGTGCTACTTTGACATCTTATGATATCAGCAGGTCCTCAAGTGGCTTACCTGCAAGTTCCCCAGACAATCTTCCTTATTATGGGGACCATTACCATCTGATTTACTCCTAGTAGGAGGCTTCAATTTTTTCTAGCTCAGGGTAGGAACTAGAGACCACGTATATCTTCTCTAGCATAAATACCTGCTTTCCACTGTCCTGAAATTTACTGTTTCCAAACATAACATCCCTGTAGCATTGTGTACAGTAAACTCACCCCAGAGCTTTGAGTATCTGTGACTATTGTCACTTTCATTTGTCTAATGCCAAGTGTTATGCATTCAGCCATCTTCATAACTCCAGGCCCCCAGTCCCTCCATCATTATCAAAGTAAAGAAGGTGAGATCAAAACAGCATGCCAAGTGATTGAGAGTATCTCAATGTTTATGTCCATTTAAAAATTATATTGCAACCTAATTTCTAATGCCATGGAGTAAAGGAATGTGGCCTCTGGGGAGTGATTAGGGAAAGGGTATTCTGCTCTCATGAATAGGATCCATGTTATACAGAAGAGTCTCTCAGGTGCTGTGTGCTTTCTTCTATCATGTAAGACACTGATTATGTTGGTCACTTGATCTTGGGCTTCCAAGCCTGGAAATGTATGAGTGATACATTTTTACTGTTTGTAAATCACTTATGTAAGGTATTCTGTTATAATAGCTTGAGCAGACTAACAAAGGAGTATTTCAGATTCACTCCTTTAAGAGTCCAACTTACAGAAGTGTTGAATTATAGAGCAGAAAAAAATACAAAATGAAACTGGAACATCTTGTATCAGAAAGTACAGAATGCTCACTTGAGTTTTGCAAAGGAAACACATAATCAAAGCTATTTCCAACAACCTACATAGACTATTACACATTTTCCAAAGTTTAATACTTAGTAATCATGTTCATTGCACTTAGCTTCATATTTTTTAATGATAATTCTCAAAAAACTTTTTAGTAGTAATACTGTGTCATAGAGTCAAAGAAATGTACCAGACTTTTTCACTGCATGGAGTCTACTAACAATTGGCTTTATGCAGCATTAGGAATTTCCTGTGTCTTCCACTACCTTGCTAGGTACTATACCTATGCTGATCCCTAATGGAGAGGTCAGACATGCTCTGTATAGTAAGTCACTTGTCAGTTAACCTGCTACAGGTTCCTCAAGCAGTATTACACAACAGGAGACAGAAATACAGGCATTCCTACTTCAACAATGTATCTGAAACTTTTAATAAAATCAATTACACAAAGCAGGGTTAGCAGGTACCATAAGTTGACAGATTCTGAAAGGGAACTATATCATGTTTAGTCTTATGACAGAATTAAATAAACTAGGCTTGGCTTTTGGTTTAGTTTTGTCTGTGTTTTATCTGGAGCTTCAGTGACTGAGAAATTGACCTCAAAATATAATTTTATCTATAAGAGGGAATCTATAAAATAAATGGATATGAATACATTTTAATAAGTGACTAGTATGCAATGAATATAACCTAAAACATTTTGTTTCGGTGGTAGAAATATAGGCATTTTTTGTGATTCACTAGTTATAGTAAATATAATTTAAAAGCACTAGAAAATGAATATATTAAATAAAAGTTATTTCATTTAACCAGTCTCCCTTTGCCTAACAATTATGAAATTATGGTATATCCTAAGATATAGTCCCTCTCTATTTTGTTCTCTTTTTTCCTCTCTCTCTGTCCTCACTTGGTTATTTTTCTGTCCATCTTTTTTTTGAGATAGAGTTCTCAGTATGTTTCCTAAACTGAACTCAAACTCCTGTGTTCAGGTGATCCTTCTCCCTCAGCCTCCTGAGCGGCTTGGACAACATGGCCATGGCTGCACACCAGAACACTCTATTCTTTATCTCCTTTTAAAATGAAAATGCCTTTAGTGTAAACTTAAAGGCCACATAAGAAAAATAGCATGACTATTTTTATAGTTACAAGCCTACTTATTTAAATCAAAGTATTATTTCCGCAGTTGCTCATCCACTTTAATCGGAGCATTGGCTTTAAATTTGGGCATCTAAAGTTCAATAAAATATATTGCAACTAAATCTGTTTGAATAACTTAGCAGCAGATTCCATACGTAATTTGTGCTTGATTCTAAGGAACCTCAAGTTTTTCTTGTCATTTGGTATCTGGAAATATTGATGCCATTTCCCCCCTCAGTCATCTATCCAAAATCTGGACTACTTTTCTTCTTAATCTAAAAAGGTAGCAAAAATAGTTCATATCCATTTTCTAAAAAAATGATGTCATTAAGACTTAGCAAGTAGTTAATTTCCTCACAAGGTATTAATTTCTCTCAACCTTTAACACTGTTTAACACAGTATATATGGAATATGCATTCATCAAAAAGGAAATTGTTGTGTGAATAAATCATAATACCTACTCTATATACTGATGGTTACCATTTATCAATAGCTCAAAGAGTCAAATCACTCTTATCTCACTAGCCTGATGGTTATTTATCAACACTGAATGAAATGTTGTTTCATAAATTGAAATTTAGCTTTATTTCCATTTAGTTTTACTTTCTCAAATACCTCTGAGGTAGTTATTTTTGGTTTTTTTGTTTTTTGATATAAAAAAATCAATATAACCAAAGCTGGGATGATCAATTGCATAAAGCCTTATGGTTAAGAAGTAGCTGAATCTTTGTTTTTTGTTTTTGTTTTTGTTTTGTTTTGTTTGGGGGGGGGTTAAGACAGGATTTCTCTGTGTAGCCCTGGCTGTCCTTGAACTTGCTCTGTAGACCAAGCTGTCCTTGAACTCACAGAGATCTGTCTGCCTCTGCCTTCTGAGTGCTGGGATTATAGGTGTGTACCACCTCTACCAGCAAGTAGCTGAATCCGATCATTCTAACATGTTGATTTCTTTCCACACTTCACTTTCCCTCTTTTTCTTTTGAATATATATCCCAAATAGGTTGCCGTGCCACATGTAGTCCTGATTTTTTTAAATTTCTTAGTTTTTGAAGATACCCCATACTCTTTCCATAATATATGTGCCAGTGTACATTTCTCATAAGACATCACTCCCATCTGTGTATCTGATGAGATTCACAGTGGACCACATGGGCCAGATATTGTCACATACTGAATTTCTGGTATACAAAGAGGTCCTTGTCCTCAAAAAACTTGTAGTATATCATGGAAATTATCATGTGAGCATTTCACAATCCAATGTAAAGCAAAAGAAACATATGCCCCCAACAGTGATAGTATGATTGGAAGAAAGTCAGAAACAAAGAAAATTTATAAGAGATTCATAAGGAGATAAAATAGGCATTATTCAGGGAGAATCATATTAAAATTGTATTTTAGAAAAAAAATTCAGAAAAAAAAATTTAAAAACATGTAAAAAGAAAGGAGGCTGTGCCATTAATGGTTAAGAAAATTATAAATACACTTGTAGAAGTGTAGAATAAGTACATAAGTAGGCAGAGTTTTAAAGATTACTTTTCAGTATTTGTTAATATGGAGAGTTAATAGGAAGTAAGTGTTTTGTTTTGTTTTTCAGCAGCTAAAGAAAGACTTTTATTAGTGGTGAGGAAACCCATGCATCTAGCTGGCACACACAGAGAAAGACTCACGACAAAGCAGAAGGGGGACTCGAGAAGCTGAAGTCTCCAGTACAAAAAGATCCAGATGAAAGACAGAAATTATTAGAGTAAGACACATTATGGGAACCAGGAGAGTGTTACACTAATGGAGGGAAATACTGCTTAATATTTCTCATATTATAATAATAAACTATTATCATATCTGGGGCTGAGGATTTATCTCAGTGGTAAAGTGCTTACCTGGTGTGTGCAGTCTCCTCTACTACAAAAATTAGTTATTACCCTTTCATCTGAACTTGAGAAATAAGCTGAGTCGCAGTCTCAGTTTTCATTTCTACTTTTGTTCCTTGTTAAAAATACGTGCACTTTGGAATAAATTACAGCTTTCCATTTGTCATTACCAGGAATCTACCTTGTCTTGTACTCCAGAGTTATGGCATCATATTAGCTCAATTCCCATTTGTCTCCAAAGCTCTGTAGGTGGAATTCGAGCAAACCATGACTCCATTTGGCTAGTGAAAGTAATAACATGATGACTTTAATACAGAGGTGCTATTTTACTTCACTCACTACACTGGCTCTTTTACATTGTCTTCATTTGGAAAAAGCTTTACAGAGTCTTACTTTAGTTCCTGGCAGGTTCTTCCATTGCACAGTGGCAATCTAACAACAGGGTGCTTGCTAGTAGCTTGCAGATGGAAACAGGCACAGCTAGGTTCTCCAAATGCAGCAGTTTTTTGAATGCCTGCTGAGCCCTTAACATTACTCAGGGGACCAAAATAAACTCTGTATTAATATCACCCGCAGGTGTCGTCAGTTCTATGGCTACTATAACTCTCACCTTGAGTTTTCCAGGTCTATATGGGCTTTTGTACTTAACAGGAGTTGGCAACTTCCATCCACCTTGCATTCACCCAACTGCCAACTCTTCACCACATTTAAATGGCAACAATAATTATTTTAATGGGCACAGACTTTACTGCCACACTCATGAGAGTTAGCAAAGAGGACTGTTTATTTTGTTTTTACAAAGTATGTCTTAGTCTTGTTTTTTGTTATTGTTTATTACTAGTACACTCTCATAGATATATCAGCCTGTATATAAGTATTTTTTCACAATAAAACCTATCATGTTACTAAATTTCACTCCTTCTCCTCTCTTTTCTCACTTTCTCTCATCTCTTCCCATCTGTCTTTGTAATATCAGTTCAAAAAGGTGAAAAATCAATTCAATCTCCACTCCTGTCTATAATCTAGGTGTGCCAGCTCCATCAATTTCAATACCCTTTTTCTTTCTTTTTAATTGAAAATATATCTTTAAATGCAATATATTCTGATTATGATTTCACCTTCCCTAACTCCTCCCAGGTGTTTCCCCCTTTCTCATTCACGCAGATTCACACCTTTTCTTTCCCTCTCATTAGGATACAATTAGGCATTTAAAAATAATAATGATAAGATAAATTAGATAAAATAAAAACAAACCAGAATAGGACAAAATAAACAGAAGAAAAAGTTACAAACAAAAGCTCAAAAACACATATAGACTCGGACCATTTCATACACAGTAATCCCATAAAAACACAAAACAGGAAGTCATAATCTATACAGAAAGAATGTGTAGGGTTAAAAAACACAAGAAAAAAGTCCTGACAAAGTCACATCAGACAATAAACCTTCAAAAATTCCATTGAGTTTGTTTTGTGTTGCCCATCTTCTGCTGTGCATGGGGCCTGGCCTTAAGTGTGGTTTCTATTCCCAATGAGACTCCATTGCAGAAAATCTCATTTTTTATTTGTGAGCAATTGGAGACAGCTTCTGAGTTAGGCATGTGGGCTTGTGTCTGCTTATCCTCTCAGTGCTGGGACCTTATCTGGCCCAGAACTGTGCAGGCACAGTACATGCTGCCACAGTCTCTGAGTTCATATGTGCATTGGTTCTACTGTGTTTAGAAGGTCTTGTTTCTTTAGTATCCTCCAACCCCTCTGGCTCTTACAGTTTTTCTGGCCCCCCTCTTCAACAAGGTTCCATGAGACATAAGGGATGGAACTGATTGAAACATCCTATTTAGGACTGAGTGTTCCAAGGTCTCTCTCACTGTCTGCACATTGTCCAACTTTGGGTCTCTACATTAATTCCCATCTACGACAGGAGGAATTGTCTCTGATAATGGCTGATTTATGAGTATAGCAGAATGTCATTAGTTGTTTTATTGCTATGTTCCTTTAATATAACAATTGCACTTGGTTTATTCCTAGATCCCTGACCTATCTAGTCTCGGGTTCTTGGCCACCTGAGTAGTGTCAGGGATAGGTTACATCTCATGGAGTGGGCCTTAAATCCAATCAGATATCAGTTGGATACTCCTATAAGCTTTGTGCCACTATTTTCCTGGCACGTCTTGCAGGCAGGTCACTGCTGTAGATCAAAGGGTTTGTAGTTCGGTTAGTGATTGCCTTTCTCCTAACAACCCTATGGAGTGTATTCCATTCAATATATACTGAACCAACTAGCATGTTATTGTATGTACACAATAATAGTTCCACTGGCTAGAAGGAAATTGATATCTGCTATTAAGAGAAAAGATACAAGTAATTCCTGGCTCCTATGGTAATGAGGGTTATTTCACTTTGAGATTGAATCTGCAGAACAATGAGAAAGAGAACTTTGTGGCCAGGTTATGTGACATTACAGTTATTCTCAGATACCAAGTCATATAGCATATGGAACCTTAATTTTGGATCTCATCTCTTTACCATATTGATACCACATAGAAATCTTATTCTAACAAGAATGGCAGTTTGTTTATTAATATCTTCTTGTATATTATGACTAGTTCTTCCTTGGTTACTTTAAGCTGAAATATATGCTGTCATCCATGTTAAATAAGTCTCTTTTCTAGTGGTAGTTGCAGAATTTCCATACAGAGTGGGTTTATAGAAACAAACTTGTTTCAAAGATTTCCTAGGTCAATCATCTTGAAGTGACATTTACATAATTTTAATGTTGTTTCATAGTTTTGATTTCAAGTGTCTTCTTATTTGAGGAAAACAGTAATTGTGAGTGGCCACTGGACACAGTGGAGTAATGGAGAGACTTGGCTCTACATTTTGGGTTTCTCAGGAAGTAGTAAGAGATGCTACGCCCAAATTCCCAAATATACCAAGCTGACTTTAGAGGTGGAATTGGCTCACTCCCCCTCTAAACCCAGACATATTAAAAAAAATGGTTAAGAGATTCTTGCATCCCAAATCAAAAGAGCCCTCTGATATGGAACAGAAAAAAAAAACCAATATTTTTATTTAAAACAGGTTGATTATAAATGTGATCTCTTTCTAAAAAGAAAAGGGGATATGATATAGATATATAGGAGGATATAGAGATGATAAGATAAAAGGGTAGATTAGTGAACCTATTTTTAAAGAACAACTTGTTTAAAATGTTTTACATTGGTATAGATTTTAGTTTATGTTTTAAATGTTTTACATTGGTATAAATTTTAGTTTATTGATACAAACTTAAAGTTAATTTTGTTATACTATATATATATATATATATATATATATATATATATATATTTCTATTCTTGTTTGAGGTATTATGTTTATGTAACTCATTTAAAATTGTAATGGATAATTAAAAATAGATTAATAATTAGTCATCTATGATAATCATATCTGTAGCCATGTTAGTTAAGTCTTCTAGGTATACATAGATATATATCAGATAGATAGGTAGTCTTCAAACACTTCATAGACCTTGGAGAATATGGCATTTAAATAACTTAAAATTCTGTTGACGTGAGACACAATGGCTCCTGGCTGCACCAATTGATCCTGAGAGAATGTTGGGCTTCTAAGACATTTCCATTTGGAAGTTTGTCTTTTGGCACAAAACGGCCTACTGGGCAAAGAACTGCCCTTGCCTTGATGGCTGACAGTACAAATATAATGCTGTCCTTTCTGGACAAGCGGGACACAAGGAAAGCAACCACTGTACTCTGCCAAGACAGGGTAAGATGGTCTCTCAGAATTCCTGCTTCTAAAAATGGTCTGTCAGATACTCTAGGCCTGTAGCCAATTTAAATGCACCAACAATGCTGAGAAACATTAAGTGACTGTCCAGGCTGCCAGCTGTCTTGGTCTACTTTTGCAAGATTCCCGAAAGTTGCTTGCATCCATCTACCATTTCTCAGGTACCATTATGTTCCTTCTCAGGTCTTTGATGTGGTTGAAAACTAGATAGTTGTAATTTCCTCAGTTATGATAAAAGATAAGTTAGATATAAAACCTTAAACTCACAAATATAAGATAGATAGGACATCTTCTTTAATATTGTAACTGTAATTCTTGCTCGGTAATTGTTTTTTATATGTAATTTTACCATGTTAAAGTTAAAACCTTCCTTTTTAAGAAAAGAAAAAAAAGGGGAAGTGCTGTGGATATTGCTCTATATAAATAAAACACTGATGGCCAGTGACCAGGCAGGAAGTAGGTTGCCAGGCAGGAAGTAGGTGGGACAAGGAGAGAGGAGAATTCTGGGAAGCGGAAGGCTGAGGAGAGAGACACTGCAGCCACCGCCAGGACAAGCAGCATGTAAAGACTCTGGTAAGCCACCAGCCACGTGGCAAGGTATAGATTTATAAAAATGGGTTAATTTAAGATAAAAGAACAGTTAGCAAGAAGCCTGCCACGGCCATACAGTTTATAAGTGATATAAGCATCTGAGTGATTATTTTATAAGTGGATTGTGGAACTGCGGGGCTTGGGGAACCTGGAGAGAAACCCTCCAGCAACAATGTTAGGCAAGTACCATACCACTGAGATGAAACTCCCGCCCAACTTTTAAATTTTTACATTGAGACAGGGTTTAAGCTGCCCAGTCAAATCTTGAATTTATAATCTCTTGCCTCAGCTTCTGGAACAACTGAGGATACATGCCTGTGACACAAGGCCTAACTGGTTATGTTTTCCTTACTTTATGTTGCTTAAAGAGTGAGTTCAAAATCATTTTTTTTCATTCTTCTATTGCTTTCCTCAGGTTTTCATAGTGAATCCTTATTGTTCCGTATTTAAAATTAACTCAATCTGATATGAGTCAAAATTTAGATACTGAAACTGAAATTCTTACCACTGAGTGTCATGTTTAGGGGTTTGGCATGGTCTTTGTTGGTCATCATCCCCAAGGACTACATCTCTTCTTTAGTCTGATTCCTTAAAAAGGAATCTCAGATACCATCTCATGTTCAGGAAGTGTCTACACACAAGATAAACAGTGGGAAAAGGCCAATGGCATGGGATAGATACAGCATATCTTACAGTTTCCATCTAGAAGCCATTCTTGGCATTGGGGAGATTCTTTCCCATTTCTTATACTTGTATTTACACATAGGCAATTGCCAGGAAATTTCTTTGGAAATGTAAACTGCATTTTTTTTGTGTAAGGGTCAACTTTGTTTTAAGATTCACAATAGTTAAACCTGTGTTGCGGATGCCTTATGTCTAGGGAAACCATTTTTTAATGTCCTATTGCTATAGTAAGCCAGGCATCCTAAGGCTGGGCTTGCAATCTCCCTGAGAAGACTGTATTATACTGATAAAGATGATAAACATTACAGGCTCTGAGAGATGTCCTAGCAGCACTTATGGTTGTCCTTAATGCTGTACTCATTATATGTATCTTACCATATGTTGCACTGAGGAAAAAGGAAACAGAAGTCCATGTGCTTCAGAATTTCACACTAGTTCAACTAATTAGAAATAATAATATCTTCACTCAAAATTTTACAAACTCAAAATTTTCACAAACGATAAAAAGTTTAGTAAGTTGCACGACAGTGAAGTTGTACAACTTGAACTTGTCTGTTTGTAAAAAATCCATGTTTTTCAGTGACACAATGCTGACTCCACACAGTAGGCACATTGTTGGGGGGAAAACAGACTAGTTTTGACACAGTGCTTTGATACAAAAAGACCAGTCAGAAGGGGGAAAATAATTGAAAACATGGTTTATTTTTCATTGTCTTTTTTTATAATGTCTTTTTTATGGGCCTTGTATGAAGGGAAAGGCCTGGAAAGCCCTTTTGTCTGTTCATTAACTTATTAGCATCAATTACTATTGATGACATTTCAACCATGACTAGCCAGTCTGTTTCTTCATTCCCTCCTGTGTCAAAAGCAGCATGATACTGGAAGTGATGAAAGAGAAAGAAGCAGAAAAAGAGATGGATTTTCTTATAGAAATGCTAGTCTTGACATTTTATTTCTCAGTAATCTTATTGCTATTTTTTTTCTTTCTCTAACACACACACACACACACACACACACACACATGCACGCATGCATGCACACACACACACGCAAATATGCTTTGTACTATACCCTTTCCAAAAGCAGAATACTTTAGGAACCACTTCCAAGGTAACTAAGTGAGGTCAGAATATGATAAAATACAGTTTTAGAACCATATGGACTCTTCCTAATGTCAGACTTGGTTTCAAATTGTCAGCCACAATTTCCATATACATTGACAAAATCATCAAATATGCCTCAAAATCATGCTAAAATATCTGATTAGCTGATGGTAGCTAGGTTATGGGCAATTTCATTCCCCTGAAACACTTTCAAAGTACACCGGTAATTTGAATCACTGAGTACAAGATAACTTTCTGAAAATTAAATCAGATGTTTTCTCAAATCACCATTTTGTTTGATCACTGTGTTTAGTGATACACACTTAGCATTCCTCTAGAAAAAATGTGGCCTGCTATCTGTTGGAACCACTGTGACTATATAAAACACGACATTTTCTTCAGAGACCATTTTGCCTTGTCTTCTCTTGCTTAATATATAAAATGTTTATAAGTCAAATTGAAGTTAGCATTTCATATTGCTGTTATCTGAAATCTAAAGTCACCAAATTCTAGGTTTTATAGGTTATGACATTCCTTAAAGCACTAGAATAAATTTCCTGTTTATTTTGGCCAAATATAAAGCAACCTGGTAATTGCTTTCAAAGAAGAAATAGAATTAATAGGTTTGTAAGAGTTAAAAAGCATATTTTTGGGCCGGGCGGTGGTGGCGCACGCCTTTAATCCCAGCACTCGGGAGGCAGAGCCAGGCGGATCTCTGTGAGTTCGAGGCCAGCCTGGGCTACCAAGTGAGCTCCAGGAAAGGCGCAAAGCTACACAGAGAAACCCTGTCTCGAAAAACCAAAAAAAAAAAAAAAAAAAAAAAAAAAAAGCATTTTTTTGTTCTAAAATGGGAATGCTGCTAAAACTTCCTATTTGCAGTTATATATGCAACTATCTAGTGAAGATAAAACACTATTTTGCTATGCAAATATGTCTAGGATTGTGAGTTTTTTGTTTTTTGTCTTTTTGGGTTTTTTTGTTTTGTTTTGTTTTTTGTTTTTTGTTTTTGTTTTATAAATAAGCAGCAATGAGGCGAGTTTGTTCTGGCAGCATGGATACTCATCTAACAAATAATACACCCTGCATGAGCCTTCCACCAAATCATATCAATGACTCCGAACAAATACTCTCATCCCATTTCTCAAGGTGGATACAATCTGGTGTATTTTTAGAAACTATTTTTTCACCAGAAAGGGAACGTGTACTTTATTTGCTGAATTTAATTATATATTAAAATATACAGTGTTCTCTTCTATTATGAGTAATCAGGGCATGCAAATTGCAGGCTTCATCCTTACATTTTAATATGCTTCATTGGAAGATGAGCAACGATTTTTTTTTAATCTCATACATATCTGCCTGAGGGAAAACCGTTTGATCTTTGACAATTAAAGGCCTTAGGATTTAGCTATTATGCCATTAGATAATGATAATTTTATTAACTTATCTCAAATATCAGGGAAATTTGAGATCATATCAGTTTATTTAAGAAGTCAATCTAGAACACGTACTGCATTTGCATAATTTTCAAATTCTTCTCCCCTCAAAATCAAAGTCTTCCATATTAACTCATGAAATGCTTTAAAACCTGAATATTTCTCCTTCACTCAAAACCAAATCAGACACTTCTTTTTGCATTCAAGATACTATAAGTAATTTGTGTTAATCATTTACGTAGGTGCTAAGAAATTTCTAGCTATTATCTTACTTAGTTTAAACAACATTGTTAAGCATTTATAATGCCTGCTACTTACCATCATCCAGTAATCTTTCTCAACAAGTGAATATATTTTTCTCAGTTTGTTTTTCCCAGATTTCATGCAGCTTGTGTTTACTTTTAGTCATATTATATTATATGATCCCTACATAGTGTAAAAAGCATTTTTTGTTTCTCCACGCAAATACTCAAGAAATAGTTTCAGTGGAAAAAAATGTGAACAAAGTTAAAATACTATAGATAATTAACTATTTGAAAGCATTAGAAAAGGTAATTTTATATCGCGCATATTATCAGAAGATAAGATATCAGCTGATAAGGTTCCTAAATAGAATACTGATTGCAGCTGTGACTGGCCGGAATCACTGAAATGTGGAGGATGGGAATAAGGAGCACTGAACTATCTCTGGCCATTGCTGCTGCCTCATCTGATTGGACCAGGAAAAAGGGTGCCTTCCCCTAAAAGACTGTCTGGTGGCATCATTGAAGTGCAAAGCTGACTGAGTTTTAGAGTCAGATACACTGGAGAGTGCTTCTTCCCACATCAAGCGAAGCTACTGACTTAACTAAGTTCTCTCATTCTGTTTCCTTGTCTGTTGAGTAATTGATAACACCTGAAGAGCAGATGGCATGGAGACCATACCCAACAGTATAGATACAGTCCTTACCACACTGCCTGAAACTAAGTCCTTCCCTCCACACATTCACAAACACCAGTATCTCTTTGAAGTCCATAGACTTGCTTTATGATATGACAATATACAATATCATCATCCATTCATTGCTGGAACTTGGGTAATTATAATCTTAAAGAATTCTGATGTTACATATAAAGAGGCAGAATCATATTGGTTCTCAGAGGCATCACAAATCTTATACTCTCTATTTCCTCTAAAACTAGGAAATTCTCAGGCTTGTAATGGTGCTTACATCCAAGCCTAATGATCTGAGTTTCATCCCTGGAAACCACGTGGCAGAAAGAAGTGAATCCATCAGTCTGCCCTCTAACCTCCACATGTACATTGTGGCTTCCACATGTACACTGTGGCTTCCATTCATATATGCACATGAGTACACACACACACACAATAATAAATAAATATATTTTTAATTTTAAAATGGAAATTACAGCAAAAAAACTTTTGATTAGATCTAATAGTTCGTTTGTATAGAAAAAAAACTATGATGCAAAGCGAATCACATGAAAGAATTGGGCAATTTTTTTACTTGATAAAATTATTATAACCCACAACTATTCTCCAGAAATTAGAGCTGTATTTTATGCACACAATCAATTTTTGCAAAAAGACTGACAACTATATTTAGTTAGAAAGAAACATTCTTTGTCATGATGGTTCTTACAGAAACTAGTTTTCAGTTCACTTTTTATGGCAGGATTTGTACACAGGTTACAAATATCATAAAGGTAGAGCATATTTAATGTTTCTTCAATTTAAAAGTGAGTAAATTGTGATACAGGAACATTAAGGAAGATACCAAATACCTCCCTAGACTGACAAAGTTGGAATGGAGTACAATTGTTCTGATGTGAAATTTTCCATTCTCCCTGTTGTTAACATTACCAGTGTCCATATGACTGAAGGACTAATTTGTGATAAGCTCAAATATGTAATTTTCTCTCTTCAGAGTGCTGTTTCAGTGTTTTGAGAGAAAAGCAGATCTAGAGTTCAAACTCCAAATCCAGCCAAGAAGATCATTTACATCTGCTTAACATGTGTACTACTTTACTTGCTAGTTTAGTACTTGGACAAGAACATTGAACTTTTACAACCATTTAGTAGCTTATCTCAAAATCCTACAGCAGTATCCAGATAAATGGCATCCAGCTCATCTGAGTGTTGAGTTTCCAGATCATAAACTCCTAAAGGGCAGAGTCTACAATTATTTGGCTAACTTTCTATCGCTTGTGACAGTAGAAGCTTAATAAATACTATTTCATGGTAATGGTGATGATGACAAGTTAATGCTCCTCAAAGCACCATCCAACCAGTCAATTTAGTGAAAGTCAAACTGGTCATTGGATGTCATAAAAAAAATCAGTCACTTGTTTGAATGAATTATTCAAATGGCAGCTGGTTGCTTTTATGCTTGTATAGACATAACATTAAAGTTGCTTTCCATATTGAGAAGAGTTAAGAGAGTGGTACAGATCAGCTATTTATTAGTAGCCAGTGTTATCACATCAGTCAGAAACTTTAAAACAGAAAGCTGGAATCACTATTGAAACTAACAAAAATAGAATAATATAGTGTTAAAGAATCCAAGGGCAGATAAACTCTCTGGCTTAATTTCTTTTTTAATGTTTTATATAATATATTTTAATTATATTCTCTCCCACCCCCAACTCTTCCCAGATCCTTCCCACCTCTCTACCCACCAAACTCTCGTTCTCTCTCAAAAAATCAAAACAAGAAAAAAAGAAAATCCAGACAAGCTAAAGAAATGAAAACCAATAAGATAAGAAATACCAATATAAAACAAAAAGCAAGCACAGAGTAAAACATGGAGTCTGATTGTTGTTGGCCAACTACTTCTGGACTATGGCAGACACACCCACGGACACTTCAATGAAGAAAACTAATATACCCCTCCCATCAGGTATGGGTTGCAAATAGCTTCTTGGTTAAGTGTGGGAGTTTACTTACTTTCTTAACCATGACCTACTGCAATTAGAATTAAGTATCCCAGTCAGGAGGATACTATTCATTATCTTTGTCCTCCATGCTATACATATTCATTTTTTCATTAGGAAAATTACTAACAGTGGCTTTTAGCAGAAACCAAATAATGAAAACCATCAGACTTATCTTGCTAATTACCTTAGTGTGTCCTTCCCTCCTGTATTAATTATATACACAACTTTGCAACAAAAACAAAGTCATAGAAGTTGCTCCTGGATTTCAAGACTTATTCTAAAGATATTATAATTGAGGTAGCTTAGTGTTCACCAGACTACATTTATAGAGGTCAGTGCAATAAAACAGATTCTAGAAAAACCCTCAGAGATCTGTAATGAATGAATTTTTGAAAAATTTGCTAAGGTAATTCATGTGAGAGTGGTATTCTTATAAAAATGTGCTAAAATTGGATAGACATGCAAAACATATAAAAAACAAAGAAGAAACCCTCATTTTATCTCTTTTGCATAAAAATGTGTAGAAAATGTCATTGGCCAAAATACAATAATTAACATGATTTAAAAAATTTAGGAGAAGCCAGGCAGTGGTGGCATACACCTTTAACCCCAGCACTCAGCAAGGCAGAGGTGGGCAGATCTCTGTGAGTACAAGGCCATCCTGTTCTACAGAATGCGTTCCAGGACAGCCAGGGCTACACAGAGAAACCCTGTCTAAAACAAACACAAAAAAATAGGAGAAGCCAGCCATAGTGGCACACACCTCTGATTCCCATATTGGCAGAGGCAGACAGATCTCTGTGACTTTAAAGCCAGCCTAGTCTGCACATAGTGAGTTCTGGGACAGCCAAGGCTATGTAGAAATACCGTATCTCAAAAAGAATAAAACAAAACCAAAAATTAGAAATCTTAAATTTGATAAAGATTTCTTAAATACAAGAAAAGCATCTTAATGTAGAAACCAATAAATCCATCATAATTGATCAGATTTAAAGATTTTGTTCTGTTATCTAATATCTGTGCATGGGCATGTGCTTAAATGTAGGTTAGCACACTTGTGGCAACCAGTCTTTCTCTACCATATTTTTCCAGATAGGGTCTCCCACAGAATTTAGATCTCATGTATTCAGCTACACTGGATGGTCAACATGCCCCTCTTGTCACTGCCTGCACAGTGCTGAGATTACAGGCACTAGACACCTGACCTAGTTTTTTACATGGATGCTAGGGATGGATAGAAACCAGGTCCTTATGTTTGTGTGGCAAGCTCTACTGATTGAGCTATCTCTCTGACCCCAAAGCTTCTTTTGTTTGTTTTTTACTTTGTTTTCTTATTTATTTATTTATTTATTTATTTATTTATTTATTTATTTATTTATTTATTTTTTCAGACAGAGTATAGCCCTGGCTGTCCTGGAAATTGCTTTGTAGACCAGGCTGACCTCAAACTCACAGAGATCAGACTGACTTTGCTTACCGAGTGCTGGGAAGTGCATGCTTCACCACTCTTGACAATATATTTAAAAGTTATCTATGTAGATGTGAGAAAGTAGGGTGTGGATAGGGATAGAATATTTACTAAGCCATTACTATGGGATATGTATTCACATCTAAAGACTTGGAGCTAGGAGCTTCCAATGAGAGAGAACATGTGATGTCTGTCTTTCTGGGTCTGAATTACCTCACACAATACAATCTTTTCTAGTTTCATCTATTTGCCTGTAAATTTCATGATTCTGTTTTTCTAAGATGAATAGTAGTATTCTGTAGTGTATATGTATATTTTCATTATCCATTTGTCAATTAATGGGCACTTAGGTTGTTTCCATTACTTAGCTATTGCGAATAGAGCAGCAATAAACATGGGTGAGCAATGAACATATCTGAGGACTAGGATATTGAGTCCTATGGGCATATGCTAGAAAGTAGTATAGGTAGGTCACATGATAGATTTATTTTTAGCTTTTTGCTTTTTGATACTTCTCCACATTGTTTTCCAGAGTAGCTGGGTGAGTTTGCAATCCTACCTGATATTTATGTACCCAGAGAAATGTTATACTAGGGAAGTTTGTTTGTTGTGTAATGAGATCTCATGCTAACATTACAGAGGGGTTTTATTATATAAAATGCCTTTCTTTTTCTTTGCCCCCAAGGGCAGAGATATAGTCCAATCTCATATGGTTCTAGAAATGAGAAACATGAGAACTATTTTAAGTTGTTCACATTTTTGCTCTCTCTATGACTCTCATGTCTCATGGCTTCCTGACTCTGTCCATTTGTCACTGTGTATACTGGTTCTAACAGTCTGTAGCCATAGCAAAAGTGGATACAAGGAAAGAGACCACTGTAATCTGCCAAGACAGGGTAAGATGGTCTTTCAGAATTTCTGCTTCTGAAAATGGTCTGTCAGATACTCTAGGCCTGTAGCCAATTTGAATGCACCAACAATGCTGAGAAACATTAGGTGACTGTCCAGGCTGCCAGCTGTCTTGGTCTACTCTTGCAAGATTCCCGAAAGTTGCTTGCATCCATCTTCCATTTCTCAGGTACCATTATATTCCTTCACAAGTCTTTGATGACATTGAAGACTAGCAGTTATAATTACAACTTAGATAGAACATATTAAGTATTAGATTCAGGTTCTTTAGGATATGACACCTTTTGGAATGATCTTTGTAACATGCCATTTACCTATGCTCTATACTTCTCTGGATTTTAGTATCTGTTTCTTGCTTGATATTGTTTGCATTAGTTGTAGATCCATGTTATCTAGGTCATTATCCCTCATTATTCCTGGACAATATTTGATAACCATTCCTTTGTATATAATCTTGTATCAAGTTAGAACCATCTTATTTAGACAAAAGGGGGAGATGTAGTGGATAGTCATTCCAGCTTTGGTCTGAAAGTTCCAACCCCCATTGAGGCTTCGGTAACTATCACGCCTACAAGGTGGGGCCAAGAGAGGGCCCTGAAGACCCAAGATCCGGGTGCGCTGCCTTCTCTTGGTTCCCAGACCCTGGACGCTAGAAGTAGACCGAACAGAGTTTTCCAGAGAACATCGCCAGACTGTGCTACGTCTTCCCCAGGCCCTGTAGCCTATTCCTTCATTTGTGAGTTACCCCACAATATAAACCTCCTTTTTTACTACGTGGAATGGTCTTAATAATTTCACCAATAAATGACACTTTATTAGAAAACACCAATTACCCGCTTCCAGCAGGTATCAATTTCAAATTGCTTCTTTGTTAGGAGTGGGGAATCTCTCACATGGCCTGCTATTTATTAGCTGGTCTAGGCTAGATGGTCAGTGATAAACCTGTCTCTGTCTTCCCAGAGAAGTGAGTAGCATCATGCCCAGCGGTTGTTTTTTTTTTTTTTTTTTACTAAAATATGCATTCTGGGTCTTGACCTCATGTCTTTATGTTTTCACGGCAATGATTTTACTGACTGAGCCATCTCCCAGTCCCACCCCCCCAGAAGGTCTTCTACAGGCCAAATGAAGCAATGTAGTTAGTTGAGTTATACATGAATCAGATTATAGGGTACTGTTCTAAATTCAATACAATGAACATCCTTATCTATATACAAAAATTGCCCCTTCTAAAACTATGTGAATTCTTTAGAGGCTTATACGATTTCAGTGAGTTTATTAAATTAAATCATTTTCTCTGAGAATCAATTATACTAAATATCAAATATATCAGACTGATTTTTTATGAACTATCCCCAAAAGACTAAACCCATGAACAGAATGAAGAAATTAATTTAAAAATCAAATGCTATAAAAAAGACCACTTGACAAGCTGTCTAGCACGTATAATAGTTAATATAAAAAACAGCAATGGCATGCCATATCCTGTATTATTCATTAAGCCTGTTTCTAGTCTTTTTTTGTATAAAAGAAAATTTTTATTTTTACACTAGAACCACACAAATGCCTGTCTTCATAGCATCCTGCCTTAAGATCTGGAAGTTCCTGATAATGGAGTCTCAAATGCTATTAATAGACTATTGTTACATACTGGATGTTTTGGAGACAGGAGGGTTAGAAAGAACACTGTTGAAAGAATTAGTATGAAGGGGAAATTCATATAAAATCATCTTAATTGTGTTCAAAGATAATTTCACCTTTTCTTCTTATGAAAATTAGTTGAATTATGAAAAGATGTTTTGATAAATACTCATTTCTCTGCAACAAAACAAATACTTTAAGATTGTAAGCATTTGAAATTTAATTGATGCTGTAGATATGTATCTATATCTATTATATAATTCTATAGATATGAGTGTATGTTATCATAAAAGAAAGCCTTCCTCCTTTGGTAGGCAGAAAACCTTGACTGATGGTCAAAGTAAAAGCATAAGGATAGCATAGCATTGTGGGATTCACTCCATTTCTCTGAATGTTAATTTCCTCATCATATGTTGCCAGATCAAGAAGTACCACTTACAAATTTTATTAGACAACAGATAAGTTTGGCATAAGTATTTCCCAAACACGTAGAGAATCTATCTATAAAAAAAGAATCTTTCACTATATACCTGATATCAAATTTAACTAGAAGGCCACTAAGAACTATATTTCTTTTATTTGTTAAAACAACAACCAGGTAGAAATTTCATTTCTAAGGGGTTTAATCCAGATAATTTGAAAGGATCATTTCAGAAAGAAAACATCCATATTTTTGCTGCACATGATATGAATGTGGAGGATGATCATAAATCTCTGTTTATCAGAAATGGGTTCTCAAAATTGAGTCACCTTAAGAATCATCTGGAAAATTTTTAGAAATATGGAATATCCTAAGAAATTCTGTTTCAACTGTTCTGAAGTCAAGCCAGGGAACCTGAACTTTTGCCAGACAATTCAGGTAAACAGATAAAAACGTCAAAGGTCATGCTATAAAAAAGAATGTGAGAGCTAGAGATGCAACTCAGTTGGTAGACTGCTTATCTAACAGGCACAAAGCCCTGCACCAGCACCACGCAAATCAGGTTTGGTGAAACAAGCCATTAATCCCACTATTTAGGAGGTAGAGAAAGAGGGATCAAGAGTTCAGGGTTATCTTTGTCTGTATGACAAGTTTGTGGTTACATAAGACACCATCTAAAATTTTGTCTTTAATGGTATGCCAGTTGTGGGAGTACACACCTTTAATCCCAGCACTCTGTGAGTTCAAATCAAGTTCCAGGACAGCCAGGGCACTGTTATACAGAAAAACCTTGTCTTGAAAGTCCCCACCCATCCGGGCGTGGTGGCACACGCCTTTAATCCCAGCACTCGGGAGGCAGAGCCGGGCGGATCTCTGTGAGTTTGAGGCCAGCCTGGGCTACCAAGTGAGTTCCAGGAAAGGCCTGGGCTACCAAGTGAGTTCCAGGAAAGGCACAAAGCTACACAGAGAAACCCTGTCTCGAAAAACCAAAAAAAAAAAAAAAAAGAAAGTCCCCACCCAGAAGGATGATGATGATGATGATAAGAAAGAATGGAAGAGAGTAAAAAAGGGAGGGAGGGAGGGAGGAAGAATATCTCACAAAAAGTACTGAGATAGCTCAGTGTTTAGTGGTGATTGCTTGTCTGAATTTGATCCAATGAACCCACATAAAAATGGAAGCAGATAAGCTCTTCCACAAAGTTGTCTTTTGATTTCCATGCCAACACACAGACATCATGCGCTCACACACACACACACACACACACGTAATTATTTTAAACACTGGGTATAACACAGTATTATGAAAATATTATGATAAAACCTGTTAGTGGGTATGCTAACATAAAAATAATTTTCAGAAACAAGCCTGTGACATTCTCCTGTGAATGCAAAAATCACAAGCACCTACATGACAGACCTGTTCCTCCCACTATCCATTTCTTACCATACTAACTTTTTGACACTGCCTGTATAACTACATAAAAGAACCACTTTGCATGACACATATTCAATTTTAAACTGGTCGTGAAACTGTTCTTCACTAATGTTGTAAAATTGGGAGCAGTTGCCTACAATGATATTCATATTTGAAGGAAAGCATTTTAGAAAAAGTAAAAAGAAATTTCCCTTAATAATTGGGACATATTTAGTGGAGAATAGGTATAGAAATAGCAGAGGCAACATTTGTTTTGGGGAAAAAACATATGGTGCAATGTTCTGAAAAGAGAAAGCTAATTATTATTTTTGAAAGCTAATTATCTTAATCAAAATCAACCTATTAGGCTAAAACTCTGAAATATCAAAAATTACTGTGTAAACTTTCTGAACAAATGCCTCAAATGAGGATTCAATATTCTGCAATTGTCCTTTCCCACTGAATATTTAAATACTTGTTGTAATGGCATTTGAAAAGAGAAGTATGTCTAAAAGTCAGCATTTAATCAGCATCACCACCATAAGTTATTGCTATCATCATAGTCAGTTTTACTTTATTTGTTTCATTAAGCAGTTATATTGACTCTTTTGATGAGGGCCAGAAAGTAAGTTTTACTGACCTAATCACTAATGACTTAATAACAAACATTGTATATGAACACATTTATGTATCCAGATAACTATGAGATAAGAAAGTACTTCAATTTTTCTTAAAAGCAATGCATCAAGGTGGGTTTGAAAAAGAATTGCCCCACTCTTTAGGTATCTATGATTCTGTAGTTTTTAAAATAATTTAAGAATTTTATATAATGCATTTTGATCATATTCATTCTTCTCCCAATTCTTTCTAGATTCCCCCTCCACCTCCATACTCAACCACTTTTATGCACGCCCATCTATCCCAGTTTGTGCTGGCCAACTATACATGGGCATGAGAACAGCCATGGAGTGTGGTTGATATACTGGGTGTCATAAGAAATGTGACTTTCCCTCTCCACACAGCAATCAAATGCTAATGGTTTCTCAGACAAAGTTAGGACTTTGTACTCACCTTCCTGCCTCCATTCTGGGATTTTGTCTGGCTTGGGCTTATGGTTTTATGCATGCTGTCACAAACTCTGTAAGTTCATAGGTCCAGCTGCCATCTTGTGTATGGAAAGCACTACTTACTTTAATTCACCACCTCTGGCCCTTAAAATTTTTCCACCTTCTGTTCCAAGTAGATCCCTGAACCTTGCCGGGAGGAGTGTGAAATAGACATTCTATTTTCTCTTAAGATATTTGTATTTCAACTTTGCCAAAGAGAAGTAGGGTGAATTCATTATAAAATGGTGTGTTAGACTTTCTTGAATAAACTATTTGTACTATATGGAAACAAAAACAGTAGAATTAGAAGTTGTAGGTTGGACTGTAGAGCCCAAGTTTGGGGGCTTAATTTCCAAATCCACAATCTATTAGTTATGTTGTGGCAATATATCACTATAAAAATATATCTCACATTTTAACAGACTGGAACTTTTCCTGGACCTCAAAACCAAAGTTAATAAAACACCTTGAGGTCAGTTAAGTCTTAAGACAGCTATTCTACTGTATAATCAGCCTATTTGTTTAACCTGCCTTAAAGACAATATAACAACCAACCTTACTTGCCTTGGATTTCCCATGTAATTAGCTTTTACAACATTATTAATGTATAGCTGTAATCTTAAATTATGTGTATATTTCTAGGCCACCTGACCCATGAGTAATGCTTATGTGTGTGTTACGATAATTATTTCCTGAAAACAGAAAATAGGATGAAAGCAGCTTTATAAAATGAATATCCAATATAAATGTTGGACACAGCATACAGACATTGCTTGATAGCATGTTTGTTCATTATCTGGGTTATCTACATCATCTGAAATCAGCACTGAATCCCATGTAAAACTCTGTTAATGATTTCTGTAAAGTATCCCACTCCTTCACTATGTGATGCTTTCAGTGGTGTTCAGTAAAAGAGCAAAGTCATTTGATAGGGATGCAAACAGAAGGACAGTCAGACAGTCACAGACACAGGGACAGATTCACAAGACAACATTACAAGCAGGCACAGATACAAATAAAACATAGACAGGGTGATGGACGATACAGGCAGAGAGAAAGAAGCAGGGGATTTAAGTCTGGTGTAATTCTTTATCACATTACACCAAGGGCAAGCACTTTATTGATTTCTTTTCCTTATTGTGGCACTGACACATTATTGGTGACTCTGTGTTTATTGTTAATGTATTCAAAGACACTATTTGATTCTGGAAATGTTACTAGTTCTCTCCCTCTTTAAGAGGGACTTAGGACTTACCTCATCGACTGTTCTAAGGATGCAGTGAGATTATAAGGTAATTGTATTGGAATAATACTTAGTGCTTAAGAAGTACACAGAAGTTGAATGTTGGCAAAAGTTGTTTTCATTGCAATTCTGGTATATGGCTTTTTCATATATTTTTCTTGTTGGTGACAACTCCCTGTCAACATTTCTTCAGAGTTCATCCCAGTGTATCAAATGATCTCTGCTGAACTTGTTAAATTCCCAGGGTAAAGATCGTATGAGGTGAGTCCACAAAGTGGCCAAAGTGGCCCATGATTTGTTTCCTGCTATATTCCTGTGACTTAAAGGCAACTCCAAGGCAGGTGATCTTAGTTCTCTGTCTTAGTTTTCACATCACTGGGACAAAATATGTGACTCAAGCAACTAAAGGCAGCAAGGGCTTAATTTGGATCAGTTTACTGATTATATGTATATTATAGTACATCATGGTGGAGGGCATGCTAGCTCAAGTCCTAAGAGGTCCAGCTCCTGTTTTAATTCAGTTTCCAGAGATTTAAGTTGGAACAGGTTATTGTCCAAGCTCACTTACTGTTCTTTTCTTCCATTGGTTTGAACTTCCACTGTGTGACATGGACCCACCCTGAAGTTTCTCAAGTTTGATGTACACATTCCTTCATTCCCAGGCAGTTTCTCTCACCGAGGAAGGAAGTTTTAGAGGATGGTGTTCCTAAATTACAAAGAGCTTTGCACAAAACAGACAATATTTGCTAAATAAATAAATAAATAATGATTATGCCTTTTGCTTTATGTTTTTCTACTGTTGCCCAACTTTGTGCTTATGTTCTTTATTCCTTAATTTTAATGAGCTCATTACCACTCAGCTCCTCCACCAATATTGCTTTGCTTAATGATTTCAATTTCACTCTTGCCTATTGGGTGTTTCTAGAAAAAAATGACTATCTAAATTCTCATCTCTAGTGAATAATACTTTGACATGGTAGGTGGTTAATATCTTGAGAAACTATAAGCCAGTGTGCTAGATTTTTAATTCTCATACATGGCATGTATTTCCAATAAGGCAAAAGGTCACAAATTAAATAGGTTTTGAACCTGACAATAGTTTAACATTATATTTAAGGAAAAATTATATAAAGTCTATATTTGCCTATCACTAATAACTGAGAGCCAGACTATCAGATTAGTACTTTATTAATGCAATGCAAAGAGGAGAGAAGATGAATATGCCAAATTTAGGATACACTGGATATCTCATTTAGAGAGAACTTAACTAGAACCCAGAAACTTGTTGATAAGTTATTTGTTTTTTTTTGTCCAAAGTTTTCTCTATTCTTTCTTTTAATTTTGTGTGACTTTGTGAGTTTATGTGTGCCGCGTGTGGACAAGTGCCCAAGGAGACCATAGGATGTCAAGTCACCTGGTAGCTGCCCGATGGTGCTGGAGACTGGACCTGGCTCTTCTAGAAGAAAAACAAGTGATTTTCACCACTGCACCCTCTCTCCAGACCATTAGTAATATTGTTCTTCCTTTTCTCTTTTGAGACATGGTTTCTCTGTGTAGTCCTGGCTGTCCTGGAACTCATTCTGTAGACCAGGCTGGCCTTGAACTCACAGAGATCCACCTGCCTGTGCCTCCTGAGTGCTGGGATTAAAAGTCTGTGCCACCACCATCCAGCATTAATAATGTATTTCAAATTTCGGGTCAGGGCCTCATTTTGTACTTTGGAAATGAATAGCATCTCATAAATGTCCCATTGAGTCAAGAGACTCATACTACCTAATGTTGACTTTCCGAAGACTTGGAGGGGAGATGACCTTCAATGGTCAGAAGAAGTATGTCACAAAATACCATCTTGACTTCTCAGGACATCCTACAGTGAGCATCTCACAAAGCATACTCAGCATAGATGGCAGGTTTGCTGTGCAGGGAGAGATCTCCATTGAATGTTCATGAGGCAGTTTTGACCAGGTTTACTTATGCATGTAACATTTTTGTGTGGGTTACCTATACTGTCAACTTCTTTTTCTTTCAAAAACTTCTTGATTTTTATAATCTAAAAGTTTTGAACATCTTCTGTAACTGAGATGAAGTATTGCATTCCATTTTTAGAAAGTGAAAATTGCTGTTCTCAAATGGAAACAAATTTTACATCAAAGAGCTCAAATTCAATGCCGAGGGGAAAAAAGCCAAATATGTAAAGCATTCTAGCAGCTGGAACTGATATTGGCAAAGACTGTGTCTAAACATGCAAAGTGAGAAGATACGGGGTAATTTTTAAATAATTCCAGAAGTTTCAAAGCTTTGTTATAATTAACTGAGTGCTTAGACTAAGGTAAGCCTTAACCGAAATGGCATGAAGAAATAACTCAAAACTCCATTTAACTTTACATAGACAAAGACAGACCTTATCTATCATACTACAAACTCAGATGTTTTAAAAACTTTGGGTAATTTACTGCATTTTTTTCAGTCTTTATCCAGATGCCTAGCAATATAGAGCCAAAACCAAGGCCAGTGAGACTATGGAACTTTTCCCAAAGGGCAGAGTAAATTTTTCTCCAAATATTCCATGATTGCAAGGTTGTTTCAGTTGAATATAATTATAGTGTTAGAGTTTTAACAGGCATAGGACTGACTATGTATCCAGAGCCTAGTGAAACTCTGAAGGATGCAGTTTGGATCCTTCAAATCTTATCTGTAGCCACTGATGGCTCCTTTTGTCATACATTTTAGTTTGTTAGAAGGGAAAATTTAGACAGAAGATGACTAGAAAAATGAAAGAGATATAGAAATGTCTCATAAAATTGTCTAAATCCCCAGTACATAATCAAGGTAGAAAAAGCTGTATTTAATAGCATATTCTAATTTAATAATTAGAAAGAATGAGATGGATAGGGGAGAGGAGGAGGAGAAGGTAAAGGTCACAAGGTTGTATATGTGTTGCCTCACTGGGCAATGGAATTCTCAAATTATCCAATTTCAACATTTCCTATGATAAACTCTAATAGTATTGTGCCTGTGTGAGTATAGAAGATACAGGGAGTGAAATTGGCATGTATGAGAGAAGAGATGAAAGGAAAAAGAAACATACATAGATGGGAAGACAGAAAAGAGTAGAATTTAAAATGCAGCCAATATCCACATGACATACCTCCAACTTTTGTAATAGAATATTTAGGAGCATAATTGCCCTGACAAGTCAGAAAACTCTACCCAAAGAATAAAACTGAATATTATGCCACAAATAAAGTATGTTATGGAGTTAGTTCATCTGAAAAATATGTCTTGGTTTGAAATTTTGAAAAAAAAAAATAGCTTGACGAGAAAATTACTTTGCTGAGTTCGGGTTTTATTATTATTATTGTTGTTGTTGTTGTCCCCTATCAAACAGCATATAGATTAAGGAGCCACAAGTAGTTGTGACCAAAATTTGTTTATTTAAGAATATGATCCATGTCATTTCTTTCTGATTCCAACAATTAGTGAAAATTAAACAACTTAGTATTTCCAATGCAGTGGTTATTTTGGAGAAATGTCTTAAATATATGAATCATTTTTATATAGATCTTGGGGGAGTTGAGGAAGGGTAAACATGATCAAAAATACAGTCTATAAAATATTTTAAATGAAAAAGGAAAATATTTTCTCAATAATTTGTTTGTAGTTTTGATTTTCTTTTTTCTTAGTTCTTTGAGAATTGTACACAGCTCTATTTTGATAATACCTTCCTCCCCCAGCTCCTGAAAGATCCACCAACTCTTACCTACACACCCAAATTTGTGGCTGCTACTTCTTCTGCATTTTTATCTTTTTACTCCCCTCATCATCATTCTCTTCCTCTTCTTCATCAAATTGTGCTGTGCATATAAACTTAGATGTATTAACTTTCTACTAGAGAAGAAGATGGGCATGAACTTCAATGTGGAGAGAGACAGAGAGAGAGAGAGAGAGAGAGAGAGAGAGAGAGAGAGAGAGAGAGAGAGAGAGAGAGTTTTATTTTTTTAAGGACCTTGTAGGTCTACCATGTGATCAGTATCTTTCTCTAAAATAAGGATTAATGTTGAGCTGTTAGTAAAGAATACTCCCTCCCTGCCAAAAATGTCACATTAGGTTAGATTGTTGTTAAGACATGCACACAAGCTTGTTGAATCATTTCCTTTCATATGCCCTTCTCAAAGTCTATTTCACTTTTAATTCTCCAAGGAAAAGTTTCTTTGAACTTGTATGACCACAAGAATACAGGTTCTCTTAGTTTCTGGAAATATTTTATGAACATAATTTTTATAAAGATATGTCTCTAGAACACTAACAAATGAAAAAGAAGTGTAAGGTGCTTTCACATCTGTGCATTCTATTATACTTACTCAAATAAACAAACAAGTTGTACTAAATGGTAAATCCTAGCAAATCCTATATAAATTCAGTCATCCTCCATTCTGAAAACACAAAACAGTAAATGGTTGATGAGATATGGGATGATTCATTTGCTTGTGCATAAATGGTCAGTTCTCAGAAATAATTTATCACTACAACACATACAGGTCCAACATAGTGATATTGTTTTAAAAAGACATTTAAAGAAATAAAATGCCTATCACTGGTGATACAAAAGCATAACTTTATTTATCAGTTTATTTAGAGTTAAGGCAGTTATACATCATGAATATATTTGTGTAATTACTAGAAATTTAAGGACTTATGAGTGTCCACTGAGGGAGAGACAGTATTGTATTCAAACTCAGAGAGAGAAATCTAGGAGTTGTAAAATAGCTTTGAAATCGATGGGGTTTTGTCATTAAGCATGAGCACTTGACAAATCTCTTTGATTTCATAGATTGTAAATCCATGCAACACGAAACTGAGCTATTGATTGTGCTAATCTATATAGTGATTACTTGCATCTGCAGTCTGGACAGTGTGCTCAAGTAGTACTACATAGGGAAAAAGTAAAAATGTTAACTGGGTCTTAGCTTTCTACTCTGATTTCCTTACTAAAACAGCAATATGTTTGTGTGTAGATAGTCCAAAAGTCATTCTTGTTAATTTATTTATGCATATGCAATGTAGTATCAAGAATATTCTAAATGAATATAATCTGATACCAACTTTTAAGAATTTTCATCACTTTAGGAAAAGACATATGCATACACATAAAGAATCCACTTGAAGACACTCAGTTACCAACTTAATGAGAACATCAGGCCCAGGACTCATATTTTAAGTGTTGGATTTCTTTAATTTTCTGAAGAAACAAAAACAGAAAGTAAATCAATATGACTAATGCATGTAACCTGAAAAATTGAAAATGAGACTTCTGTGAAAATAATGAGTTGACAATTAGACCTGTAGCTAAAAGTATATTGGGGAATTAATATCTTCAATTACTTTCTTAAGTATATATTCCATACTTTAGGTCTTATTATTTAAAGAACTTTAAAAAAATAACAGTATTCTCAGAATTTGTTCTTGAACTCAGATATATGGCTGCCTCTGTCTCCCAAGTACTGGGCTTAAAGGCATGCACTGCCACACTTAACATCACATTCTAATTGTAAATATATGTGGGTAGAAATATATATGCAATAGGTAATCAGATTAGAGTAAATAGGGTTAGTTTCTCACTACAGATATTTAGCAGTTGAGTTGAACTTTATTATAGTTCTGTCATAAGGCTGTTTAAATGAACTAAGTTGCAGGAAGAATGTGTATGGCACTTTGAGGATGTTATGGAGAGGGTTGTGGCTGAAGTGTGGTGAAAGAAGCTAATGGGAAGATGTAGTCAAATTAAGAAACAGATTCTGTAGAATATTGTAGGCAGTTATAATGATCATCAGCACTGAAGGAGAACTCATTAAAGGGTATTAAACAAAAAGGTAACATAATTTGACTTCTTAAAATTATTCAGTTTTTAACATTACGAGGAGCTATACCAACATGACAACATAAACATGAGTTTAACAAGAACAATACACTTGCTAACATGGATGGAGGAAAACCCATGAAGCCTCAGCCCTACTCAAAGAACTAAGGCCTCCCGAGAGAAGAAGAAATAGTCTTCCCTAGGGAAGAGCACCTCAATTGGTTATCTAATACCAAATGGTCAACCTGAAAACACATAATACAAGTACCATTATACAGACTCAGCAGGTGGTATTTATGTATTTAGAAATGTGTGTGTGTGTGTGTGTGTGTGTGTGTGTATGTGTGCATAACAACAAATAATGAAAAAAGAGTCCATGAATTTGAAGGAGAACAAGAAGGGGTATATGGGAGGGTTTGAAGGGGAGAAATTATGTGACTATAATCTCAAAAGTATTCAGTTTTGAGAACAGAATGAATAAAATAGATATTCAAAAAGACATTTACAGTACAGGAGTTATATGATTGGTCAAGATGGTAAAAGTTGATGACTCCTTTGTTGCTCAGATTTCTAAAGGTCTTGCTAACTCCATGAATCCTCTATTGGAATGCCTCTGAGTCCTCGCCCAAAAGGCCCCAGCTGAAAAAGCCTCTAGCTAAAAGGGGCACTTCTGCCAAAAAGCCTTTAGTTCTGTCTCCTCAAGCCTTATATATCTTTCTACATCCACCCATCACTTCCTGTGATTAAAGACTTCCCAGTTCTGGGATTAAAGGTGTGAGCCACCACTGCCTGGCTCTGTTTTCTCTCCTAGACTGAGTTAGTCTCATGTAGTCCAGCGTGGCTTTGAACTCACAGAGATCCAGACAGATCTCTGCCTCCCAAGTGCCAGGATTAAAGTTTTGTGCCACCACTGCCTGGCCTCTATATTTAATCTTAGTGTCTTGTTTTGTTCTCTGATCTTCAGGTAAATTTTATTAGGATACACAATATATCACCACATTTCCTCCTTTTTGTGTAAAATAATAAAAGAAGATTATAACTAATAAAAGAAAAACTGTGTATAATAAGTATATATAATATATACAGTCAAGAATTACATAAACAATGTTCAGTCCATAAACATTTGACAAATTCAGAGAAAATACTCCATTATTTATCCTATTTGGTGAGTCCAAAAGGTTGTACCTAATTCACTTTCTATCCTAACTTGTATTACCAACTGAAATCTATCTTTTGATGTCTTTCAAACTGACACATTTTCCACCTCTTTAGTGAGTTTCTTTTCTGAATTTGTTAACAAGGAAAACTATATAACTATCCAAGCTTCAACTCCCTCAGAGACCAAGAAGGAAATAATATTACCTAATTAAGCTTCCAAAAAAACAGAAACAGCTGGCTGCCTGGACAATCACCCAAGGTTCCTCTGCAACACTGGAGCATCCATCTTCGGCCTATGGGCCTAGCATATCTGACAGATTTATCTGTGAAGCAGGATTTTCTAAAGGGCTGTCCTACTTTGTCTTGGCAAGGTTGAGCAGTCCTTTCTTTTGTGTCCTGCTTGCCCATTTGGACAACATACTGTCGGCAGTTGACGCAAGTGAACTTTCTTGCCCAGTGACTAACTTTTACCACAAAAAATTAAACTCTATATAGAGTTTCTTCAATGCCCACCATCTTCTCTGAAGTAGATTGGTGCTGCTAGGGGCAGACATGTCTCATTGTCATAAAAAAAACTATGTTATTAAAATATCTTAAATGCCATATTCCGTAGATCTCTAAAGTGTTTGAAGATGACCTGTTTATCTAAAATATATCTCTGTTTGCCCTTGAAAACATACCTAACCTGACAAGTTCGATTGTAATGACTAACTGCTAAATTGCATTTCTTTATATCTTAATTAATTGGTAATAATAACTTTCAAGAAGTAGCAATTTGTGTTGCATTGTTAAATGAACTGTATAGGTATAATACCTTGAACAAGTTAGAAATATATGTACAGTATTTTCTAACAAAAATCCATCTCCAATTTTTATCAATATACATAATTTGTATACAATATACAAAAATCCAATCCAATGTAAAATATTTAAAACTAGTAGTTTTTTTAAAAGTAGATTCTTATCATAGCCTCCCTTTTTTCTTTTCAGAGTAGATTCAATTTATCCTATCACTCCTTCTTCAAACAGTTGTCCCCAAATGGACAAAGACTTTGATGTTTATCAGATTAGCATATGTGAAACTCTATGGCTACACATAGAGTAGCCTTAGACAAGTATGGCACACAGACATCCTCTAGAGCGTACTTAGCTATTGCAATGTTTTCTGCAATTACGAAATTAAATACACAACATTGCACATTACTGCATTTTAATTTCCATTATTATTGACATATCTCTATGTCATGATATATGAAAGAATATAATTTTACATTAGAAAGACTGGAAAGTTTTAGACATTTTTCCCCTAGCATAACATTAAACAGATATAAATAGTTGGATAATATATCTTAATAAGAGTTTGGACATCAATAAAAAATTTAATTCAGTCAACAAACAACCAAGAAAATGTAATATTCAGAATGGAAGGAAATTTTGTGGCATTTTTGCTCACTCTAGCCTCATGTTTTATAGATGATAGACATGGGGCATTCTTTTAGATTTATATTATTTCATATGAATGATTATCATGCCTTAATGTATATGTATGTGTATTTTATGAGTACCATGTGCATGCCTGGTGCCCTCAGAATTCAGAAGAGTTTATAAGAATCCCTGGAACTGGGCCAGGTGGTGGTGGCGCACACCTTTAATCCCAGCACTCAGGAGGCAGAGGCAGGCAGATCCCTGTGAGTTCAAGGCCAGCCTGAGCTACCAAGTGAGTTCCAAGAAAGGCACAAAGCTACACAGACAAATCCTGTCTCAAACAAACAAAAAAACAAACAAACAAAAAGAATCCCTGGACCTGATTTATCAATGGTTATAGGCCATGCTATGGATGCTGGGAACAAAACCAATATTCTCTGCAAGAACAAAAAGTGCTCTTAACTGCTGAGCCATCTCTCAAGCCCAGAAAAGATACAATTTTAAAGAAATGATGGCACAATATCCAGTTACTCCCTAAGAGCTGAAGAAAGCATAATTCACCAGTTTTGCAGCCTCAAGCTAAACAAAGCTCTAGGAAGCAGTTAAGTGTGGCTTGTGAAACTTAGAAGGCAACTAAATATAGACACCCACATACTAATCAAAAGAGATTGCCAATACAGTGAAAACAACAAGTGTCAGTATAGCCATTAGGAAATTTCAAGACAAGAAAGAGAAAAGTGATTATTTAAGTAGATAATGGATCCAAATCCCCCCAAATTTGAGAATCTTGGGTATACAAACCCAAAGAGCTCAAGTAGAAGAAATGATATAATAGTAACATTTGCAATGACAAAAATATGAAAGCAACCAGTGATAAATGTATTAAAAATGGTACATGTACACAATGGAGTATTAGTCTTAAGAATGGAATTCTGACACATTCTACAGTACTAGTTAAACTTGGAGACATTGGACTAAGTGAAATAAGATAGTAATAACAGGATTAACATTGCACAATTCTCTCTCTCTCTCTCTCTCTCTATATATATATATATAAAGATATATATATATATATATATATATAAATTTATATGGGACATAGAATAGTGGTTGTCAGAGAATGATATAGGAAAATGGGGGTATGGTATAATGGGTACAGGTTTTTCAATTAGCAAAGTTGGATGCTCTTGAGATGGATGGTAATGCATACAACACAAAATTTTGAATGTTCTAAATCCAATGAGTTGTCTGGCCTAGCAAAATATGCCCCTGGGAAAAAAAGAAAGGACACATTTGTATAGGGGTAACCAAACATTTTCTGATTAGGTTTAAGTCCTTTTCACAGGAAGAAACTCTTCTTTGTACTATAAATCTCTCCCAAACCCCACGGCTGGAGAGCCCACAGGCCCAAAATGTAAACCTACTACTATTTTGCTAAATGGGCATAATATCAAACTGTCTTTTAAGTATGTATCTCAATACCCACAGATTAGTACACCTTTCATTATAGAAGCTGCTTTTTGCAGACAATGCAGACAGTGGACTCACAAAGGATCAAAGTGTCTGTGGAGTTCTTACTCATAAAAGGGATATCTATATCACACCCATTGTTCCACAAGATGCAGGCAAATTTTCAGAGGAGGGGCTGGAAACATTGTAATAGCATAAGGTCAGAGAGAACTGAGGTATAATAACAGTGTCATCTGGATGTGACAGGACCAATGCACTCATGAAAACATGAAATAATTAGAGTTGGGGTTTACTGTTCAATCAAACCAGTCATAATTCCAGAATCTACACGGGAAGGAGTATTGACTATTGACAGCTACTAGGAAAGATAGAGTCAATTTTCTTTAGAGATGGAGTCCTTGATAAGTAAACCGTTTTCTAGTGTTAATTATCACAAACACACATGCACTCATAGACTCACCCACATAGGTGGGCAGAACTGAATAGGCTCAGTGGGTTATTGAAAAAAGAGAGGATGTGAAGTTGGGAGTAGGATTTGGGGAGGATCTGGGAGGAGTTTGAGGAGAGAATACAGGATGGATATGATCAAAATGAATTGTATGCATGCATAAAATTATCACAGAATAAAAATACTATAAAAATTCCAAATTTTGTTTTTTTATTTTATTTTACAATACTATTCAGTTCTACATAACAACCACAGATTCCCTTGTTCTCCCCCTTCCTGCCCCCCTCCCCTTCCCCCCAGCCCATCCCCATTCCCACCACCTCCAGATCAAGGCCACCCCCGAGGACTGAGATCGACCTGATAGACTTAGTCCAGGCAGGTCCAGTCCCCTCCTCCCAGACTGAGCCAAGTGTCCCTGTATAAGTCCCAGGTTTCAAACAGCTATCTCATGCAGCGAGCCCAGGACCTGGTACCACTGCCTAGATGCCTCCCAAACAGACCAAGCCAATCAACTGTCTCACCTATTCAGAAGGCCTGATCCAGTTAGGGGCCCCTCAGCCTTTGGTTCATAGTTCATGTGTTTCCATTTGTTTGGCTATTTGTCCCTGTGCTTTATCCAACCTTGGTTTCAACAATTCTCGCTCATATAAATCCTCCTCTTTCTCTCTAATTAGACTCCCAGCACTCCACCCGGGGGCCTAGCTGTGGATGTCTGCATCCAGATTCCTCAGTCCTTGGATGGGGTTTCTGGCCCAACTATTAGGGTGTTTGGCCATCCCATCACCATAATAGGTCAGTCCCGGCTGTCTCTCGGCCATTGCCAGCAGTCTTTTGTGGGGGTATCTTTGTGGATTTCTGTGGGCCTCTTTAGCACTTTGTTTCTTCCTTTTCTCACGTGGTCTTCATTTACCATGGTCTCCTATTCCTTGTTCTCCCTCTCTGTTCTTGATCCAGGTGGGATCTCCCGCTCTCTTTCCCTCGACCCTCGCCATGTATTGCTCCCACTCATGTCCAGGCTGTTCTTGTAGATCTCATCCATTTCTCCGTCATTGGGTGATCCCCGTGAATCAACCTCCCCCAAGATCCAGCTATACCACTCTTGGGCATATACCCAAGAAATGCTCAATCATACCACAAGAGCAGTTGCTCAGCTATCTTTATATCAGCTTTGTTTGTAATAGCCAAAACCTGGAAACAACCTAGATGCCCTTCAACTGAAGAATGGATAAGTAAATTGTGGCACATATACACAATGGAATACTACTCAGCAGAGAAAAACAATGGCATCATGAGGTTTGCAGGCAAATGGATGGATCTAGAAAAAATCATCCTGAGTGAGGTAACCCAGACTCAGAAAGACAAATATGGTATGTACTCACTCATAGGAGGATACTAGATGTGGAACAAGGATGACTGGACTGCTACTCACATCACCAGTGAGGCTACCTGGAAAACAGGACCCCAAGGAAAACAGGACCCCAAATTTTGTTTTATGTACACCTTAACATCTTAAAAAATAAAAATAGGAAGCACACAGAAAATCAAGCCCAACCTATCAACCCCAATGGGATTATTTTAGCAAATATTTCTGCCAGATGGATTTACAACCTTGCCTAAATACTTCCAAATTCCTAGACACACTTAGTAAATGTTTGCTTAATAAAATGATTAATTTTAGTGTTTAAGCTGCTTAATGATCTTAATATTGCCTCACACAACTACTATATTTATACACAGTCATGATCTCTTCATCATTTGCACCTGCTATTTTTAGTGTCCCCGTAGTTATAAAAAAATTGTAATTACCAGGTTAATATAGGTTTGTTTATAAGTGTGCTTGAAGAAGGCTAGTCATACTGTAGCTTAAAAGAGGACATGTAAGACGGCTCAGTGGGCAACAGTGTTTGCTGTACAAGCATGATAGCCTAGAATTCACACAAAAGCAAGGCATAGCTATGCATTCCTGTTGTTCTGGTGTTTAGGACCAGACAGAGGTAGATCCCAAGAGGTTGCTAAGAAGTAAGCCTAGCCTAAACTGAGAGCATCTGTCTCAAGGCATTAAGATATAGACTGATAGAATAAGACACCAGCATCTAACTCTGGCCTCTTCATGCATGTGCTTTAGTATGCATGCATGCTTTCCATTACTATACCACACAAAACACAAACACACACACACAATAGGAATAAAATAAAAAAGAAAAAAATTGTCTGAAAAAAGGAAAAAAAGAATTGTCTATTTTTAGTCTAGGTGCAGTGTATGTGAGTCACCTTACATAAACATTTGTTTAATATCATTTTTCCCCTTATATTCTTCTGTAAAAAGCTTCTAAATGTGTCTGTTCCCCAGAGATGAAAAAAAGCACAGTGATCATTTTATTAACTGATCTAGATTACAGCACTCTCCATTTCATAATTTTTGGTATAAAAACCTCTAAATACTACAGATTCACTCACACTATTTTATTCAGACACCCAACACATCCCTTTACTCATGACCTTAATCTCTCATTCCCTAACAACATTGGAAATGGCATCTTTTATTTTTTATTTTTATTTTTGCCTGTGGTGACAAGTTTCATCAGAAACCATGAAATAAAAAAAAATATAAGGAGGTTAGGGTTGAATTTAAGCAGATTCCTAAAGAGTACAAAACAATATGTAAAGGAAAGAAGTGGTATGTATGTATGTATGTGTGTGTATGTATTTAATTTATATCCATCCATCTATCTATCTATCTATCTATCTATCTATCTATCTATCTATCTATCTAATCTACCCACCTACCTACCTACCTATCTTGGTTTTTTGAAACAAGGTTTCTCTGTGTAATAGTCCTGGCTATTCTGGATCTGTACTTGATCTGTAGAGCAGGTTGGCTCATAGAGATCCACCTGCTTCTGCTTCCTGAGTACTGAGATTAAAGGCGTGCCGTGCCACCACCCACCTGAGTCGTTGTCAAAATGGTGGATTTTAAATATAAAGCTTCCAGGCACAATCCTTATCTCTCTGTAAAAGAATTTGTGATACTATAAGACTACTTAGCAAGGAAGGTTCCAGATCAGTTCCAGTCAGATTCCACCAACCCTGCTGTGTGAAGTGTATGGTGTCTTCAGCCATAGGGTCTTACATTGTTCTAAAATGCAACCAAAGACAATGGCAATTTCCTATATTGTTTTGGAATTTTCTTGGTCTCTGTTGATCAACAACATAAAAGGAGGTTTCTCTTGCCTGGCACTGGGACTTTTAAGATAGTCTAGGGCTGGCAAGATGGCTCAGCAGGTAAAGGTGCTTCCCACCAAGCCTAATGACCTGAGTTCAGTTCCTTAGACTCACATGATACAAGGAGAGAACCAACTTCCACAAGTTGTCTCCTGACCTGTACATGTGTGTTATAGCATGCTTCCATCCAACCAGCATCAGTTTCCCTTCCCTGCTCTCCTCTCTGTCCCTCCCTCCTATCCCCCCTGTGCTCCCACTCCCTAATCCACTCCTCTGTTTCTGTTTAGGAAAGCACAGCTCTCCAAGAGTATCCACAAAAGAAGGCATATCAAATAGAAGTAAGACTAAGTATCTCCATTGTATCACTGCTGGGCAGGACAATTCAGTATAGGGAGTAGGGTCCCAAAAGCCTATAAAAGATTCTGAAACAGTCCCTGTTTCCACTCTCAGGAGTCCCACAAGAGGACCAAGCTACACAACTGTAATGCTGTAGGATGTTCTGTATGCTCTGTGTTGCTCTGATTGGTTAGTAAATAAAATGTTGATTTACCAGTAGCCAGGCAGGAAATATAGGTGGGACAAAGAGAGAGGAGAAGGCTGGGAAATGGAAAGCTGAGTGAGGAGAGGCTGCCAGCCACCACCATGAGAAGCAGATGTTAAGATATTGGCAAGCCACAAGCCACATGGCAACTTATAGATTATTAGAAATGGGTTAATTTATGATATAAGAACAGTTAGCAAGAAGCCTGCTATAGCCATACAGTTTATAAGCAATATAAGTGTCTGAGTGATTATTTTATAAGTGGGCTGTGGGACTGTGGGGGCTTGGTGTGACTCAGAGAGAAACTCTCCAGCTATACTGTAACATCTATGCATAGTTCCTAGGTCAGCCCATGCAAGCCCTTGGTTGTTGGTTCAGTCTCCATGATCCCCTATGAGCCCACATTAGTTGATTCTGTGAGTTTTCTTGTGATGTCTTTGACCAAGTTACACAACTGTAATGTTGTAGGATGTTCTGTATGCTCTGCATTGCTCTGATTGGTTAATAAAATGCCAGTAGCCAGGCAGGAAATATAGGCAGGACAAATTATCTGTGGAATAGGATGTTGATTCCTTTAGGCATATGCCAAGTTTACATACTGACCACCATGTATCCACAGTATTACCCTCACAGATATACAACACAGAAATAAAATTTAATACAACTGTTTAAGAAACCAGAAAACAAAAGATTTGACATAACATCAAGAGAGAAGGAGCAAAAAGAATGTAATAGCTAGAATATGGGGAAGAGTCCCATGCAGTGCTGTCTTCTAACATGATATGTTTGTTGCAGTCATCAACTCACAGCAGGTATGGCTATCTACACAAGATCTGTATAGGAGGAAGCCAAAGTTTCAGTACTGATTCAGGAAGGACTCAGAGAAACCCATTCCCAGCTGAGGAGCTTAGAGTAAGTAGTGTCTGGAGTCATTTTTCTTCAAACATATGACCATAGCTAGGTTGTCCATGCTCCAGTGTATGATCACATACACGTGTATATAGGCAGCAATAATTGGATTCCACAGAATATACAAAAAAAGTGAGAACACTAATCTAGGAAGGGTGTATATTGAGGAGTCTAGGTAGAGGTAAAAGAGGGAATGAAGGGTAGATATGATTTAAAAATATACTGTATACATATGTAAATTCTCAAAGAATAAAACTAATGATTTTAAGTGTTTTATTCAAAACAAAATCTAATTATTACCTCTTCTTGAATGCCTCCCATGTCCCACTCTGTCTCTCAAGCTGATGAACACTTTATCTTTTATTATTATTGCTTCATATGTGTATACATACATATAATGTGTGTATGTGTAAACATATATATATATATATATAAATTTAATGAATATGATTTTTTTCTTTGTGTGTATATGGGTTCAGAGCTGACCACTCTGCATTGGACAACCAATAATGGGCCTATTCCTGGAAGAGGATAATTCTTCTAATCCCAGCAGTCAATAATTGCTTATAGCTCTTCATTTGGGGCTAGGACCCTGAGAATTTTTCCCTCTTCTGTGTTAACATATCCATTGTTATGGTCTTGTCTATGTAGCCATTTATAGGAAAGACTTTCACAGAAGAATTCTTGTTATTATTGCTCTTACAATCTTTCTGCCCCCTCATTGTGATGTTCCATAAGCCATACATGCAGAGTTGTGATGTATTTACTAGGGCTGGACTGCCCACCATCTGTTGGTCTTTGCATGGTTCCCAGTTTCTGGCTCTTTGTTAAGGTCTCCATTTATTACAAATAGAGTAGTCTTTGATGAGGGGTGATAGCTATACCTCTCTCTCTGTGTGTGAGGATAAGATTTAAAATGTAGTAAAGATTTTGATGGTCTAGCAAAGTGGCAATAACAAATTATTTTCTAAGGTCTATGACCTTACTAACCTAGGGAAACTGGCTAGGTTTCCAGTAATACACACGATTTCCCTATTTTTGAGTGGGCTGTGAGTCTAATTAGATAGCAGTTGGCTACCACTGACATGTTAGTGCCACTTATTACACCTTCATGCATATCTTGTCATGGTGGTAATTGTCGAGCTTCATAGATTTTTGCAGCTGGGTAGGATGTTAATTGCTTTCCTCCCTTAGAATCTAGACCACAAGAATGAGTATTTCACATCAAATCCAGCTTGAATCATCCAAGTATGGTGTCCTAAATATGCATTATCTTCAGCAATGGGGGCCGACCTCAAGAGGCAGTCAAGTGTATATTAATAGTCTATACGTTTTTTGGGGGGATCACATGAAGTACCCTGACCATCCATTCAAAAGTAAGGTTTCTCTTGCCTGGTACTGGGGTTTTTATTTGTACACTAATTAGTGTTGTGTATAATATTAGGAATATATAAAATTATTATTCCATAAAGCTTTATCAAACAATCTTTATGTTATGTTATTTATCCCCTATCCCTGCTTCTTCTATATGGACCTCATTCCCTCCTCTCAAGTTGGAGTGCCTTCCCTGTTATTCTGATTGATATTTTATGCCACCTGTATCCTTATATTCACCTCCCAATCTCCCTGTTCCTAAAAATAGTCCTTTTATTCACTCCTGGTTTCTGTAGTTACTCCATGTTATATGCTCACACATGAAGAATTGGAGCCAGGAACCACAGAAGAGAGTAAATATGCAATATTTGTCTTTATGGGGCTGGGCTATCTCAATCAACACAATGCTTTCTATTTCCATCCTGCAGATTTCATGGTTAAATTTTCTTTAGAGCTGAACTGTATTCCATAATGTATATTTACCACATTTGCATTATCCATTCATCAGATGAAGGGCATTTAGATTGCTTCCATTTCCTGGCTATTACAAATAGAGAAGCTATGAATATTGTTGGACAAATATCTGTGGAATAGGATGTTGATTCCATTAGGCATATACCAAGGGCTGGTATAGCTGGGTCATATGGTAAAATCCTTTTCAGGATTTTTCAAGATTCTCCATACTGATTTCCAGAGTGGCTAGATCACTTTGCAGCATCACCAGTAGTGAAAAAGGGTTCAGTTTTCCTTGCATCTCCTCCAGCAATTTTTTTGTGAGTGGTTTTGTTGATCTTAGTCACTCTAACTGGGGTGAGATGAAATCTCAAAGCTGTTTTAATTTGCATTTTCCTAGTAGCTAAAGCTTATGAATAGCCTTTGAGGTATTTCTTAACCAGTATTTTTTCTTCTACTCAAAACTCTGTTTAGATCCCTAGTCCATTTTTAACTGGGTATTTTGTTTATATCCCTAGTCCATTTCTAATTGGCTCATTTGATTACTTGCCTCTATTTGTTTTGTTTTGTTTTTTGGTTCAATGTATATGCTGAATATTAATCCTGTCAGATGAATATTTGGCAGATATTCCCTCTGATTCTTTGAGTTTCTTCTTTGTTCACTTGATTGCTTCCTTGGCCATACAGAAGCCTTTTAGCTTTATGAGGTCCCAGTTTTCAAATATTCATCTTAATTCCTGGGCAAATGGAAGCCTGTTCAGAAAGTCCTTTCCATGTCTGTATCTTGTAGGTACTGCCTTTGCTTTCTTATAGAAGTTTTAGTGTTTCAAGTTTCATATTGAGTTCTTAAATCCTCTTGAATCTCATTTTGGTGCATGGTAATAAATGAGTCTCATTCTATATTCTGCATGAGGGCATCCAGTTTTCCCAACACCAATTTTTTTTGTTGTTTGTTTGTTTCTATTGTGTTTTTTGTCAAATATTAAATGGCCATAGGTATAAATATTCATATTTGTATTTTCAATTTTATTCCATTGGTCTACATGTCTGGTTTGTGCCAATACCATACTGTTTTTATTATTATAGTTGTATAATGTAACTTGGAGTTCATGAATGACAACATCTCCAGTATTCTTTTTGGTTTGGATTGCTCTGGCTATCCTGGGACTTTTCTAGTTACATATGAATTTTAGGAGTTTTTTTTTTTCTATTTCTGTGAAGAATGTTGGTATTTTGATAGGGATTCCATTGAAACTGTAATGGCTTTGGGTAAAATGGTTAATTTCACAATATTAATTTTACCAATCTAAGAGCATGAGATGTCTTCCATTTTCTAATGTATTTCCCAATCTTGTTCTTTAGATGCTTGGACTTTCCATTGTAGAGATCTTGAATTTTCTTGGTTAAGTTTCAAAGTTGCTTTATTGTCCTTGATGCTATTGTAAATGGGAATGAGCCATGATCTTTTAGTGTATTTGTTGTTGGTGTTTAGACAGGCTGCTGATTTTTATGAGTTTCGTTTTGTACCTTGCCACTTCTCTGAAATTGTTGATTGTCTTTAGAATTTCTGTGGTTGGATTGATTGGATCCTTTAAGAATATCATAAGATCTGATAACAGGGATAATCTGACTTCTTTTTCTATTTGTATTCTCTAATTTCCTTCTATTGACTTAATGTTCAGGCTAGTGGTTCCAGAAATATATTGAAGAGAAGTACAGATAGTGGGCAGCCCTGTATCATTTCTGATTTTAATGGTATTGCTTTTTTTTTCTCAATTTAGGATGATGCTGTTTATGGGTTTGAAAGTACATGTGTGCTGTGGGATAATGCTTTTGTACACTGGTTTAATAAAACATTGATTGGCCAGTAGCCAGGCAGGAAGTATAGGTGGGGTAAGCAGATAAGGAGAATTCTGGGAAGAGGAAGGCTGAGTGAGGAGATGCCAGCCTGCCATCTAGGAAGCAGCATGTAATGGCACACAGTTAAGCCATGGAAAATGTACCGATGTATAGATTAACAGAAATGGGCTGAGTTTAAGTGTAAAGCTAGTCAGTAGTAAGCCTGAGCTAATGACCAAGCAGTTTTAATTAATATAAGCCTTTATGTATTTACTTGGGCCTGAGCTGCTGTGGTAAGACACAGAAAAAACTTAAGCTATGTATAGGCTTTATTATGTTGAGGTTTGCTTCCTTCAGTTGAATGACTTTTATCATGAAGTCATGTTGGATTTTGTCAAAGGCTTTTTCTGCATCTATTGATTTGTATCTTTAAGTATATTTATATGATTTACTATATTTGTTGATTTATGTATACCAAACCTATCCTGAATTTATGGGATAAAGTCAGTTTGATCATGGTAGATTGTCATTGGTTGTTTTTTTTTTTTTACTCTTTTGGCGGGCCTACCACTCAGCTCCCAAATAAATCATACACTGGGTCTTTTTCTTAATTATAAATGACTGACATTAGCTTGGCTTGTTTTTAGCCATCTTTTCTTAAATAATCCCACCTACCTTTTGCCTCAGGGCTTTTATATTTCTCTATGCCGGTGTACCTTTTCTTTCCTTCTTATTCTGTGTCTGGCTGTGTGGCTGGGTAGCTGGATGGCTGGCCCCTGAAATACTGCTCCTTCCTCTCATTCCTTGATCTTTCTTCTTGCTCCTCTCAGATTTCTCTTTGTATTTATTCTCTCTGCCTGCCAGTCCTACCAATCCTTTCTCCTGCTTCACTATTGGCTGTTCAGCACTTTATTAGACCATTAGGTGTTTTAGATAGGCACCATAACACAGTTTCACAGAGTTAAACAAATGCAACATGAAAGAACACATCTTTGCATCATTAAAGCAAATGTTCCACAGCATAAACAAATATGACACATCTTAAAATAATATTATACAACAGTAGATGATCTTGATCTGTGCTTATATTTTATCTGCTACCTTTTTTAAAAAAAAAAAATTACATCCGTGTTCATCAAGGATATTGCTCTGTGGTTTTGTTTTTGTTGTGGTTTTACCCGGTTGGAATAGTCGAGTATAATGGCTTCATAAACAAATTTTTGAGTCATCCTTCTGTGTTTTACTTTTTTCTTTTCTTTTGTGTCTGTGTGTGTGTGTGTGTGTGTGTGTGTATGTGTGTGTGTGTGTGTGTGTGTGTGTGTGTGTGTGTGTGTGTTTATAAGTTTAAGAAGAATTGGTTGTAGTTCTTTCAAAATCTGGTGGAATTTTTCTTCTGTGAATCCATCTGGACCTGGACTGGTTTTTTGTTGTTGTTGTTTTTTCAGAAAGCTTTTTATTGTTACAATCTACTCCTTTTTATGGATCTGTTTAAGTTGTTTATCTCTTCTTGGTTTAATTTTTGTAGTTTAGATGAAGTTAGAAATATATCCATTTCTTTTAGATTTCTAATTTCTAATTTAGTATAGGTTTTTAAAGTATTCTCTTATAATATTCTGTGTCTCTTTAGGGAATATTGTAGTGTTTATCCATCACTTCTGATTCTGTTAATTTGGGTCATCTTTTTCTTTCTTTTGGTTAATTGTGTCAGTCAATCTTGTTTATCTTCTCAATGAACTAGCACTTAAATTTATTGATTCTTTGTATTGTTTTCCTTATTTATATCTCATTATATTTCATAATAATTTCTTTTTAAATCCCTGAATCTAGAGCCCTGTACTCTGCATTTTAAGGTATCCTTGGGTGACTGAAATATATCCAAATGATTCTACTTTATGGTTTTATAAAGTTAATCACATGCAGTCAAATTCATAAAGTTTAGCATGCTTTCACACATATGGCCATGATTTCAGCTCTGATGGAAACACACTAATTGATGGCTGTCATTTCTTTAAAAAGTTACCTTCTTGGTTATGTTTTCTGTTTTGAAAAGGAGGAGACATTTCACAAAAAGAGTAAACTTGCTATATAATTAAGAAATGAAGTAGTTTGGAAGCCATTCACAGAAGGAAATGAAAGCCAGGCATAGTGATGCATGTCTTTAATTCCAGCACCCAGGAGGCTGAGGCAGGTGGATCTCTGTGAGTATGAGGCCAGCCTGGTCAACATAGGGAATTCCAGGACAATCAGAATTCTGTAGAGAGACCCTGTCTCAAAAAAAGGAAGTGAAACTGAGTCTCTTGAGGTATCATAATGGAGTGGTTAAAAAATTTTAAAGTGTAGTTTGAGATGAATAATTTCATATAACTTAATATTTATGCTTTTATATGAATAATGGACATCTACATTGTGTTTTGCCAATAAATTTTGGAAGGACTTCTGGCAAAATCATATCAGATAGAAATTTGTCATATTTATGTAAATTTGAGATAAATGAAAATTAATGGCTCTCTCAGATAATTCATGGTGGACTCATAAAATTTCTTTATTTAAAATTTGTGTAAGGCTTTTAACTATGCAAACTCCTTTCTGCACACCATCTGTTCAGTGTTTTGGTGCATCTTCAGGTTCTATCGTAGTAGCAGAGGGATCAGAGATATGCGGTTTTGGACTAATTTAAAAATATTGAAACCTCTAAAATGTATACTATTACTCAAATGTTGCATGGTGCTTATTGTCTTAAATGGGCAAATTGTAGTCAATGAAATAAATCAGTATTATGCAATCATTAAAGGCTTTATTGATGCTGTTTATCTTAATGCACCCATAACATCTGTTACTTTCCTTCATTCAACAGTCTAACTGAACTTCTTGATATACCTTATACAGTGTATTGTAAATACCACCAAAGTTTGTAAACAATTCATCTCAATAAGGCTTCATTGTATACTTTTACTTGGGGACTATTTAAATTACTGTTAGATGCCAATAGAAATTATTAGATGGAAAGATTTATAGATTCATTTTTTTCATGTTTAAATGTGTATTTAAAATTTCTTTCATTTCTATTAGGAAAAAAGAGAGGCCATTTGTCCCTGGAGTTAAAAATTCTCTCTTTCAAAGGTCTGAAATTAATGTGTATCTGAGTTTCAAAAGCCTAGAATGCTAAGAAAATCTATTTTCAGAAGCTATCATACTAAATTAAACATTAAAGAATGTTAAATTCTCATGACATTTTGTCCATAGTATGATAACTGAAAAATAATTGAGTGACTTACCTATTAAATACACTTTATTGTTAAATATTCAGCATTTCAGAATTGACTTTTAAATCAATTTATGTACTTACCCTTGAGACTATTTTAAATCTAACATCAATATTCGATCAAAGATGATTTGTTTTTCTCCTTAGGTATAGCAAAAGAAGCCATGGAAAAAATATTCTGTAATTTAATAATAAAAATAAATGATGTAATGTTTTGTTCTCAACGTAATACAAAAGGATGAACTTAAAAGCTTCATTGCTGCAGCTACTAATTGCTGACTCAATTTATGATTTAGTAAAATGAATTGGTTGTCAGTCTTTTTGAATAAGTATGAATAGAACCTGTGTTTTAAGAAACACCTTCATCCAGGAAGGTCAGCAAATCCTTAAGGCAAAAATGTCTTATAGATATTATTAAACATGCAAGGTCTGGATATATTGCTTTTTGACATGTTCTTAAATGAAATGATTTTCACTAGTGCTTGAAGGTCAACTCAACTACCTTTTGATAAAGCATCAGTGACAAGATCATTCTTGATGAACTGCTGAGCTCTTGATCAGAAAATTAAGATGTTTTCATCAACGTAAAATAGGTCTGATGGGAAAAGAAGAAAAGTTATCTGTGATTTTCTTGATTCAGAGTTGGCTTCTATATACAGTTGTTTTTCTTGTGGACAATAAAGCACAAAATGCCTCTCTTGGACACCTAATGAGGAGATGATAGACTCTGGGCTTCCTAATTTGCATATTTAGACATCATGCCATTAGTACAGAGCATCATGGTGTTCAAACATCTCCCGAGTAGCGGAATGCTGGTTTTCAAAGTGCCCTTGGCTCCCAAACAGCTGAAAAGATACTGGAGAGCAGATGGCCATTGTATGATGAAAAGTCTAATTGTATTTGCCTTCTCTAATGAAGAGAAAGCCAGGACAGTCAGGCAGGTCAAGGCATGTGGACCGGACTAACATATTGCATCTAAAGAGAAATTTGGAAAGCTCAGTTGGACAGCTAATGAAACAACTTACAGGCCCCCAGGCTGAGTCTGTACCTGCAAACACTATGAAGGAAAGCCATGTAGCACTAAACTAGAAAACACAGGTCCACAAGCCCTCTGAACACTGCCAACAACACAGGAGGATCCAAATCAGATAGAACTGTGCTTTGCATTTCAGCTGCACCAATATAAAAACTGCGCGACACAAGAGAAACTAAATCAGCTAAGTCGTAGTCTTCTTAAGTATAAAATAATCATACTCTCTGTTGCTATGAGAATACCATGAAACAACATAAATACACACAACACCAAGAATAGCAATTGCTTCATGATAAGGGTTCAGTAATTATTAACATGCTTTAGCAATTATCTGGAGGGTGTAGGCAAAAGTGTCTGAAAGGGTGTCTTTTGTTGCTTTCCCTAGGAGTAGAACTTGACGTGGTGATGATTTAAAACTAATATAAGTGGCCATTACAGGACTGCCTCCCACCTTTGTTCTATGAGAATTCATAGTGACCTCACAAGCTGACTGTCCACATATCTTCTCATTTTGTATTCAGTGGTTCTGTGCTAGTAGATTGAAATGAGCCATGGCTTTTTACCTAACAACCCACTCCTCTTATTCATTTCAGATCATTGTCAAACATTTTCCAGTACACCCTTGCTTGTAATTAGATTAGTGAAAGCTATTTATAACCCTATTCCCTACATAGGATTTACAAGATGTAGTAGTAAAGGCTAAATTAGGAAAGTCCCAAGTGTCTGCAAACAACTGAGAGATCCAAGTTCTTTTTTTTTTTTTTTTTTTTTTTTTTTTGAGACAGGGTTTCTCTGTGTAGCTTTGCGCCTTTCCTGGAGCTCACTTGGTAGCCCAGGCTAGCCTCGAACTCACAGAGATCCACCTGGCTCTGCTTCCCGAGTGCTGGGATTAAAGGCGTTCGCCACCAAAGCCCGGCCTAGATCCAAGTTCTTTACATGGTCTTTTAGAACTTACAAACTTTCTCTCTCTCTCTCTCTCTCTCTCTCTCTCTCTCTCTCTCTCTCTCTCTCTCTCTCTCTCTTTCTCTGTGTGTGTGTGTGTGTGTGTGTTTGTGTGTGTGCCATTAAAATGTTTTTTGTGTGTGCTGTGTGTGTGGTGTATATGTGTTTGTGTGTATATGTGCATGTGCAAATGAGACACACACATGTGAGCATGCATGCACACACAGAGGGGGAGAGAGAGGGAGAGAGAGAGAGTAGGTGCACAAACATATGTGTATGTGCATGGGTGTTGAGGCCATAATTTGACATCAGGTGACTGATGTCAAAGAGATAAATAATTTCTCCACTTTGATTTTGAAAGGTCTATCACTGAACCAGGAGTTTACTGATTGTCTAGTCTCTGGGAACCTTCTACCTTCTATCTTTCAGCATAGGCACTAGAGGTGCTCATTGCCATGTATGGCTTTTTTTTTTTTTTTTGCATGGGTGCTGGAGATCTGAATTCAATTCCAGATTGAGAAGACTGAGCAGGAAAGCATTAACCAGGCTGAACACAGAGATCACGCCATGGCTGGTTCCGTCAGAAGGGTCCTGTATATTCCTCAAATAGGGTTTTAAGTTAGTGGAGCTTATTTCCATAAGGAAGTAATCAAATTTACTAGAAATGTTTTCAAACCATGCCAAGAGTTCCTTTAAACCGGGTTTACACAGTTTTGTATGCAAAACTTCATGGGCACAATTACAAAGCAGGTCTCATGGAGAATATACAAATATCAGGCCTAAGGATTCCCTTTAGTGTTTCAAAACAACGATAACAAATAAGTTTGGTCTCCCAAATCTTCAAATATCATAAAAACTGAACAAAACAGAAATGAAACTCTCAAAACTTATTTTCCAATTCACTAACTCCTTCAGGGAATTGGAACAAAAGCTTTGATTATCCCCCTGCAGGTGATGCCCCACCCCAACTTCATGCTGGGCTCAGTTTCAACAAACACCACATGCTATTGATGAAATCCATGTCAGATATCCAAAATCTAGTACCCATTAAGAAGCAGATTTTTCAAGTTCTCCTAAATCTCTTACAGCAATAGAGTCTAAGTGTAAAAGGAAACCAGAATGTGCCCAATGTTTATCTGTGACAATAGATCAACTGGCATATTTTATGAATTTGAATAATAGATATCAACCACAAATTTAAAGTAGAGAAGGTATATTTATTAGCTCATTGTCAAAATATACTTTAGCTAGACAATGATATATGGCTGTTCTCTAAAAAAAACTATAATCAAACAACCCTTTCCAAATTTTTAGGAGTGTTTTCATGTGCTCACCTCAGAGACAGCTTTCATTCCTGAGATTGACCTTTTTTTCACACCTCTTCACTCCTCCCCTTTTGGTTCTTATGACTTTCTTTAATTTATTTCACATAGCTAATAAAACCTAAAATTAATTGATTGCTTGTGACACAATGATTTTCTGAATCTCCAAGAAAAGATGTTTAATTTAGTTGGTATTGCACCCCTTATAATACTTTACAGTGCCTCTTCCAGGATTTAAATTTCACAGGAATGATTGCCATGTCTGTTTTGAGAACTGTTGTCTTTTCACTAAGACAGTGACAGACTGTAAGTGCTTGCAGAATAAGTCGTCTGGTCATGTTTAGCACACATAAAAAATGACTGTTGCTTTCTTTTTAAGCATTATATAAAACTCCTCATACTAGTGTTTCCTATATAGTATTACTCTTTTTTGATATAAATTAACAGTGTTTCTAACATTTCTGATGCTAAAAAGAAGGTAAGGTAAAAATGGACACGGGGTTACAAGAGTAATAGAGGGAATTATTGGTGAAATTATTAAGGCCACTCCACGTAGTTAAAATGGAGGTTTATTTTTAAATTTGTGAGTGGAGTAACTCACAAATGAAGGGATAGGCTACAGGGCCTGGGGAAGACATAGTGCAGTCCGGCAGTGTTCTCTGGAGAACTCTGTTCTGTCTATACTCTAGCATCCAGGGCCCGGGAACCAAGAGAAGGTGGCGCATCCAGATCTTGGGTCTTCAGGGCCCTCTCTTGGCCCTGCCTTGTAGGCATGATAGTTACTGAAGCCTCAATGCAGGTTGGAACTTCCAGACCAAAGCTGGAATGGCTACCCACTACAGGAATGAATATGATCAACATTCATTACATTCATATATGGAAATTCATAATGAAACCTTGTATTTTGTTCAATTATTATATGCTAATAAAACTCATAATTTGTGTTTCAGATATATAAATCATGAAAACTGTACTCCATTCACAGCATTTTCAAAGTAATAGCAACAACATTATCATTGTAAAATAATAGTTTTCCTTTTTTTCTTTGGCTGTACAAAGGTTAACTCAAGAAATGACTTTATCCCAAAATAGATCTGTGACTTTTTGATGTTTTATCTTCTGCCTCAAGTTCTATTTCTAGTACATAGCAGATACCTATAAATGAAACAGCAGTCAAGATCTATTGCATATGAATTTTTAAATGTTTCATATTAAGATTTCACTATTTACATAGCCACCCAAAATTGTATTTAACCCTATTATATATACGAAGGTTACTATACTAAATTATATATTACATATACAAGGCCTATATTGAAGGCTCTAGGACAAGAAATGTGATATGTGTGGTGATAGAAACACTAAAAACTTCATTTGACCATACTACACTGTATATATACATACAATGAGACATCTTATTGTCCCCCAAAATATATTCAAGGTAATCCTAATGCCAAATCCTAAAACCTGTCTCCTAGACTGTTCAAATAGAACACGCACATATAGAGTATTTTGTTGAGGGATATCTTTTAGACAAACTCTTAGATATATGAGAGTATCAGCAAATATTTTAATATGGATATGAATTGCCAGATACAGGATTTTGATTTTGTTTTATTAACAAACTTTATGAAAGAGATATTTTCGCAAGAGTTTGGTTTTGACCAGCCTATTTAGAAGCATGTCCTTATACCTGTATATGTTTATCCTTATGCATGGTTATTGTTGCTCTAGATTCATAGAGCTAGTCTACAAGTTGTTCCATGTTTCATCTCTGTTTTGAAGATGACCACATGACTACTGTGTTTGATATATTGTGTACCCCAATAAACTTATCTGGGGGTCAGAGAACAGAACAGCCACTCTATATTAAACATAGAGTTTAGGCAATGGTAGCACATGCCTTTAATCCTAGCATTCTAGAGGCAGAGATCCATCTGGATCTCTGTGAGTTCAAGGCCACATTGGAAGCATCCAGGCATGGTGACTCACACCTTTAACTCCAGGAAGTGGATGGTAGGAAGCAGAAAGGTATATAAGGCATGAGAACCAGGAACTAGAGACTTTTTAGGGTTTTTAACCTTTTAGGATTTTAGCAGCAGTTCTGCTGAGATCCCTTCAGATGAAGACTCAGAGGCTTCTAGTTTGAGGAAACAGGATCAGCTGAGAAGTTGGTGAGGTGAGGTTAACTGTGGATTGTTCTGCTTCTCTGATCTTTCAGAATTTACCTCAATAGCTGGCACTGAGTTTTTTTTTTTATTAATAAGAACGTTTAGAAATTCGTGTTATAGACTACCATCCCTTAAATCCAGCCTTCATAGTATATCAAGATTGACTTACCCCTAAAACCGTTTTATCAATGGTGTACCATTTGAGGTAAGTTCGATGCAATCTGGAAGGGTGTCCAGATTTTCATTCATTTTTCCGGATTTTGTGGTGTGTGTGTGTGTGGGGGCGGTCTGTAGATGTTCTAAAATACATATGGCCATATTATTAAAAAATGAAGTATTTAGAATGAATTTCAATCTTCTGTTTAATAGGACAATGGTGTTGGTTATCCTAGCCCCAACTCCCCCTCAGATAATTTATGTTCATTAAGATTTCAAGTCACTGAAACCCATGATTTTTCTATGGCTTCCCAAAGGCAGAAAATGATCTTTGAACTGGTCTTTCTGGCTTTATCTATCAGTGTGACATCTTATATTTCCTGTCCCCCTAGAACACAGAGCTGACCGATCACCTCTACAATGTGGAGAAATTTTGTGCTTGTCAAGAAAGCACTGCAAAAGTGAGTGAGATGGTGGCTAAGTTTCTACTTTGGTAACTGTCCACATCACCTAGTAATAATGTCACCTCTCAAGGCAACTATCAAATAAGATAAACTTGAGGATTGGCAGAAGTTTCTAAGGAGAAAAAGTGTTCAAAGTCAATACCTATGGAGATCTCAATTTTCCCCTCTCAGCTGGCAGGGCTTGAGAAGTGGAAACGTCCTTAGTGTGGAAGTTAATATGCATGGTCTGCCCATTAGCTAGCTGCTGAACCCTGAAGCCCATGGGTTTCTCTACTGTGCTGATTTCAGCCTGTCTTTACACTGTAGCACTAAAACAAAAACAAAAACAAAAACAAAAACAAAAAAAAAGGCACATGATGACTCAGGTCATATAGAAATTCTTATTTATATATCTTCTGCTTATCCAAACATAGAAAAGTCAAGGCTGCAGGCATGTGTGTGCCTCCTGCTTATTTGCCATTTATGGGAATTCTAATCAGCACCAACAAAGACATGCTACACCTTAATGCAAAAGCACAGAAGCTTCAGAAATGTACTGACCCCAGTGAACATTCTAATGTGTCATTTAGTATCTCTGTTGTGAGTGACTGTGGCCTTTTTGCAATTAGAGAAAACCACAATCTTTCATCAATGGATGTTTTTGTTTGGCGGTTCTAAGTGGCTACAAATCTGATATAATGGTGTGATTTCCTTTAGGTCCAAAAGTTTTTGGTTACCTAGGTTTCTTTATATACTTAGTCTTACAGTGCATACATAATTAAATTAAATGAACACTGTCTTTTATTTCTAGGCCAAAAACATTAGAACAAAAATTCCTCCCTCCAATCCTAATATGAAATAGATCTCTCTCTCTCTCTCTCTCTCTCTCTCTCTCTCTCTCTCTCTCTCTCTCTCTCTCTCTCTCTGTGTGTGTGTGTGTGTGTGTGTGTGTGTGTGTGTGTGTGTGTGAAAAAGGACTTGCATTAGGTAGGGAGAGTAGGGATCCTGACCATATAATGTAGTTTCAATTTCCTCAGTTCTTCAAAGCTGATTTATTTTGGGGAACAGGTTCTCACTATGTAGCCCTGGGTGGCCTGGAACCTCAACATTCATAGTGACTAGAATTCATAGAGATCTGCATGACTCTGCCCCCTGAGTGCTCAGGTTAAAGACTCCCATTGCCCCATGAGGTTCGCAGCTGACCTTTATTATGGGTATTTCCATAGGCCAACAAATGAACCAACTCCTGACTGACATATTTTATTCAATAAACAACCATCCTCAGGTTGGATTCCAGTTACAAGGTAGGGACTCTCAGTGAGTTTCCCAGTTCTACTTACTTGGCTATCAGCTATGATTTGACTGATGCATAACATACCTAGTTGCCAATCTTGTTTCACCTACAAGGCTCTGGGTATGCTCGCTTCACAGTACTGACTGGCTGTGTAAGCTTTGCTTTCAGCTTTGCAGTTCACTTCTCTAGGGGCAGACTGAACTGGCCAATATCCCAAATCTAATTACCTAGGAGAATTTGTGACAATAATTAAATTATCAGTACTAAAAATTAGAATAATAAGTGCCTCTTAGTTAATGGAAAGATTAAATAAAGTAGATTCCTATTTCATTTACTTATCAGGGCATCTTCACATGAGACAGTTATGCTAAATGTTAACTATGTTTAGTGTTATCCTTATCATCTATATAAACTGCTTAGAACCCTCTTATAGACCTAGAGTCTTTCTTGAACTGTAACCGGAACAATGGCTGGGTAGGAAGAAAATAGTTAAAAACGTTTTCCTTCAAACACATCTCTCCAGAAAATGAGTACCACAAATCTCCCTATATTCTGCTGTTTCTGACTCTCTGGATCATCTCCACCTAATTCTAACCTATATTGTGACCAGTCACATTATGTCCTTACTCAAATAGCTGTCCTCTCAGCTATAAGGACAGTTGATTGAAGACTCATATATGACCTTGCAACAAGATGCCAACCAATCTCTTTCTCTTAATGTCTCTTTAATATTGGCTCAGTTGTGTCTAACACATGTGACAAAATGTTAGGCTAATCACCATGTTTGAGAATTTCCTTCCCAACCTCCCCACCCCCTTCTTGCTTTCTTAAGACAATAGGTGAATAGAGATGAAGCCAATATATTTTGGTAGAAGCACCAACCTAAGTGTCTTTCGAAAGTCTGGAAAAATCACCACCATTTTCATATTAGGTGTTTTGTGGTAACAACACAAGAGAAGGAAGGGTTCTTTGTGGCTCACATTCAATAGTTTCAGTCCATAGTCTTTGACTTAATAGATTCTGGTACCACAGTAAGGAAGAACATCATGGCAATGGGAACTGTGGGATACCCTATTGAACACATGAAGCAAAAGAATGATAGAGAGGTATCTAAAACAAGACATAGCTCATAATTACCTGCCCACAAAAACCAGCTAAATCTCATCCCTTATGTTATAAAATGTTCCAAAATGGTGTGAAGCAAGCTTTCAATACATGCATCTTTAAATGAGTCTTTACTATCCAAATTGTAACACTGGTCTTTCCTATCCTTACAATACATTTTGCTACATGTAAGTTGGTACATTTAATAAAAGGCTTCCTTATCATACCTTCTGGCCATGCCCAACCACAAGTCGGTGGATAAACGGGTAACTGGTCATTTTAGTTCCCTATGTTGATTTATGGTGTTCTTTAAGAAACATAAAATATGAGTAATTCTTGTTTTCTCACATTTTATAAGAACAGCACTATACTAAGTCTACTTTTCTGTACTCATTTCACACACCTAACTATAAATCTTCATTTCATCAGTAAAGTTTCCTCATTCATGCCTAATAGGTCATTGTGAATACATCCCAATTTAATCAGTCAACTGAAGGTAGACATTTACATTTCTTTTGATATTACAAATAATACTCTAATTAGCAAGCAGAAGCAAATAGCAAAATAAGTATAGGTCTATGCAGTGGATGAGAATATCTGTATTTGAGTATTGAAGGAGATCATCAGGTTAAATTTCATTTGGATTATGCTCCTTGCATTACTATCAATAATATGAGAACACTCATTTCCCTATGCCACAGACCCACTAATGATGGGTTGTTCATTCTGAAAGGTAATTAGTGACATCTCAATGGTTTCAAATATATGATTTCTCTTTATAAATGGAATGATATTTGAAAATTAGATACAAACACTTTCTATTCTGAAAACATTTCTATTAACTTACCTCTTAAGTCCATTTGTAGATTTGATTGATATCTGTCTATTGGGATAGATAGTCCTTTGTGTGTAAGTTTTCTTCTATTCTCTATTTGTACTGTGCTGTTCATTTCTTGCTTCAAGGATTTTAATATAAATTCTTGCCTATGAATAATGGCATATCTTATGATAGCGCATTAAAGTCTAGTTCGTCTCATTCTTAATGATAGTAGCAGTAGAATATTAATATTTTATACATGACAAGTATGCAAGATAGCACTGATGCCAGATAAAATTCAGTATAACAAGTTATATTAGTCCATTCTTTATCCCTAATAAAATAAAAAGGCCTGGATTATAAACAAAACACGTATATTGTGGCTCAAAGTGCTGTTACAAAGCTGAGGTGCCTAATCCCATGAAGTTTTCTTATTGTCAAAGCTCTAAATCAGTGTAAGAAATCATAGAGAATGGCATAAAATAAAACTAGCCAAACTGGCATGTGAGTAGACCCAATCTGAATCCATTAAGCTATTATAACAGTAGTGCTTTGAGTTATCCATAAGGACAGAACACTAATCATATCTGGCCCCCTGTTAATATAATAAGATATTTAGATATCTCAACAGGATTTTAGAAGGGTCCAAACTATATTAAAACCATAAAGCCAGTCAAATTAATCTTTTACAAAATAATTATTTTTAGCATAAATGTATCCCCAATTGGTCATAAAATATATGTATACTAAAAGACTTTGTTCATCTGTAGTTCAGACTCAATTGCACATTCTGAATATTTGTTTGCTAACTTCAACAATGCTGATTGTGCTTTTATATTTTTGAGATCAAGTTGCTATGGCCATAGTCTATTGATCTCAAAGCATATATCCATCTAATAATTTACAAAATTTTCAAATGTTATGAAATGGTCCAGGACAAATACAAAGTTTATAGTCCTGGAGATTGAGCCCAGAATTTTGTACATGCTAAGCAAATGTTCAACCACTGAACTGTGGTTCTAGGTGAGACCCTTTAATGACATGAAGCTCCAATATGCAAGCAATATATATATATATTATATATATATATATATATATATATATATATATATTATATATATATATATATAATGGTCAATACATCCCCAACACAGAGGCAGCCACCCATTTCCACAGTGTGCACTTTGAATGGCACAAAGTTGCTATTAGTAGTTTTCAAGAGAGTAATATCCCATTCAATGTTTTCAATGATTGCTTGGTAAACTATTTCTCAATTTAAATGCACTCTCCTATCCATTAGTTTTTCTCTACTCATCCTAGTAGTAACTATGAGCACATCCAATCCTTTTTTCACATCAACTTTTTAAATGTGTGCTGACAATAGTTAATATTAATATTTCAGTTACCTCAATTATCTGCTATAAAATATAATTGCATATTTACTTATACATTAGTCAATACTAATTTTTATATTTCTTATACACCAGGCATTGTGCTAGATGAAATGAAATTGAAATGAACCATAAAAAGTTATCACTCCTTGAGACAGTCTTAGTCTATTTGGGTAGGGCAGGTCCAGATGTATAGAGGACATTTTGAGGAGTACTATAAAAACTGATAAACAAGATATTTTAAGAAGAATGAGAAGTTGGTTCTACTTGGGAGGAAAAGAAGACAATGGACAGCAGGGGAAAGTTATAGACAGAGCTTAGGATGTGACAACCTGAGTCTTGAGTGTTCAATTAGAAGTTTCCAGTAGAATAAGAGAAATGGAAATTGCTAAATTCCATCAGTGATAAGGGGTGAATTTGACTGAAATATATTCTATACGTGTATGAAAATGGCATAACTAAATCCATGATTAAGAATAATTAATGCATGCTAATAAAAATGGCAAATAAATTAAAAATTTGAAAACGCTACTTATGTTCTGTAGTTATAATTCAAGTGGTGTACTCTATCACCTGTTCTTCAGGTTTATATTCAACTGCTACACTGTTGTTCACAGAATTCTAAGTATATAAATCTTGAATTCACTAAATGCACAGCATATGGACCAATTTCATTGGATTTTCATTTGTAAGTATCACCCATCATATATAACATAAATGAAGTAAAATGCTTGCTAGCGTCTTCAGTTGTGTCCTTTTCCAGTTCCACTTCAAACTAATGTAGCATTTCTGTATAATTGATGTGTCATGAGAAGTATTAATTTCCTTGCCTAGGCCAGCATCAATTGGTGATTGATTCACTTGCATCCTTAGTCATGGTCTCATAGGAAGCATAGTAGGGAACATGTGATATCTGGGAGCTAGTAATCTACTTATTTTTATATTTCTTCTTACCTTTACCATTCAGGAAATAATACTCCAAGATGTATCACTGAATTGAAGCATGAATCCTCATGTCAAGAAATTACTTCTGTAGGTTAGATTCAGTTTGTCTCCTAGAAAACATTTTTTTTCACAAGCCATTTCAAGGTCCCCAAATCTGGTTGGTACCATCATTTTTATTTTATTTAAAAATAAATATTAATTCATATTTTTATTGGTCTCCTTACCATTTTATATTTTTCCACAGCAGCCTTTATTCTGATTGACTCAGACACAGCACAAATATAGTTATTTGGAAGAAGTAAAACACAAACATATTTGCAGACAGAGGATGTACATGTGTTCATAAAGACATCATGCAAATAAGTAATAAAATTCAACATTGCCCAATAAAAAATTAATAATATATATTTTTCATCATATAAAATCATAAAATGAAAGGAACAAACCTGATAATGTGCTTAATTCCATTTTTTAAAGATATGAAAGGCTGGAGATATATGGCTCAGTGGTTAAGAGTACTAGCTGTTCTTCTAGCAGATCAAGATCTGATTTCCAGCACCCACATGTAGTCTTACTAACAGTCTATAACTTTAGTTTTAGGGGCCCAATGCTCTCTTCTGCCCTCTGTGGGCACCAAGCCTATATGTGGTGCATAGACATACATGCAGGCAAATACTCACTAATATAAAAAATAAAACGAATTAAGAATATGCATTTTAACATAACAACATGGCTAGATAAAACAATACAAAGTAGTGTATTTGTGATTTTAAGACACAGATCCATGTCTAGTGGACTGAATTTTCAAATGTCATATAACTATTCTCTTCACCTGACAGGTCTAATTAATAGTTCACAATAGGTGACAGGAAGTTAGTTGCAGTTGTAACCTAAATTTGTGTTATGACATATTTGTGTCTGCTAAATAGCTTGGTGTTTATATTTCCTACCACCAGACAATGACTGTTTCTTTGTTGACAAACTTCTCATCTCACAATAGAATATTGAAGTCTTGGCCTTAAGTACTATTCTAGTTTTGCCTTGAGTTAATGCCCTCTAGCCTTAGTTTTCAAAATATCATTGGGCAATAATTATGTCTATTGAATATTTTCACAATTCCTTTGCACACACATATACATGCTTTGTCAGTTACTGGGTTTGTGTTATATTTTCTCCAAATGACTGTCTATTATATTATTATAGGTATTATATCTTTCAAAGAACAGTATTTACAATATTAAATGGAAAAACTATTTTGCAAGAAAAACATAGTCAAACAATTCATAAAACAACTAACAAAATCAATAATAGTAAGCTTCTTGGTACTGGAAGGGGGCATACATGAGAGGTACCATGCAATATGAATATCACGTAAGAGTCTGATCACATGGTTCACAAATAGTTGGAAGAAAGTATTTCTCTTGTGCAAAGATTAATTGGGATAATCTGGTTTGTCTGGATCTTTAAATGAAGTTGTATTACTTATATACCACATGAATTTTGATAAGTTACTTAACTACCATAGAGTTTAATTTCATCTTTCAAAATATAGTGAAAACCATCAAATCTTTATTTTAAGATGAAATGTTTTATGAAAGCTAAAGAATTTGGAATATCAACTAGCAAAATATAAACAATTGGTATTGGAATTCATCATTATAGTAATAGACAATTTCAATGCTAGTGCAGGATACACACATATACACAGTATTTAAAAAATAAATGCTTATATCTGTAAAGCAACAAGCTTAGTCTGATAGCTTGGGCCTGTAATTCCAGCTCTCAGGTAGCAAGAGAATTGCTATGAATATGAAGCCAGTCTGTGCTACATAGTGAGGTGTACAGAACAAGAAAATGTCTCAAAACAACAACAACCAAAAGAAATAGGAAAAAGACATTTTAAATTGATAATAATGAAAATCCTAATAAAAATTAGGATACCTTCCTAAGTATCACTAAAGACTGTTTGCTGCTTTTTATAATGTTGGCCTTGGAATAGACTACAGAACACATTTCTCAGTTTTTAAAAGTAGAGGCATTATTAAAAGGAACTCTGTAGATGGCACAGGATAGTTTAAATCTTTTATTCATTATTATATTGTTGGTTATTATTGTTGTGATTTCTTTCAATCCAGGAAAGAGAAAAGTAAAAAGAAGAAATTAATAGCCATTAGACATTTTTAATATCAGAACTACTTTGAGATTCCATCTCACTCCAATAAGAATGGCTATTACTAAGCCAAAAAAAATGACAGTAAATGCTGGTGAGGCTGTAGGTAGGTGTGTAAACTGATGCAGCTACTAAGAAAATCAAGTTGAAATTTCTCAAAAATACTAGAAAAGGATCCTGCTATACCAACACATGAACAAGACTTCATATCCCACCCCAGAAATTTTTGAAATATTCATTGTTTCAGTATTCACAATAGTAAGGAAATAAAGTCAGTTTAGATGGTCATCAGCTGATGAACAGTTAAAAAAAAACCTGGGGTATACTAATGGAATGTAATTCGGTAATGAAAAATGAAATTTGCAGAGAAATGGATGGAGCTGGGAAATATGACATTAACTCAAGTCTCTCTCAGATGTGGTCCTTTCTTTTAGCTGGAGTCACAGAACTGAAAGTAGGACTAAGAAAGAGGCAGGGCAGATGTTAAGAAGAGAGGTGCGGAATATTATACATGTGACATGAGAGTTTAAAAGAGGCTATGCAGACTGGAAGGCAACACGATGGAGCAAGCAGATGGGGGAGAAGGTGAAGAGCAGGATCAGCAACAACAACACAATGATGCCTAAAAATTTCATGAGGAAATATAACATTTTATATATTGATTATATAGATTAAAGTAGAAAAATAAGGCAAATAAACTTTTACATCTTGAGGAGACATCCAGATTGGAGGTAGACAACATATACCCTGAGGGGATGTTTATGTATGTGATACACCTGTATTGCAGCTTAGACTATGGCCCAGACAGGTAAACAGAATGAGGAGCAGAAAACATATCATCTTGTGCATTTTAGGAAGCAAATTAGTTACATAACATTGAATAGAATAATGAGGGGACTTGTAACTGAGAAGACCTGGAACTCTAACAGATAAAAATCAAATCAAATATGTACTCACCATTTCCTATTATAGTTTCTTTTCTCAACAAAGTCTATACTAGGGCAAAGAGCCATGCAAAATACATCTTTATTACTGCTATATTGATTATAGATGGAGGTAATTAATTACTTCTCCCAGGGCTCAGATCAGCCTGTCCAATAGGCAGAGTAACAAATGAACTCCTCAGTGAGTCTCAGGCCTTAGTTAGAAAGAATCTTTTCTGAAGCTTATTAAATAACTTAGAGCACTGGGGCCTTAACCACAGAGATGATGCCACAGCAATAGTTTTGGTCTGGTGACGATCTTAGAATTCTATGTTTATTTTTTATTTTTTCTGCTACTTTCCCAAGAAAAGCCCTTGAAGGTGTCCCACGGACCATATCTTGAGAAATGACATGCACATGATTTCAAGAGCATCTTGAAATTCTCTAACTATCTGGAAGTTTTCAAATAAACATTGTGTCAATGCTCTGAAATTTCCCTATTGCTGCATGATATTGCCCTCATGACTGAAGAATTTCTCACAAGGTTATTGAAAGAAAGTCAGGAATACATATAAATATGGACAATATTCTAGACTTTCTTGTCTTGTTTTGGTTTTTAGTTGTCTCTGCCTGAAACTTGGTCTTATATTTTATCAGTCAAGCTATGATTCATCAGGTATCACAGCTACTAATTTTAACCACTATTATTTATGAGTCTATGGCAAATTCTTGAGTCTGTTGGAGAAGAGAAAGGTATTTTACAATAATGATACATATTCTTTGATTTGTAAATATTTTAATTAAATTAATTCTTTAAAATTTGCATATATAATGCATTCTGATTATTCTTTTCCTCTGCCTTTTCATGTTGTTTTTGTTTTGTGACTCACGGAGATTATTTTTTAAATTATGTTTGAGTGCTTCCCATGAATGTGATAAGTATTTGACATCATATAAAATAAAAGCTAGTGATATCTCCATTTGATGGTTAAGAAAACTGCGGGTGTTAAAGGTGAAGGAGTGGTAATTGTTACTGATGAAGCAGAGATTAGAGTATACAAGTGCAAAGCACCCAGAGTCTGCTCTGAACAACATTACAAGAGGGCTTTGGAGAGACATTCATGTTGGGATAAGCAATATCTCTCCAAGAGCTTCCCATAAAGGGCAATGGACCCTGAGAAGATCAGCACAATGCATCACTGACACCTCAGGGACCCGAGATAGCAGTACGTTGGCCCTGCCAGGTTATTATCTTTTGTAAACAGTGAGTCTTTTCTGCTTGTCTGGGCAGGGTGAACAAGTGAAGGGCAAATGTGATAGGGAGTAAATAAATGTGCTAATTCCATTTCTCTGAAGTTTACATCAAAATTAAAGTTTCCACTTCAAAACAATGGATGTGGGTACTTAAGAATTCATCAGACACACTCTAATTTCTACAATAACTATGTGAAGAGTAAAATGCAAGTTTTAACAAAAGCCCTATCTGGGGTCCTGCTTAGAAAGAAAATTTCTACATAGAGATGGCCATTTTACTCACTTGCATAATAGATTACAGACAACAGAATTATTTGAAACTAGTGCAAGCCACGTAGGTGTATGGGTATAGGTGTATGTGTCCTTGCATCTCTCTATACTAAAGAGTTAGTAAAATAAAAGTTTTATTTAAGTGGATTAAGGTAAATCTCATTAATGGAGTATTCGCTAACAACGGATGCCACATCACATTTGGAATAAACAAATCCACATCATGGAGCTTGACTTATAAAATCAGAACAACATGTCAATTATTATTTTAATGAACAGCTGCTGGTAGAACAAGGATTTTCACTCAGACATATGTCATGCACCTTCATTAAATCCTCAGTTTTCTCATGATTAAAATGCAGACAATAAAGGTGACAAAGTCTCACGAGGTTATTGAGAGAACTAAAGTCAGGAATACGTGTGAAGCTTGTAACATAATGTCTGATACACTGTAAGTCCTCAATAAATTCTACCTATTCTTATTAAATCATTGCTTGCAAGAATAGAAGATAAATGACTTTAAGAGCTCTTCATCCTAAATGAGGTTTCTATATCACCTCCACACACACTCTGTTCCCCAGGCGAAGGGAACATGGCAGGAGAGGGGCAGTAGAACTTAAGAAACAGACAGTGGAGAAGGGCACTGTGAAATGCCAGCTTCTAGACGTGACATAGCCTATGCACTCAGGAACTTCTGGCAGCTGTGTTTACCTGCTACTGACCTACACAAGATTGAGCCCATCAACACTTCATCATGGAAAGGCAAAGGGCTCCTGAGTCCCCACCATTCCCTGAGGGATTATTGACAGTTAATGTTGGCTAACGGAAGGGATGTCACTTTCTTCAGTGATACAGCAGCTTTTAAGTTGCCCACGCTCCAATAAATAAACTTCCCATCCATTCTCATACAGGCAGATGTTTTTAAACTCTCTCTGTCTTTCTCTGTCTCTCTCTTTCTCTCTGTCTCTCTGTCTCTGTCTCTGTGTGTCTCTCTGTCTCTCTGTCTCTCTGTCTCTGTCTCTCTGTCTCTCTGTCTCTCTCTGTCTCTCTGTCTCTCTGTCTCTCTCTCTCTCTCTCTCTCTCTCTCTCTCACACACACACACACACACACACATACACACACACCTGAATGAGAAGAATGGTTACAATAAGAGCAGAAAGAGTATTGAGATAGTGTAATGAGGGAAAGAAGGATTAAAATTAATTATATAGATGGATGAAGCTGTTAAAGAATTACAAGTGAATAAAAATTTTAAAACATTGCTGGTAAAACTTCATGCTTATAATTACATCTCTTGCTCCAATTATGCTGATCGACAACCTACCTATCATCATTTCAAGGGAGACTTCTTTGCTAAGTAGAAAACTTTTTCTTTTAAAATTGAATCCATGCTCATTACTACAGGCTGACTTGAGGAAGAATAAGCCAAATGTCTTAAAGGAGAAAAAGGAAACCTTCTGATTTCCATCTCCTGTACTAAATATGCAAGCACTGCTGAAACTGCAGCCCATCCCACTACTGCACACATACTGGGTATGGAGCTACCTTAGTGATTCTTTCAGCCCTGAGCACCAGAGGAAGTGCCAGGCTCTGGAGACAGGTGATACTACAGTAAAGCCGCAGCATCACTGATTTGGCTGGGAAGTATAGAAAACATCATTTGGGAATTCCACATCCTCATGATTGCTGTGTCATCCCCAAAGGTGGCCAACTGATGACACCACAAGTGGAAGGATGTATGACTGTTGGAAACCCAGTTCTAGACTGTGGCCAAGAAGTTTTGCAGATACTGGAGATATGGCTCAGTATAAAAGAGCACTCAGTGTTCTTCCAGAGGATCTGAGTCGAGTTCCAAATATCATTGTTGGGCAGCCCACAACCATCTGTAACTGTAACTCCAGGAGATCCCATTTCCCTGGTCTCTAAGGCTACATGCACTCATGTGTGTGTACCCATATACAGACACTAACACTTACACTAAAGTAAAAGTAATCAAAGTAAGTCTTGAGAAGAAAAAGTGATAAAGACTGCAGCTTTATTCTGAAGGTGACAGATTTACTTTAGGAGAATATGCTAGGTGAAGGGAAACTAGAGACAGATGAGTAGGTAGTGGTACCTCTTCACAGAGTTCCTATCCTCTCTCATCACAGGAGCATCACAGTGTTAGCAAGCATCATTTTATAAGACCTGTGTGGGTACATGTGAAATGGCCAGGCACCATCATGTAAGGATTGAGGTATAAGAGGCAGACAGTCACAGAGATGGCGAGATAGTGAAACACTTAAGAGTACTTGATGTTCCTGTTGAGGATCTGGCTTCAATTCCCATCAAATGGCTTCCAGTTACAGTTCCAGGGGATCCAGAGTCTTCTTGTGGCCTTCACAGACACCTGTCACACATGCAGGAAAAGCACTCATATACACAAAATAAAAGTAAATAAATCTTGAAAAGAGAGACAGGCAATCAAACCTCAATTCAACAGAGTCCCCCAAAAACTGAAATTAGATCATAGGTTAATCATCTTTTCATCAAAGGAAGATGAAGGAGGAAGATTTTACTAACCTTGCAGGATAGAGATATTTTCTTCTGGATGATTTTCAAAAGAGTCTGGAATTTAGATTGTCCTGACACAGGAAGCAGGCAGTGTTCTGTGGTGATCTGTACAGAAGCTTTCTCCATACCTAGAAACTTATGCTGTGCAATGTCATGCCAAGTGCTGTGTGGTTAATAGGTGGTTGACCTTTCCAATGTCATTATTTTCTTTTGAAACAATCTGGCAACACTGCTCACACAGATATTAAAGGTGAACGAACAAGTCACATGCTTTTTTATTGGCAAACAGTGACTCCAAAGGACCTTTATTTCAAAGTAGATAATTCTGGCAGAGGCAAACTATGTAAACAATCACCCAGTCTTTTATGCAGACTGAAAATACTGGAACAAAAAAAGGGAAATTTGCTATAAGCTTTAAAAGATTAATACATTTCTAAAATTATTTCACGTATAAAGTGGAAGAAATGTAATTTTAAATACTTCTTATTGGCATTAAAATATAAAAACTGCTTGCCTTTAGTTAGCTGGGATGAAAGAAAATTATAAATTTTGATTAAGAAAGAAAGGAAAGTTGACAAAGAGTAAATGGATGGACTAATACCATTACCAAAGGACTGCATCTGTTGCACACATGAACTCACAGTGTCTGTGACTACATTCACATGATCTACAGAAGATAAAGCGAACTGAAATCCCAGCATGTATGAAGGAGGGGCCTAATGAAGTCCCAATCCTAACTGGGGACTAGAGTTAGAAGGCACTGCTGAAGACACCATGTTCTTAGGACTCAGGATCTAGATGTTCCTGAACTGGAGTTGACCTGAAAGCTTTCTCCCTGAGGACTAGCTTTTATGATACCAGAAGGTGCCATGCAAACTTCTGTGGTGATATTTTGTTCCCCAGTATATCATGTACCCTAATAAATTTATCTGGGGTCAGAGAACAGAACAGCCCTAGACAGACATAGAGGCCAGAAAATGTTGGCACACACACCTTTAATCCTAGCCTTATGGAGGCAGAGATCCATCTGGATCTCTGTGAGTTCAAAGCCACACTGGAAACAGCCAGGCATGGTGACACATGCCTTTAATCCCAGGAAGTGATGGCAGGAGGCAGAAAGGTATATAAGGTATGAGGAACAGGAACCAGATCCTGGTTAAGCTTTTAGGCTTTTGAGCAACAAACAGTTTAGCTGAGATCCATTTGGATGAGGACTCAGAGGCTTCCAGTCTGAGGAAACAGGATCAGCTGAGGAACTGCCAAGGTGAGGTGGCTGTGGCTTGTTTTGCTTCTATGATCTTCCACTTCACCCCAATACCTGGCCCTGGGTTTGTTTTTATTAATGAGACCTTTATAGATTCATGCTACAAACTTCTGAAGGAAGGAAGCAACCAACAGTCCTATCCAGCTATGATGCTTATGAAACACAGCACTGACCAGCATAGCACAGTAACCCTAAGGGAGCAGTAGTGGCACACACAACCTTGACAGTAATTAACCACTCTTTAATTGGACAGAACCTGATTAAGAAGAGGGAAACTTCGCCAACTACCCAGAGCTAGTGAAGACTTGGATCTCGGGGGAGAGCCTACAAGAACCATTTTATCTCCAACTACATTTAAATATTCATCCTTCTAGTGACAGATTAAGTGCAGTTCTCACAACTCATCAGGGAGACCTTTGCAACAGACAAAGACCATGACAGAGAACCACAACTGATCAGAATTCAGAGTTGTGAAGCCCAGGCCTTATGGATACCTCTACAGTACAGCTCCTGTATCTAAGGTTTGGGGATCATTGGGTGGGAGCACATGGGAAGACTGTAACACCTAGATGAGCAACAAGTTTGCTGGGAGATTGTGTTTTCTACAAATGTCAGAAAAGCTACACCAGTGAAGTCTCACTAATATGGCTGTCTAACCATGACCTGAATGGGAATGATATCAATAAACCTGCTAAAATGAAAAACAGAAAGCTCATGAGGCCTCAGTCCTAGGCAAAGAACGATTGGCAACTAAGAAATGCTGAGAGCAGAAAAAATAATCTAACCTGTGGAAGAGAACATCAATTGGTTATATAATACCAAAGGGTCAACCCTGAAACATATACATAAAAATACATTTGTACAAATTGAGTTTAGGAATATGTCTCTCTGTGTATGGGCATAACAACAGTTACAGAAAAAAAAGAGACCATAAATCTGAAAGAGAGCAAAGGTAATACATGAGAGGGGTTAGAGGGTCAAAAATGGGAAAAGAATATGATTATAGTAGAATCCCAAAGCATAACAATATATAATTTTAGTGAGCTTTCTGTTTTATATTGATAGCTCTATTTTTAAAGCAGTGTCACTTTGTTTTGTTTACACATGTATTAAATATCTATCAAGATTACTATTTTGTTACTCTGTGAAGATGTTGCTTCTTTTTCAAATAAAGGTTATTATTTTATTAATGTTGCCAAAGTTATTTATAAGAAATAGCAATTAGAGAAATAAAGCATTTTGTGAAAACCAAAAAAAAAAAATAAAATAAACACACACAGCTAATGAATATTGAAGTCATCCTCCCTCTCCCTAATTTAAGTCCCTCAATTTTTTTTTTAAATTTTTTCTTCTTCAAATCATTTATACCCTGTTATTTTCCTCTCTATCGCTCCTTGGAAATTCCATGGTACTCTTTGACCTTCCTGGTTTCTGGAGTAACTCCAGGTTATATACTCATATCTGAAAACTTGTAGCTAGGAACCACAGATAAGAGATCCCCAACTGGCTCTCCAATACCAAGTGGCCAACCCTGTACATACATGCAGGGAACATTAAACATAGTGAGCAGAGTGTATTTATTTATTTAAGAATATATATACACATATACTGGATATCAACATGTAGAAGGCTGCAAATAGATCCATATCTGTCACCGTGCACAAAACTTAAGTCCAAGTGGATCAAGGACCTCAACATAAATCCAGCTACTCTGAACCTGCTAGAAGAGAAAGTAGGAAGTAGTCTTGAATGCATTGGCATAGGAGATTACTTCCTAAATATAACACCAGTAGCACAAACACTGAGAGAAACAATCAATCAATGGGACCTCTTGAAAATGAGAAGCTTTTGTAGAGCAAAGGATATGGTCAACAAGGCAAAGCGACAGCCTACAGAATGGGAAAAGAGTTTTCACCAATCCCACATCTGACAGAGGACTGATATCCAGAATATATAAGGAACTCACGAAATTAGACATCATAAGGACCAACAGTCCAATTAAGAAATGGGCTATAGAACTAAACAGACAATTCTCAACAGAGGAAACTCAAATGGCTGAAAGACAGTTAAGGAATTGCTCAACATCCCTAATCATCAGGGAAATGCAAATCAAAACAACTCTGAGATATCACCTATGCCTGTCAGAATGGCTAAGATCAAAAACACTGAAGACACTTTATGCTGGAGAGGATGTGGAACTAGGGGAACTCTCCTCCACTGCTGGTGGGAATGCAAGCTTGTATAACTACTTTGGAATTCAATATGGTGCTTTCTTAGAAAATTGGGAATCAATCTCCCCCAAGATCCAGCTATACCACTCTTGGGCATATACCCAAGAAATGCTCAATCATACCACAAGAGCACTTGCTCAGCTATGTTCATATCAGCATTGTTTGTAATAGCCAGAACCTGGAAACAACCTAGATGTCCTTCAACTGAAGAATGGATAAATAACTTGTGGCACATATACACAATGGAATACTACTCAGCAGAGAAAAACAATGACATCATGAGGTTTGCAGGCAAATGGACAGATCTAGAAAAAATCATCCTGAGTGAGGTAACCCAGACTCAGAAAGACAAATATGGTATGTACTCACTCATAGGAGGATACTAGATGTGGAACAAGAATGACTGGACTGCTACTCACATCACCAGGGAGGCTGCCTGGAAAACAGGACCCCAAGAAAGACACGAGGATCGCCCAATGATGGAGAAATGGCTGAGATCTACACGAACAACCTGGACATGAGTGGGAGTAATGAAGGGCGAGGGTCAAGGGAAAGAGAGCCTGTGGGAGCGGGAGATCCCAGCTGGATCAAGAACAGAGAGGGAGAACAAGGAATAGGAGACCATGGTAAATGAAAACCATATGAGAAAAGGAAGAAACAAAGTGCTAAAGAGGCCCACAGAAATCCACAAAGATACCCCTACAATAGACTGCTGGCAATGGTCGAGAGACAGCTGGAAATGACCTACTCTGGTGATGGGATGGCCCAACACCCTAATAGTCATGCCAGAAACCCCATCCAAGGTCTGAGGAATCTGGATGCAGAGATCCACGGCTAGGCCCCGGGTGGAGCTCCAGGAGTCCAATTAGCAAGAAAGAGAAGGGTTTATATGAGCGAGAATTGTTGAAACCAAGGTTGGATAAAGCACAGGGACAAATAGCCAAACGAATGGAAATACATGAACTATGAACCAAAGGCTGAGGGGCCCCCAACTGGATTAGGCCCTCTGAATAGATCTCTGAAGTTTTCGAAGGCCACCTGGCCAAATATCCTAATTGTCATGCTAGAAACCCCATCCGATGACTGAGGGAACCGGATGTAGAGATCCATGGTCAGGCCCCAGGTAGAGCTCCAGGAGTCCACTTGGTGAGAAAAAGGAGGGTTTGTATGAGCGAGAATTGTTGAGATCAAGGTTGGAAAAAGCACAGGGACAAATATACAAATGAAAGGAAACACATGAACTATGAACCAATAATAGCTGAGGAGCTCCCAACTGGATCAGGCCCTCCAGATAAATAAGACAGTTGATTAGCTTGATCTGCTTGGGAGGCATCCAGACAGTGGGTCTGGGTCCTGTCCTCAGTGCATGAACTGGCAGTTTGGAACCTGGGGCTTATACAGGGACACTTGGCTCAGCCTGGGAGGAGGGGACTGGACCTGCCTGGACTGAATCTACCAGGTTGAACTCAATCCTCAGGGGAGTCTTTGCCCTGGAGGAGATGGGAATGGGCGTGGACTGGGGGAAGGTGGGGGATGGGGGTGGGGTGGGATGGGGGAGAACAAGGGAATCCGTGGCTGATATGTAAAATTAAATTTAATAAATAAATTTAAAAAATGAAAAAATATATATATACACATATATATGAACATATATATGTTATATGTAACAATCATTAAATGAAAAAGGGGTCATGAGTTCGAAAGGAGCAATGAGGTATATGTGAGTTATTGAAATGAGGACATGGAAGATGGGAAATGGTGTAATTATATTAAATATATAAAAACATTATAAAAGCATTGAAGAAATTATTATATGTCTCTAACCAACAGGTAATTGCAAATCAATACTTCTGTGAGACTCAGTCTTACCCCAGTAATAGCCTTCTCTAGAAAAAAAAGACAATAAATGTTGGCAAGGATGGAGGAAAGGTGAATGTTTCTGCACTGTTTGTGGGAACGTATACAAGTGTGGCCATTAAAATTAGAACTACAATGTATCCAGCTATATCATTCCTGTGCATATAGCCAATAGTCTCTGTACCACAAGACAGAGATACTCACATATCTATGTATATTGTTGCTCTATTTATAACAGATAGGAAATGAAATCAACCTACAAGTCTATCAGTTATTAAATGCATAATAAAATATGGTATACAAGCTTGTTTTATGGTATTCAAATCACTGATTTCCTTGATGGTTGGCCTCCATGATAAACTTCTTTAATTCCTGCAATTTGAAATGCTTACATTAAGTGTGCTCTATTTAGACAGGATCAGCTGTGCCCATCTCAAGCTTTCCACTTAGTTGTTCTGTTGTGTACTGAAGTGGGTGCAGACATTGGTTCTGCTCCAATTTCACTTGCACTTAATGACCCAGCCCTATAGCTTCCTTCACATCTGTGAGCTACTCTTATTTATTACTGTTGTTGGCTAATAACTTTTGTCATCTTGCATCTCTAAATATGCAAGATGTTATCTCCTATTTTTGCTCAAACTAGATAGCTAAAGCTGTAGTCACCTACTTACTCCCACATTTTTATGCATGAAAACTAATTATTTTCCTACAATGTAAAGAGATCTTTCCACCTCATACACTATTTACTTTCTGTTTTGTCTTTTCCTTGGGAGAAATGGAGTGAAGCTCTCTTTGTCCCACCTAATCAATAGCATGGCTGGGTGTGATGTAAAATAAAGTTTGCATTCTATTGTTTCCATAGCAACCATCACACATAGGATTAGATATGAAACTACTTTCTGATATGAATGCTTCTGATGAAAGGCTTAGAGTTGTCAAACAAAGCTTTCTAGAACAAAATTTTTCAACAACACATTGAACCAGAATTTTGTATGGTTATGAAAAAAGTCAAGAGAAAGTTCCCTGCCCTGTATCCAAATGCAAAGAACCTCCAGGGTATTTAAATACCTTAAAGCTTTTTATCTAATAAGAAGGCTAGATAGAGTTGCTATCAGATGGGGCTGCTCCCTGCTTTTCAGAAAAGAATGACTGTAACATGAACTCCTGAAAGTCGACTTGTCTCCACTTTGTTTTCTGACTATTTTTTCTTCTTTCTCCATATCTTGAAAAATCACCATTCTACATCACACTTCTTACCTTATGTGTTTTGTATGTCCTTGTGAGCATGATCTTGCTCTTTTCTCTGCCTTCCTAACATCTCATTGCATCAGTCATCCACAGTCATTCTTCTTCTTAGCACTGATTTCTTCCCTTTGGGAAGCAGTCACATGCAAGTCTTCTTTGTAAACAATAACTCTTTCCTTATTCCCCATTTCATTTTCAAATTACAGCCCCACTTTTCTATTTCCTTCAAGTTAATATTTGGATGTAACATTTGCTTCTCCAATTCCTCACCTTGCATTCACCTTTCAGAAACTTGTAATGTAGATTCTAGTTCACCATTATTTTATTTGATTTACTCCATATTAAAATATCCTACTATTTTTCCCCTGATAGACTATCCATGTCCCACATGATAGTCCTATACTCTTTTGCATAATGGCAATGCTAAGTGGACTAGGTGAGTTGAGACACACACACACACACACACACACACGCACGCACGCACGCACACACGCACACACACACACACACACTTACAGAGAGAGAGAGCATAAGGTGAAGGAGGGGTGGGAATGTAGGTGTGAACTTGATCAAAACACATTATATGTATGAAGGAAATTCTCAAACAATAAAAACAAAGAAAAGGGTAAAACTTCCTCCCCTTTAATGAGTCTGTGGATGACTTAGTTCTTACTTTGTTTGTTCTGTTGGGAGCAATCAGCACAAATGGCTACTTCTGTCTCTCTAGGTTCACATCCTCATTCCTGCATCCCTAATCATGTCTTCTCACTATCACTGTATGTGCATTCTATTGTCCACTCTTCTAGCATACTAATTCCTCAAGATGCTGCCTTTTGCTGACTTTTCATGCTATCTTACATTTTCTCTGTACCTTAGCCTCTCATGTGGCTTCACCATCTCAATAATCTAGCTTGGTATTACCTACCTCTCTGGTTAATTTGAGACACACTCATCCAAATGCCTGTAACTTAGTAGGTCTACACATGTATCCCAAACCTCTTTAGTCTCAAAATATATGTTTCTGAATTTACAATCTATTCACTTGCTCCATCCACCAAACCACCTTTGTTTCCTTGTAGTTTTCATTTTCTAAGCTAGCGCCAATAACATTAGCTGATCCATACTCAGGCTAAAAATCCTGAGAAATGTTCAACAATTCTCTTATTGAGTACTCCCTTGTATCCAATCAGTATGAACACAGCTTAATTATACCCTAGAAGGACACAGTACCCCTGTTCCCTCTGTCTTCTTCCAATGAGGTTGTTCAGATCATTATCTCTTGAGTAGAAAATTGAAAAATGATCCTAATACTCTCTTTCGTGTTTCAATCCCTCCTAGGAAAAAACCTATAAACCCCATTCAGGATCACTTTCCTAAAGAAAAACTGATCATTACTTCACTCAGAAATGTTGAGGGACCATTATGTCCACTGCTTATCAAATTGCAGAGTTCGGCAGACATCACTTGTATTGTAGTATATATGAAGTTCCTTCTGAACTTTTAGAGGTTATAAACAACTTAGGTGTATATTGCAACCCAGATTCCACCCTAGGCACTGCCCTACACACTGCGAATATAAATACAGCAGTGAACCAATTAATTTAAAAACACCTTTTATTTTCTTGTAGTTCTCATTGTAGTGGTGAGAAGCAGAAAATAGATAAATAATCATGGAAATCTGATAATATTAGTTCTAAGCTCCAAAACTTTTGATACCTTGTCATTAAAATAAAGAAAGTGCACTTTTGTTAAGGTTATCCTTGTGTATAATTAAGAATCTTACCTTCTTCTGTCTGAGGTTTTTGTCCAATGCAGCCAGGCTAATAATGCAATTCACCTCATTCTTCTACCCTACACTATTATTTGTTCTTCCATCTTAAATAAGCTTCCATTCTGATTGTGTTCATATTCTAGTTATTTTAAAACCTATCTTAAAAGATAATTTCCTTGAGCCGGGCGTGGTGGCGCACGCCTTTAATCCCAGCACTTGGGAGGCAGAGGCAGGCGGATCTCTGTGAGTTCGAGGCCAGCCTGGGCTACCAAGTGAGCTCCAGGAAAGGCGCAAAGCTACACAGAGAAACCCTGTCTCAAAAAACCAAAAAAAAAAATTTCCTAAAAGGTCTTCAATATTTTTATAATTAACCTCTTCTTTTCTGACAAGGAACAGGTACATTAAAAATGAGGCATAAAAATTGATGGGACTAGATTTTAATTTGAATTGCTTAAACAATACCTAAGACATTGGGACAGTGAATAACCCTCTTTGAGGCTTCAGTTTTTTAATATGCACAATGGTCACTAAAATATATCTTAAAATTATTATAAAATACATATGTCATATGCATCAAGTGTGTAATAACACTATGCATATCACTGTCACCCAAAATCAAGTGAGCAAAAATCACTAAGAATACAACAAGTGCTTAACAAATGAGTTATTTGGAAACTGCTAGTATGGGGTTCAAATCACAGCCTCAGCTACTTAGCAACTATGTTACCCTGACCATGATTCCTAATCTTACCTCAACTCTTGGAAACTGGGTCTGTTCATTTTTGTGACAGTTATAACTAAGTTTCATGGTTGCCTTGAGTTCAGCTTAGAGGAGAACTTGAAAAGGTGAGTTATTCTCAAGCTCTGACTGAAGTCATACTAGTTTGCATATGTGCATCTACATGCAGACACCACCCTTTAATCTATTTCTCCCACCTAATTATAATAGATTCTTCAGGTATGGTACATTCACTTAGCTTTCTGTTGACCACATTACTCATTACAGTGCTTCAAATTTTGATGTGCATGGCTATTTGTTGCCTTTCTATCTTTGTGCCTAAGTCCTCATTTTCTTACTAACACTTTCTTGCACACTGCTGTCAGATAGGTTGTTAGGTGTTTGAGTGAAAGACAGCATGGACATATTCTATTCTGTTATATCCCTTGGAGGAACCTTAAACTGAGAGTTTTATGTAGTAGGACTTCAATATTTTGGTTAATTTGAATTTAATTCTTATTACATAAACCATAGTGTTCATGAGAAATGTATCTAGAGTTAATCATGTGAAGTACAATCTCAGTAGACATTATAAAAAGCATATTTTGATAGAACAGATCAATCATTTGGACTCAAATATCCCAAGCATCTGTGTGATAAGTGATCCTTTTCTTACATATCACACACAGCTCAACTGCACACAAAAATGAATGTGCATGACATTTTGCACAAGCCCAGATTCGAGGTGATCCTTTTGCTTTTGTCCATCAGCTCTGCAGTTCATTAAAGTGGCTTCACAAAAGATATTCAAAGACCATTAATCTAACCAAGATATCAACTTTAAGATAAAGAATTGCAGTAGAATTTGATTATGCTCCAGTTCTCTGCTTTCTTCCTCATGATTTTTGATTATGGTATTTTATATTAAATTCATGTCAGAAAGTCACAAAGGTGACAGATTCTCATTTAGGCTTTACATCTAATATATAGTCATAAACTGCTTTTCTAAGTTGCTCTGCACAGATCCATTTAAAGCTCAAGTCCACAACTGACAGATGTGCTGACTTCTGATAAAAATGGCCCAGTGTATTTTGCTGTGTTACATAGTTTTGTGTTAGATGATGAAAGACACTACTAATGATTCTGCTTTGGTCAGCAATGAAGTTTGTTATGACATCCATTCTCTCCTCTCATAATAAAAAATTCCAGGATTCATTGTGATAAAAACATAAAGGGTCATGCTGAAGATAATCAATGAAACAATAGAAAGTTAAAAGATGAGAAAGTGACCTGAGAACCACATGTCAAATACTTTCAATCGTGGCTTTATTTTATTGAATCTGTGCAAATAGAGGTAAATCCAAATCCCAAGCAATTGGAGAGAATTTATATAAATGGTAATACATTCAGAAAATGCTACAATAACCTTAAAATGATTTGCTTTCGCAGAGAATTCAGGAAATAAAGTGGCATGGAAATTCAGGAAATAAAATTAAACATGCCCTTTGAATTCTCTGTTTTGGTATGGAAAAACAGATTTTCTCCATGGGGTCTTATGCCTGGAGTTTGGGAAAGTTAGAGGCAATGAAGAGGAACTATTGTAACATGACCTGAAAAGGAAATGAAGACAGAACCTTTTCCGCCATTGTATCTGCAAGTATTTTTACCAAGTTAGTTCTTTGACAATTCATACATGTACATAACATATTCTGGTCACTGTCTCCCCTCACCCTCTCTTCTCTACCTCTATCAATAACCAGACAAAATGGGGGAGAGATTAAAAGAACTTAACCCATACTACAGAACTACTTCTTAAGGATAGAGTCAGGGAAAGAAGGAATCGTTGCATTCAGCCAGGTATGTTTGAGGCTTTAGAGGATAATCCCAGTACAATGGTCATAAAGGTAAACTAAATGGATCACATAATAAAACCAAAACCTTGTTAGTATAAATTGTCCAAAACAATGGGTTTCATTGTGACATTTTCATGCATGGATGTAATATGCTTTGATCCTGTTCATTATTACATTAACCCTTCTTTCCACCTTCCCTACTATCTCATCTAAAACTGTCCCTCTTCTAGTTTCTTATGTCTTTTTAAATCTAGATTCTTGTGCATATGAAAGAATACAGTATTTGTCCTTCTATGTCTGGATTAATTCTCTTTATCTTGAAAATGGCATACTTATCTTTTATGACTAAATAATAATAATAAATTATGTATATGTACCACATTTTTCTTTGTCTATTCATCTGTTAGGGGATGTCTATTATGTTTCTATGACTTGCCAATTAGTCTATGACAAAATGAGTATACTGATATTGATTCCTGACAGGATATAGAATGTGATATGATAGCAGTATTTTGATTTATAAACATATAATATCAGACTCTATGCTACCTTTATAATACAGTGCTTAAAGCAATAAACAGTTGAGTATTTCAGATTAAACATTCAGTGAGTAATGCATATAGTAATAGCTAGGTTTTACTACTGATAATACGGCAAACATAAGTTATCTAGGGGTTTTAGCCATTATTTTATGAAAGGAAATGTTAAATTTAAAGAATTCGCATTTAGAAAGGTTGCACAATAACTCAAATAGCCAATCAATCATAGCTCTTATTACAAAATCAATGCCCTGAGCAAATGAAGTCTTGAATGATGTTGTAATATTGAGATGGGCACAGTCATGACAGTGACCAAAGCCTTTGAACTATTGAAAATTGGTAAAGCCTTTCCCACATGGGCTATGGCAAAACCTTCTTCTGATTCAACTGCAAGTGTTTACAGACAACTGATCAGTATATATAAGATAGCAACAATATCTTATTCCTCCTAAATGTTTACATCCTGATACTAGTAGTCTACAGAGACCTCTGAACTAGGATAGCTAAACCCTCCCTGTACTGTATTTAACACACAGGTTGACAGTTCCATTAGTAATTGTTGTAGCATATGCAGTTCCATTACAGCACAAGAGTTGTCCTGACCCAAGCATTGTTGGGTGTCTATCATTTCTTCATGTACTTACTGTACTTAATCAGTATCCCAGACCCACGGAGCTCAGGTTATGGCAAGAACTCTTGACTGTGGTCAAGCCCAATGTGAATGTTGAGATAATGCACTCATGAGTAGGCCATATCACATGACAGGTGAAAGGAGTTTTATTGATTTAAATATGGTTCCAAATAAATTGATTTGGGGTTACTGAAAATAGAGTATCCTAAATTGGTGTGTCCTCTTCAGAGTAACTCATTTGAGGAAGTTATAGACTTCTGGAAAAGACAGAGAATGTCTCTTGCTTGTCATGAAGTAGCAAGCTGTTATAAATTTTTACATGTATGAGGAAGTTAATTCTACATTTTACCAACAACCATGTAAACCTGGAAGTGGACAACTTGCTTCTGATCAGACCTCAACTGTGACTGATAAATGGATTTCAACTGAAGGGACATGCACTCAGTGGGGTACTCCCTACCAGACCCTGATTAGGCACAAACCATACCCAAATACCTGTTTCTCAGAGAGATCTTTTATTAAGCAGGGAAGAAAATTAAAGTGGCTGATTTGTGAGTCAAAAAAAAAGCAGCAAATAACCATGTAGGTGTAATTTTTTTAAGAGGAAAAAAGGGTAGGTCTGTGTTAGAATGGGCTAGACTATGGTGGTATATTTTGACAGGGCATGTTAATTAGAGTAGGCAAAGAGGGAGCATTTTATTGCTGGACTTCAATACTTTGATAGCTAGACATTAGCGATCAGCCTTAGGAATGAGTCTGGTATAAGAAATTGCCCAAATAAGAGAACAGACCTTGGAGGCTAGCTTTAGGTATGTAATCTAGGGTTTACAAGAGAGAGAAGGGGGAAGGGCAAGGCCTGCCAGTACCATGCTTGCCATGCTTGGGCCTGCTAGAGCTCTTCAGTAACCTTGTAAATGATAAAGCTAAATAACACTCAGACACTAAAGCCTTGACTAAAACATGTTGTTTTAAGCTGATAAATCTGTGTGGTTTTGTTAGGCAGAAATGTAATCTCAACAGAGTAGATTGTTATGAGGTTACAAGCTGACTGCTGCTGATATATGTCTACACTCTAAAGTGTATATCACATATAGATTCCAAGATTTAGAGTGAACACAGACTTAGACGTACACTGGAATGTCCTTTTGTTATGATCTCTTGAACCTTATGCATACAGTAGAACTTCATTTTCTAAGTTTGATTCATAGAATTTCTGTGAGAAATCCCCATTTAAATTTTCAGATGTCTGTGTGTACTCTCAATGAGGATTTCATTCCCTTTGATTTTTCCATTCTTGCTAGAAAATTAAGTAGATTTTAATCAACTGTAAATAGCACAACACAGAGAAGTAATTACTATTTTATCAATTCAATCAAATCCTTTTAAACTACACTAAGTATTGCTAGTAAAATGATTTCAATGGTTACACTTGAGAATGTTAAATAAGCCAAAAATGATCAGTGTTTCTTGGTTTTGTTCAACCTCAAGTATTATGAAAACAAGTTTTTTAGCATCTTATATTTTAAAACTACCTTACACAGTTATGGATAGCATAAAAACTAAGTCTGTTTCAAGTGTTTATAAGTCAGTGGGTTTGGGCAGACCCATCATCAAGGCCATTGTCATATAGACTTTTAACACTCTTGAGTACTCTTGTTATTTTAAAATTCTTCTCTTAGTTGGAGAGAGAGGGACAGGAAGAGAGAAGGGGCTGAAGAGATTTTGCAGGCTATTGGATCTGGAAAACATGGACAGTATGGTCAGCCAATCATCCCTCCACTCTTCCTTGGATTTATCGGGTTTTTATTTCAATTTCTAAATCCCGAGTTTTTAATAATACTAGAGCAATTAAGGTAAAATCATTCAACTCCTATACTAATAGACCAGTGCCTTGTTCAGCAATCAGGAGAGAAACTTCCTTTTTCAGGAGATGGGAACAAATATAGAGACACACAGCTGGACATTATGTGATGGGTGAGATAGTTTGGAACACTCAGCCCTAAATGTGATCTCTCCATCAAATCCTTCTTCTTAGAGCTCAGTAATCCCAGAGGATGATTAGGTGGAAGGATTATAAGAACCAGAGGGGGTGAAGGATATCCAAAAAAAAAAAACATGTCTTCTAAATGACATGATCAAAACTCATATGAACTCACAGAGACTGAAACAGCATGCACAGGACTTACGTATATTTGCACCAGGTACTTTTCATTTATTGTATATTTATAGTATGGCTTTAACTTTAGTGTTGTTATGTGATTCCTGAGTGTGTGAGTGAGTTTCTTACTTTTGTGCCTTCTCCTGGCCTCCTTTCCTTCTGTGGGTTTGTCTTATCCAACTTCAACATAATAGTTTTGGGTTGTCTTATTGTATTCTATTTTGTGATATTTAAAAATAAAATGAATGAATGAAAATCTAGCTACTAGGGAAAACATTGAGAACTCTCATTTAAATCTGCTGAGAGAGTGAAAATCAGTTTTCTCCAGTGCAATGACACTGGGTATACTAACCACTCCAGGAATTATGATCAGGAGTAGTTATCAACAAATAATGGACTCCACATGGGTTTTTTTTTTTTTGTATGTTTTATTTGGTTGCAATTTGGTGGATTTTTTTCTTGTTTTTTGTTTGTTTTTTTTTCTTTCTTCATTTTCTTTTGGGGTATTGTTTTGTTTTCTAGGTTTTGAGAGTTTTGTTGTTGTTTGAAGAATTTGGTTTATTTTTTTGAGAAAGAACTTAAAGTTGGGTGAGGAGGAAGAAAAAGGATCGGGGAAGACTTGGAGAAAGGGAAGAATATTATCAAAATATATTTAATTTTGAAAGTTGATTTAAATATATATTGCAGAGGAATAACTAAAATAAACAGCTAAAGTTTGCTTTTCTCTTCATGTGACAAAGTGCTCTCACCAAAATCAACTTGTAGGAAGAATGGGTTTATTTATTTTATCTTCCACATTATAGCCCAGCACCAATGAAAGTCAGGGTCAAAACTCAGCTCTGGAACTGGATAAGAAATGAAGGAGAAATGCTACTTGTTGACTTACTCAGTGGCTTGTTTACTGTTTCATGGTTTCTTCAATGGGCTAGGTGTTCCTATCTAAAAATTACACCACTCACAGTAGGCTGGCCCTTCCACATCAATCATTAAACCAAATTTATCTCTCATAAATATGGACATATTCCAATATTATCTAGACAGTCTTTCAGTTGAGACCTGCCAGTGGTCATGTCAGAGGAGCAACAGATGACATTTGATTTCAAGTTATCAGCCCTTCAGGAGAAGAATCCTCGTTGGGTGAATCTTGGATAGGCAAGGCCCCAAGACTCCAGACTCCAGACTATCCTTTGCTTCTGCTGTGCTCTCACATATTTGCTGCCATCTTTCTCTGGTATCTGGCATGGTGTAAATGGGTGTGGGGAGATCCCCACTGCCTGTAATTTAGTGTGTTTATCTCATGGAAACATCCTGTTCTACTGGGCATTTTTTACCTGTGGATTATTATGAAGACAATTTCTTCCTAAGCTGTACTGTCTAATTGATTGATAATAATAATATTAGTTTAAATAGAGTTTTGCTGGTTAAATATATAAACAAGGAAGCCTATATAAAGAGCTACAACACATGAGTTTCTATTTAGGAGCCATATAGACTGTGGCTTACGTTAATAATTAAGAAAAAAAATTCAGTCCCAGTAGCCAAGATAAGTTAATTTTCTTAGCATTAATGTTGGGATATGGGTCCACAGGTTTTGGGGTGTATCATAGCTGAAACAAAGATTTGGAAATGACTTAAAGATAGACTAAGATGTTTTTGTTAAATAGCTTTATGGTGAAAAACCCAAGAATACATTATAAAATTTTAGAAAGGCACATAGTTGAGTAAGGAGCACTTCAAGGTCAAGGAACAAGAAAAAAGCAGCCCAATTATCACTAGTTGATGTGCCTTTCTTGCTAGGATTTGTTGATGCCAAACATGGTAATTAATTCCTTATACCCATTTCCCCCCCTCAATCTCCTGATTAAAAAAAAAAACTATTGATGTGTACCCTAAAGTATTAAAATAGAGCTGACTGATTCTTTTTATATATAAAAGTTTATATTTGTTATTCCTTTAAAATTCTGTATAAGATTACCTTTTAAGATGAGTAATAAAATTATTGGTTCTTTCTTTGTAACTGCAAAATGCAGCCTGCCAGTAAAAGGATATCTTGCTTGCATATACTATGTTAATCTGTAACAAGTTGCTTGGGTGTGAATGTACATGGGTTCTTGGGATAATTTGTTTTTCACCTGTAATATGTAAAATTTAACCATATAATGGGTATGTAAAACATGCTGTTTTTTACTTGTATTCATTGTAATCATTCACTTGAAAAACAGTATGTAACCACATTGTAATTTTTATATTTCCTGAAAGATTTTGCTGGGGTATACAAGTTGTAAGGGAGAGAATAAAGATATAGTTAAAATGAGTTTGAAGGAACACATCAAGAATGAGAGCATTAGAAGGAAAATGTCAAGAATGAGACAGTTAGGAGTTAAAAGGAAACCATCAAGAATGAGAGAATTAGAAGGAAGACATCAAGAAGGACAGAAGGGACATTTTGGGATAGAGATAGGAGAAAAGAATATAGAAAACAAAATCAGAATACAAAAGAAGAACAAAAGAAATGTCTGAAGGAAATCATCAAGAGAGTGTGTGTCTTTTCCCTGACCCCTTCTGATAAAAAATCATAACACATGTCTGGTCTCCCAGGTAGTGATAAGATAACAAACAGTTGTGGGTTTTTTCAGAACCATAGATGCTTAATATAATGGTCACAATTTTTTGAGAGGAAGTGGGGATCATGGGAGTAGTTGGAGTGGAAAGAGGGAAAATTATCCCATTTGCCATAATGTCAAAAGAAATTAAGTATTTAGGAAAAAATTAAAAATTAAACACAGATGTTGTTGGAGGGCTTCTCTCCAGGTTCCCCAAGCCTCGCAGTCCCACAATCCACTTATAAAATAATCACTCAGACGCTTATATCACTTATAAACTGTATGGCCATAGCAGGCTTCTTGCTAACTGTTCTTTTATCTTAAATTAACCCATTTTTATAAATCTATACCTTGTCACGTGGCTGGTGTCTTACCAGAGTCTTTACATGCTGCTTGTCCTGGCGGTGGCTGCAGTGTCTCCCTCCTTCTTACTGTTTTCCCAATTCTCCTCTCTCTTTGTTCCGCCTATACTTCCTGCCTGGTCACTGGCCATCAGTGTTTTATTTACATAGAGTGATATCCACAACACACAGGGGTTAAAAAAATCTGTCCATTGAAATCTAGAAATCCTTGATAAAATACGTTGAAGAATTTATATGAAAAGATTTGCTGTGTTTACAGATAAGAATAAGTAATATTACCAAAATATTCCTGGAACCCAGAGTAAACACCTCATGAACAACTGGACAAAATGCAGAGCATAAGTGACTGTGAGGTACCTAGGCCCAGTTGCTATATCTAAGGTTGCAGAAACATTGCCTAAGATAGGGCAGAAAGACTGTAAGGGCCAAAGGGACAGGGCACTTGCTGCTAGATAGTGTATTCTAGACGTGGAATAAATGTTGAGCCCATGAAATATTAACATTGTGGTTGCCTAAACAAGATCTGCATAATGACAACACCAGTCAACAAACTAACAAGGACATGGGGAATTTAACAAGTCCTCATCCTTAGATGTGGAGCTATAGGTGGAGAGATGAAGAGAGAGAGAAAGAGTTTTATCCCTGGATAACCCCAATTTTATATTGTTCAACCACAAGTGGTCAATACTAATTAAAGAGGAGGTCATGATTTTGAGAAGGAATGGAGAGAACATAAGAGGGGTTGGAGAGTAGAAATGAAGTAGGAATGATGTTAAAAAATATTAATTCTTTAAAAAGATAGAAAGGACAGATTTATCTGCATGTAACTAGAGAGTCAACATCCCTTATCAAAAATACTTAGAAAAACCAGAAGCATATCAAATTTAGAGGGGAAGATAGCAGACAGTTTTTTTTCTTTAATTCCTATTTTTTTGAATCTTGAAATATTTGCATATATGTGATGAATTGCCTAGGAAATATCAAGTCTAAACAAGGCTTTCATTTTATATTTTATTTATAATTTATACAAATGATGGTGATTATATATAATGTTTGATAAGTTTGCACATGAAGCGAAGTATCATGGCATAAAATTTATGATTATGTCAGTGCTTAAAAAGATTCAGATATTATCAAGAACCTGCAGAGTTCTCAGCCCTAAATGAGACAGCCATATCATTGCCTTCTTCACGAGGCTCGAGAATCATAAGCAAAGAAAAAGAAAGATTGTAAGATAAAGAGGTACTAGATGACTGGGATACCTTGCTCAGCCTTGATGCAGAGGGGAGGGGCTTGACCCTTCTTCAACTTGGTATGCCAGACTTTTTGACTACCCAAGGGAGGCCTCATCCTCTCTGACGAGTAGATGGCAGGTGGGATAGGGAGGAGAAGGGAGGGACAAGAAAAGGGGGAAATGGGGGTACTGGGGTTGGTATGTAAATGAAAAAAATTTAAATAAAAAATAAATTAAAAAATTGGGGAAAGCACTGGATGCATAGAATCAGAGTGCTATGAGTACAAGATGTGCACAAAATCAAGCCATCAAAAAGTCAAGCAGGGATAGGGGAAGAGCTCATGAAGTCCTGCCCCTAGCTTAGAATCTTTGACAGTTGGCAGATGCTGGGGGCAGGAGAGACAGTTTTATTCAGGTATGTGGACCATGATAGGCTTTCTATGCTCTAGTAAATGGCCCCTATATCCATTCATATACTGATATCACTAAGTGAACTCACTGGGTTTAAAAAGAAGAGAATGTGAAACAGAGGAAATAAGGTGGACAGTAGTGATGAAACAGAGGTGTGGTAGATTTGTTCAAAACACTTTATATAAATTGTTTTGCAAAAATGAAAATTTCAAGCAATAAAAAGTTGTAGATTTTAGAGGATTTTAAACTCTAGAATTGATTATGCATGCTCTCCTATATGGCTTTCAGTACTACATCTGTTGATGACTTCATTTTTTCAGTATTTGTCTGCAGCCTTACCTCTGAATCACTACAGGCAAAACAAAAGAATGAAATTGCTGCAGATCTCTTTTGGGGCATTTTATCTGAAAACGAGAAGTCGTTCTCTCTCTGGAACCCTTATCATGCCCTTGTTTAATGGAGCTCACTGAACTTTCAGTTCAATTCACTTTTGAAAACTATACATTTGGAAATGTGAAGAGGAACAGATGGAGGGGAAACTGTAATCAGAATATATTGTATGAACAAAATCTATTTTCAATAAAATAAAAAGAATAAGTGAATAAATTAATAAATGTTTATTGCATCATTATTCATCATCATCATCATAATTATAGTTATGGTTAACATTATAGCAATAAAGTGGTTACCTATAAAATGTTGCCTGCATTAATATAATACACTCAGATAGTGAAGTATGATATAGCCACTAAGAAGGATGAATTCATGCCCTAACCACTGTCTTGAAGGGATCTCTATGAACTAGTATGAAAAAACAAACTATATAACTGTATTTATTAAAATGTAAAACTATGTATTTGATAAATTGTTCTCCTAGCATATAGGAAAGAAGGCATTATAAATCACCTATATTAATTTCTTTTATATAGATTTCGATCTAGAGTTAATACCTAATAAAACATGCAACTATTATATGATGTGATAATTACCAGAAGAGGGACAGCTCCAAAAGTGTTAATACAAAGTGACTTACAAGCAGAAGTCAAGTGCAGAGGTTTTTATTATAGCAGAAAGAAAAGTATTTCCTATGGATGCAAGAGCATGAAATAGAAAAAGAACATGTGATTACACCATAGATGAGAGACAGAAAATAATAGAAAACTGGAAAAAAAAAGGTTATGACTAATTAGCTATATAAAACAGTTGAGATATTAACGTAAGGCAGTGTGGTGATATTTTACTTGTATGTTAATAAATAAAGTTTGCCAGGAGATCAGAGGACAGAGAAAGCCATCCATAAACAAAAGTCAGGCGGTGGTAGCATACACCCTTAATCTGATCACATGGAAAGCAGAGTCTCTGTGTGTTCAAGGACACAGCCAAGTGTGGTGACACATGCCTTTAATCCCAGTACCAAACATAGAGACCTGGAGGTCTGTATAGACAGGCAGTGATGAGAAAGTGAGGCTAGGCTAAGAGCCAATGAGAAGGCAGAACAGCAAGGCAATAAAGGCCCAGGTTAGACAGGAAGTTGCTGGTTCTCTGGGGTAGCTGCAGTGGTGAGGTGAGCTAAGGTTATGTGGTAGCTCTCACTATTTATCTGATCTCTACGGCTTTCACCCCTGTATTAGGCTCTGTGTTTCTTATTTAATAAGGCTGTTTAGAAATTTGTCTACAAGGCAGCACTTATAAACACTTGTGTCACAGGGCTATTCTTCACATGTTCCAAGGAACGTTTTATTTGTATACTGAATATCAGGATTTTTCATATTGAAATTCAACCAGAATAACTTCAAAACATCTACTTGTTCAGGGAAAATATCTGCAGCATGAATTGTTAGAAGGTTTTATTAATGAAAACAAACCCAGGAGCCAGATACTGGGGTGAACCCTGAAAGATCAAAGAAACAGAACAAACCACAGCTAACCTCACCTTTCCAACTTCTCAGCTTTTCCTTTTTCCATGAATCTTCAGACTGAAAGCTTCTGAGTCTTCATCTGAATTGATCTCAGTTGAACTGCTACTAAAAGCTAAAAGCTTAAAGACTCTAGTTCCTGCTCCTCATGCCTTATATACCTTTCTGCTTCCTTCCATCACTTCCCAAGATTAAAGGCATGTGTCTTTCCCAAGCAAAACATAAGATCTCAAGTGATGGAATTTAAGGTGTGTGTCACCATGCCTTGTTGTTTCCAGTGTGGCTTTGAACTCACAGAGATCTGAATGGATCTCTGCCTCCAAAATGTTGGGATTAAAGGTGTGTGTGCCACCATTTTCTATCTAGTCCATGTCTATCTAGTGGCTGTTCTGTTCTCTGACATCAGAGTTTATTATGGTGTACAATATATTAGGGACACAGTATCACCACAAATATCCATTTAATTTCCATTACATGTTAACAACTACTACAAAAGATGATTCTATATTTCTCTTTATCTTTCTATATATCCCAATTATAATGTTAGAAGACTGAACTTGTCTTAACTACAAACTCTGGAAAATTCAACTCCCATGAGAAAATGTAAATGACAAAGTATGTCTTAATGTATTTTGAACACTCCCTTGACCTTGTAAACCAAAATAATTTAGAGACTTCTAGAGGATACTCCAACAACTATTTAAGAACATTAAATGACATAGAAACATAAGACAAAGAATCCAAAGAAGGGAGGTAGGCAACATCACATTCATCTCTACAAACTTACTCTGTAGAGAATGAATGCTATTCAGTTAGCTACTTCATACATTGCTGTGGCAAAATCCCAGGCAAAAGCCACTTAAAGAAGGAAACATCTTGGCCCACAGATAGAGGATATAGTGCATTATACACATAGGGAATTCAGTCCCATTGCATCCACATCCAAAGAGGAATTAATGCCTGTGCTCATTCTGCATTCTCCTTTTCATTCAGTCTGAGACTTAACAAATGGAATCATGTTAACTACATTTAGGATAGACCAACATACTTCAAGTACTCTAATACACAGAATTCCCCACAAACATGTCAGATATTAGTTTGCATAGTGATTCTATTAATAAATAACATCAAGTTGACTATCAAGATTAATCACTAGGTATATTAATAAAGATTTCAAAAATGTATGTCAGCATGAGAATACTCTTATTGAACTACCTCAAATTTGTATATGATATTATATACACTGAGCCTAAGGAACTTCAGTACTGTTACTTAAATAATCATGCACTTATAATCACACACCACGATCTTGGATAAGAAAAATGAAGCTTGACAACAGATGTTACTTTGTTAGGTGTCAAGTCTTACAATGCAATAGATAGTAACCCACTAAATGTTACTTTGTAAAATAATGTATGATAATAAAGGTATATTGAGGTAAGATCCTGACAAATAAAACCCTAGATCAAGAGTGGGACTGGACTAGGCTCCCTGCATAAGCAAGACAGCTGTGTAGCTTGATCTGCTTAAGGGGTCCCCAGGCAATAGGATCAGGATCCATCCCTGGTGCATGAGCTGGCTTTTTTGGAGCCCACCACCAATGGTGGGACACCTCACACAACACAGCTTTGAGGCAAGGGGCAGGTAGGAGGTTTGGATCTGCCTCTACTGAATGTACCAGACTCTGCTTACTCCCCATGGAAGGCCTAACCTTCTTGTAGGAGGGAATGGGGGGTGGGTTGTCAGGGGGAGGCTGGAGGGGCTGGAGAAGGGAAGAAGGAGATCTGTGATTGGTATGTAAAAAGAATAAAAAAAATTCTTAATAAAAAAGGAAGATTGGGAAGGTCCAGCAATAATATGTAATGATTACCCACATCAATAATGACTAAGTAATATTTTGAGTTCTATTTCCTAGGTGCTATGATAAGAGATTTATAGTTGCTTCAATTTAATCTTTACACCAACCTACAAGATAGATTCTATTAGAAATACTTACAATTGATAAGATTATCCTGACACATAACATTTTTGAATGGTTACCATATACCAGATATCGGGATGAGGATTTTATTGTCATACTAATGTAATTACAGCAATTATATAGTAGGCACCTATATTAGATATTTTTATTGCAATAATGACACATGTAATACAAGCTACTAATGAAGAAGTTTATTTATATTACTGGCTGTATCTCATAATAGTTTATAGTAATTCAAGGGTATCTGTGATATCAATCAAATTATTATATCATAAACCAATACCAGAAAGAGACCTCATCAATACTAATCCAGATATGATGAATTTAAACTTCCAAATCTTTTATATTAAAATAGCTATTTTCTCCTTATAAATTGAGTGGCCCTATAGTTTCTTTCTTACAGTCCAAAACTAATGCACTATCATTAATATCATTAATATTTACAGAATGAGAAAACTAAAGGAAGGATAAGATTCCTATGTCTGGGAAAAAAAAAAATAAGCCATTCATCTAAGATTGTGCAATTGGGAAAAATTGGTCCCAGAATTTGAAAATATGTCTATGTGACTCCATAATCAATGTTCAGACTTTATAATATACTGTTCATCATGTAGGTCACCACACTTATAAACTGGCAAGATAGTATTAGTGCTAACCCTAAATACAAGACATTTGAAGGAGATGGTTAAAAATGTTTTGAGTACAGCTTTATCTCTGTGATTACCAAGCATACAACTGCTAAAGTTTTGCTTGCTGTTCACAAACTTGAGTATACTCATTGATAGTAAGTGTGAGGCTGTACAACAGAATCATAAAAGTCTAAACAGACCAAATTTGAAATCCACCTCTCCATTACTGTGTGACTTCAGGTATGTCATTTATCCTTCCTATGTGTCAGTTCCCATGCCTATAAAACGAAGGCAATGGCAGCATCTATTTGACAAATAGGCATGCACCAAGTATTTATCACAGAGTATATTACAGACCAAATAATCAAGTACATTAACTACATAATCAAATCCTACTCCAAGAATTTCTCTTCACTCATGGTGCTACTTAAGTACCACCTTTTTCCAGAATTGGTACAAGAATGATCATGTTGGCCATGATTTCCCTATCTTCAGCAACTGGCAATACCAAAATTCCTTAGTAAAGACCCTTGCTGCCCAATGTGACCACTTGGTTGCTGGGTGTTTGTTAGTCTTCAGTGGTGCTGAACTCCAGGGATAGAGCTCCATAACTAATCTGCTGAACTTCCCTAATCCAGAAATGAGAGCCAACAACAGGATGACACTCATGAACACATTTACAAGTGAAGAGTTTTCTTCACCAAAACCAATTCATGAAATCTGGAAGAGGTAATTGTATACAGATATAAATATAAGTCTTTAAGGAAAAATAAAACCTTGATGCCACCAATGGAAAACAATGAGTTTCCATGAACCATCTCCAAGGAAATGGACACCTATTGTTTTCTAGATAGAGAATTAAAGCAATTGTTTCATGAAGTTCTGGAAGATAGAATACAGATACATAATGAAGTAAAATCTGGAAGATAATAAATAAAATTAAACATTCAGAAAAGAGTAGGAGTCATATAGAAGAAACCATTTATAAATTCTAAATCAGACAAACACAAGGAAAAAAGAAAACAAAGAGAGATCATTACTTAATAAGTTTTATAAAGGTACCTGTCAATAAGAACAAAGTCATTTTATATGTAACCCAAGAGAAAAAAGCATACTAAACAAAGAGACATGAATAACTGGATACTACCTAGTAAAATCAAAATCACAACATGGAAAATCTAGAAGGAATAGAGTAAGAAACAGGTATATTGAAAAGAATAATACTAGCAAATTTACTAAACTTTGGAGAATATTGATATCTAGATATAAAGAATTCTAGGTGCTAATAAAATTTCAACTTGAGTAATATTTTAGTGAAAAAGTATTGTAATCCACCCAGAAAATGTTAAGACAAAGATGGTTAGAAAGCAGACAGAGAAAAGAAATTTACCTCATACAAGAGAATTCTCACAAGTAGTTTTCTCAGCAGGCATCTTACAGACCATCACCACATGAAATTTATTTTTAAAGTAGTGAAATAGAAACTTCCAAGCAAGAATGTATTACCAAGCAAAACTCTACTTCAAAATGAAGAAAAGTTACCTAGAGAGATGGCTTCATGATTAAAATCATGAGCTGTTCTCACTGAGGACCTGGGCTCAATCCCCAGCAACCACATGGTGGTTCACAGTCACCTGTAACTCTAGTTCCAGCAGACCCAATACCCTCTTCTGGACATATAGGCACTGCATGCACATGGTGCAAACACATTCACACAGGCAAAACACCCGTTGACATAACATAAACAATATTTTAAATGCAGTAAATGCAAAATTTTTTTCCAACAGTCTACAGAGAACTAAAGAAACAGAGGCAGGAGAATCAAGACTTTGAGATTAACCTGGGCTACATAATGAGTCAAAAATCAGTTTATGCTACAAACCAACATCTGTTACAAACAAGGAATAAAAAAGCCCTGTGCAGTTCAGTCAGCTAAAAGATGTTAAAGAAGTCACACAAGTCAAAATAATAACACTATTAACATAGAAAACATTTGGAAACAAAAAATATAAAGAATATTTATAAATTCTGATAAAGAATAAATATACAGTAAGAATCAGAACATTATGATTGTTCAATGGTGGTACATATATCATTTAACTGTAGAATGAATGTTAATAGACAAAAGTATTAAAAATAACTACCATAAAAAATGTGTGTGTGCATATGTTTGATGGACTACAAGTACATTTAGGATTGAGGCAACAACAAGCTGATAATATAAATTTTTATCCATCCTTTGTGCCTCTGTAAGGCTGAAAAAAACATACAACAATATTTATTTTTAAGGGCATATATTACAACACATGTAAGTAAGGATGTACAAACAGGTTTGTAGTGTTCATGGATGGTTTGGGTTTCAGTGTTATTAGGATAACCTAAAAACCTTGTGCTTTGTCTGCATTGACACGATGGAAACATTGTCAAAATGATCAAATGCATTCACTGAAATGAGAGTGATGTAATTCCAAAACCAAACCAATCAGATAAGGGATTAAAGTTTTGATAAAATGGACTGGAGTTTAGGGATATAATGAATAGGGACTTAATTGGGCAAGATGAGCATAATTTTTGAAGAACCTGAAGTAGAATAGTATTTACTGAGAAGTAAACTATCTTTAAGTGTCAGGTAATTATAATCATCATCTTCCATTCAACACTGGAAAAGTGGTTAACTACCTATGTTTACAGAAAAATCTTTTTCTTTTAAGGCACACATAATGATGTGATTTTGAAAGATAATTCCCCTCACATGTTCACATGGACAAGAACCTTGGCTACCTGCTTCTCTGAGGATCATGTCTGCTACTTCAAGGGTGTACTGGAATCCATCTGCATGCAACTGTAGATTGCCATATTAGGTAAATAAGTTAGAAAAATAAATATGACATTTTGTCTGACTTGTAGAATCCATGGTAGACAAAAATAATATGTATATACTCATAACATGGATGTAGAAACAAGACTGCCTGGGGTAATTGAAGTAAATATTGAGAAGGAAAGAGGGCAGGGGGGAGGGGGGAGGTAATGCAGTCAAATACATGATAAACTTCTAAGCAGGTATTTCTATTAAATTTCTCACTATGTAGAATGTGTACAAAACAAGGACAAATTTGTTAAAGATGTGAAATTTTCATCTTAATTCAGCTGATATTTATTTTACCAGTTAATTTACCAAAAAATGTTTGATATACAGTTGGAAGGAACTGAATCATATGCAAACCTGAAATACATTTAATATATTCAAATAAAAATTAAAATCCATTTAAAAATAATTTCTCAAGAAAATGAAAATGGACTTGGTGGTGGTGGTGCACGCCTCTAATCCTAGCACTAGGGAGGCAGAGGCAGGTGGATCTCTGTGAGTTAGAGACCAGCCTGGTCTGCAAAGCAAGTTCTAGGACAGCCAGGGCTGTTACACAGAAAAACCCTGTCTTGAAGAAAGAAAAGGAAATAAGGAAGGAAAGAAAGAAGAAAAGAGGACTGAAGAAAGGAAGGAAGGAAGGAAGGAAGGAGAGGGGGGAGAGAAAAACAGTAAAAGGAAAAGAAAAAGAAGGTGAAAATGAGAGCCTGAGAGTGGAAAAATGTTTACTTATATCACATATATATATATATATATATATATATATATATATATATATGATAGATATGATAATATACATAAGATTTCACACCAAATATGTTGCAGAGGCTGCTTACAGCACTGAAAAATATGGCACACAATGCAATCAAAGGTTGTCTTTAATTTTTAACATCTTAAAATTATTTCTCCTTACAAGAGAAAGAAATGGTGTTCATCTTGTCATGTTAATAAATAGATACCTTTATGCTGTGTTTTTACTCATTTCACATTACCCTGTTCTTTCTGAACCCCTCTTTCCTCCATCAAAAGAGTTCTACAGTCATCTTTTACATTTCCTGTGATGGTTAATATCTATTTTCAATTGATAACCTCTGGAATTAGTTGAGAATTAGGTCTCTGGGAGTGCCTGTAGGGAATTAATTTAATTATGTTAATTGAGGTAGGATTATCTGTCCACTGTGGGTGGCTCCATTCTCTGAAGTAGACTGCATAAAAAGGAGAAAGCTAGATAAACGCAAGCATTCATCGTTCTCTTCTTACTCACTGCACATACAATGAGGCCTGCTGCCTTAAGCTCTTGCTGGTGTGACTTCCATATCATGATGGAATGTAACCTTGAATGGTGGGTCAAAATGGCCCTTTCTCCCTCCAGCTCTTTATGTTAGAGTCTGCATCACAGCAGCAGAAATGTAACTAACACAGTTCCTATTCTGTTTTTATGTCCTCTAGATAATAGTAGATAAAATACAAACTTGACACATGATGGAAACATGATACCTGTCTTTGAAAGTCTGCCTTATTTTGCTTAACATAAGGATCTCCAGATGCAGCATTTTGCAGAAATTTTCATAAATTCTTTTTCTTTATGGATGACTAAAATTTCATTGTATGTATGTACCATATTTTCTTTTTTTTTTTAATTTGTCTTTTATGAATACCTAGTCTGCTTCTGTATTTCAGTTAGTGCCAGGGACCAGCCTCAGCAGTTTCAAAGGTCTCGAAGGGCAGGGATGTCTGGCAGGCTCAAGAAAAGACTGGGACACAGGAGTTGGTGCAAGCTGACGAGGTTTGTCAGATCTGGAGATGTACATTTTCTCCACCTTCTCCCAATATGACTCAACCCCAGGCTTTTATTGTAATAACACAAGGAAATAGGGGGTGAGAAAATTCAACAGATGATTTAGTTCTCCACAATAGTTTCCAAAGTCGTTTTGGAAATCAGCAAAGTGTACCCGTGCCCCTTGATTGCACATAGAAATTTCCAGAAAGAAAGCCAAAGCACACCATCTTATTCTTTTGCAGGTTAATAATTATCAGAACATCTGAGGTAATCACCCCAGAAGCTATCTACTTGTGGTTTCTCAGAAAGCACAGAAGTACAAGCAATGGTTTAAGCTACCAGACTGCTAGCTTCCTCTCAGCTTAAGTCCTTCGTCATCACTCTATAATTGGTCAAGTTGTCTTCTAAGTAGTTCTGGACAACTCTTGTCTTCTATCCTATCTATATGTCACTCCATCTACAGTTTTCTGCCACCAGCCTTCTGGGGTTTTCCCGTGACCTGCATAACAGCTTTAACTCCTGCCATTGTCACAATCTCAATATCATTTCTAATTTCATGGAAACCACCACAGGAGCGAGAGAAAGAAAATCATAAAGAACAATAGAGTAGGAGGAATACAAGACGCAGTAACAGTTGGATGCATAAGAACATGACATGCATATGCCATTAAATCTGCCCTCGGGACACAAGGGTTGTTTTCTCCCTGGCCCACAGAAGGCAGACTTAGTAGAACATCCAATGGGGCAGGCCTGGAGGGATTGATGTCCTCATTCTCAGGTACCTCCAGCACAGATTCCACTGGCAACATGTCAGGCTTTTCAGATGCTGTCTCTGGCAAGTTAGTGTTGAGTAATGCAGTAAACAACATGGATGTCTGAGGTCTTCCACAAGAGCATGAGCATCTTCCCCACCTTGTAATTATTGCACTAGTGGAGGAATCTTGTATGGCAGATCATTATTGTAGCATGCCTGGTGTGGTGCTGGGTAAAACCAGTGATGTCTTCCATACTGCAACAGCAGAATGATAACTAGCCAACAGGAAATTAATATCCTGACCAGTTCATTATTGACTTATCTATGTGCTGCAATTGAAGTATATAGTTTGTTCAGCAAATGGGACTTATTATCTAGTTATGATGGACAAACTAACAACAAGGGCAATAGCCTGTCTTGTTTGTGTGCCTCTAAGATCTCACTGACAAACAACTTGTAGAGAAGTAACTTGTGCATGGCACTGAAAATTTCATTTAAATGACCCATTTCTTCTGGGAGCAACATTTAACCCCTGTGAGACATCTTTTTTCAAATTGCTTTTTAAAAGAAATTATGCTTTAATTAGCTTATGAACTGGTAGGGCTTCAGAAGGCTTCATCATACATCCTTAGCTTTGGTAAACTGACCCTCATTTCAAAACTCCTTTCCTCTACCCTCAGTTAAAACTGTGGTCCCAGTATTTCCATAACTCTGTTCTGTCACATCACATGTTGCAAAGTCATAGGGTTCTGTATAACTTCTTCATTCATACTTTATTTTGGTTAACTCTTCTTCTGACCTCTCATTTTCCCATCCCCATCATTCCAGTATACCTCATTGAACTTTTCATCCCCAATATTCTCTCTTTCTCCTTTCATCTCAACTGTAATCTATTATCCTCTTTCTGAATTTTTGATTTGGCACATGTACTCCAGTACAAACACACAAAACACAGATTTAAGAATAGCATACATATGAGAGAGAATATTGCATTTGTCTTTGGAGAGCTGGATGACCTCACTAAGAATAACTGATTTTGAATTCTGTAGTCAGAAGTTTTCCTGGGTCCTGCCCAGCCCACAGTTGGGGCAAATCTCTCCTACTTGCATCCCAAAGCTGCTTAGTCCCAAGCAAACACACAGAAGCTTATAATAACTACAAACTGTATGGCCATTAGCTCAGGCTTATTACTGACTAGCTCTTACACTTAAAATAATCCATAATTCTTATTTATGTTTAGCCATGTGGCTTGGTACCTTTTCTCAGTTCTGCCTTGTCATCTTGCTTCCTCTGTGTCTGGTTCCACCCTTCCTCTTCCCAGCTATTTTTTTTATTTTAGACAAAAGAGGGGAAATGTGGTGATGTATTCTGTCCTCCAAAATATTGTGCACCCTAATAAAGTTCATCTGAGAATCAGAGGAAAAAGCCAGCCACTATATTAAATATAGATATCAGGCAAAGATAGCACATGCCTTTAATCCTATCACTCTGGAAGTAGAGATCCATCTGGATCTCTGTGAGTTCAAGTCTACACTGGGAACAGAGCCAGGCATGGTGGCACATGCCTTAAATTTCAACACTAGTTAACCATAAAGGTCTGGAGGTCTGTATAGATAGACAAGAAGTGACAGAGCTGGGCAGGAAGAGGAAGTGATGTTGCTTGGTACAGAAGAAATGATATGGCAAAACAGAAAGACATACAGGTGTGGGTATACAGGAAGTAGGTCTCTTTGGCTGAGGATCTCCAAGTGGTAAGAAGATGGCTGGCTTTTTCTGCTTTTCTGATTTCTCTGATTTTAACCCCAATATTTGGCTATGGGTTTTTTTTATTAATAAGGCAATTTAGCAATTGGTCTAAAAAGTTTCAACAATTTGTTTGCAACTATAATGATTAAAATTTTCTTTACTGGTAATATTGTACTGTGCATATGTAACACCTTGAACTTTTTGAAGAGTACTACAATAGCACAGAAAATAATTGTAAGAACTGAGAAATGGGAATACATAAAATAAAAGAGGTCCCAAATGGCAAAGGAATGATCATTGAAATCGGGAGGCAGGAGTCCTTTCTTTGAAACAGTTACCATATTATCTAAAACTTTCACTACTTTGTCTGTTTTAACAGTGAAATATATACATAAATATTTCTACATAAATATTAATAACAGATGTATTAAAAATAACAAATAACTAAATTTAATCTCAAATGGTAATGGGTAAAAATGTTCCCATCCAAAGAACAGATTACTGCCCAGCAAGGAAAAGGCAAAAGAAAATAATTCATACACTAGCCTATGCAGCAGCTTTGCATGAATCTCACAGAGAGTTTTTGAGCAAAAACATCACACACACAAAAACAAAACTATTGACTTTTAGAAACCAAGGAAAGACTAATGTAAGTTGTAATGCTACAAAATGAATCACTATTCATTTTGGAACACGGTTGAAGGCAAGAAATGAATGAAAAACTCTACCAGAAGACCCTTAGAAGCAGTTATGTTATATGGAAGCCAATTGTTACTTCTATTTCTACCTTTTCCCATTGAAGACAACATGATCAGCTTGAACATAGGTTTATGGGAATATTTGCATGATAGTTTTAAGGAACAAGTAAAAAAACAGGTATTTTCTTCATGAAGAAACACATGCTAAACATTTTCAGGAATATCATTGCTTTAAGAGAAACAAACAGTGTCTACTCCTTAAGATGCCCACAACAAAGCAACGGTAATTCCAACAATGGTTCCCACTAGAGAACTATAGTTTATTGAATGTACTTACCCACACTCTTTTTTTTTTTTTTTGGTTTTTCGAGACAGGGTTTCTCTGTGTAGCTTTGCGCCTTTCCTGGAGCTCACTTGGTAGCCCAGGCTGGCCTCGAACTCACAGAGATCCGCCTGCCTCTGCCTCCCGAGTGCTGGGATTAAAGGCGTGTGCCACCAACGCCCGGCTATGTACTTACCCACACTCTTATGGGTGAGGAGTGCTTACAGGAGTATGAGGGACCCCAAAGCAGCTGCATAGACATTGGCTTCCCCACAGCTGCTTAAATGGAGTTCCCCTTCAGTTAAATTCCCAAAGCCTATACCATTGTACCCTCTGAAACTCCAAGGCCAATAAGGACAGAATGCATGGAAATGTCCGGAAAGTAAAAAAGAGAGTCCTGGAGCTCCCTACCTTCTCTAAGAGAAGATCAACAGTCCTTACCTTGAGAGTCACTTGAATGCAGGCACAATGATGTGATGAAGATGCCAGTTGATAGGCCAGAAGAACCACATTCATTCTGCAATAGGAAGTAAAAGATCATATTGGTATCTGGACTGAAATTTTGGTGACATTCTTACAAGAAATTGTCCAGAGTCATACTATATACTCATACTATATAATGTATATATTATATTGAGTTAATTATAATGTGAATGTTCAAAACAGGCAAAATCTTGGACAATCACATCACAAAAGTAGTCAGTAATCACTTGAAAAATGGTCATCAAGGTTAGTCATTGGCATTTTGTAAATTAAAACCATAACATGATAGCACTTTACATTATGAGTGTCTCATATTTAAGTTATGCTTCCAATTATAAGTACTGCCCAGAATATTGAGCAGTTGTGACTACCTTATATTCCCCTGCACATGTAAAAAGATGTTATCTTTTCAAAATATCTGAGTACATTCACAAAGTTATAGGTACACCTACCCAAAGTATACATAAATATGGCTACCAATCATTAACATGTTGATGAGTGATAGAAGCTAGATGTAAAAGAGTGCAGCCTGTGTGCTTACATTCACATCAAGAGCTAGAATTAGCCAAAATAATTTATGATAAGAGAAATCAGCTCTGTTTGCTTCAGGGAGAAGAGTCACTCAGGTAGTAAATTTGTCAAAATTAATAGTGCTTTATGCTGAGTGAACTTTACTGTGAAAATTATACTTCATTAATGAAATCAACAAAGGAAATTTCTCTAAATTTAATTTTTTTCAAACATCAACAATGTACTCTTGGGAGTCAAGGTTTTGTTTATAGTCTTATTTGCACATTAGAAATGCTTGGGAATTTTTAAAATATGAAGTCTTGTGCCCCATTGCCAAATATTGAGAGCTTCTGGCTTTCTATGAAGCCATTTCTTTATTAATTGTAAAATAATGACTTAATTGGATAGTATCAAGGCATCAGTTAGAACAGAAATCAATCTTCATGCTCAAATGTACTCTCATGCCTTCTTTAAACTGATCTGATATTAGTAGACATACATATAATATTTAAAAACGGGAGTTGGAGAGATGGTTCAGTGATTAAGAGCACTGGACGCTCTTTCAATTCTCAGCACCACATGGCAACCTTGCAAACATCAATAACTCCAGTTCCATGAGATCCAATGCCATTTTCCAGTCTCTGCCAAACACTAAACATATGAATTGACACAGGCATACATGTAGGAAAAACAACAGTACATAAGAAGTAATATAAATGCATTTTAGTTAAAAATTATACATTCTAGAAGGTATTTTAGTCTACAAAAGTTAGCTATGAAAGTAAAATAGAGCTTTTATTGGTTTCAATTTCTTCTGATGGTACATAGAAAATACTACAGTGGTCAACAGCACCAAGATTTTGAATAGAGAGTTTTTTTTTTTTTTTTTTTTTTTTAAATAACTGAATCCTAAAGGATGGAAAATAAGGTGACCATAAGAGGAAACCGGCATGGAAGTCAATGGCCCTTGGCCACAAAAGGACATCAAGCCCCAGAATGAGACTCAGAGCTCATTACTAAAGCAAACTGAATTGCAATAGCAAAAGCAATACAATTTAAATAAGTAGTGTAAGAGAAAGAACTTATGACTAATCCTCTAGCAATCTAAATCAAAGACCAATTCAAACTACTTTTGGAAAATTCCTTTCCTACTTTAGGCAGCTTCACCTGAATGATATTATGACTTCTAAGCCTGGAATACTTGAGAATTTGTGACTCAATTTTAACTCCAGGACATAATACATTCCCAGATGTGGGAGAACTTACAGGGGTGCATTTTGGTGTTCTGAGCAACAGAAAATTCCAGGGCCAGAAAGGTCAAAGCTTTATTTTGTGTATCAGGAGATAAAGAGGTTAAACAGTCACAGAATGGAGGAAGGAAGGAAGGAAGGAAGGAAGGAAGGAAGGAAGGAAGAAGGAAGCAAGGAAGCAAGGAAAGAAGGAAGCAAGGAAGGAAAGAAGGAAGGCCATCCAGTTCAACTTGTTTCTTCCTTGTCATTCTCTGCATCTTACTCCTCTAAATTTCTCACCATCATAACTATAGTCTTTAATTCTGGTCTATAGGAAAGCTTAGGTCAATCTATAATTTCTATCTGTAGCTTCCTCTCAGGGGTTATTACTGGTTGAGTAGGAGTGATGCTGCACATTCACTAGAGAAGATTCTAGCAACACAGTCCAGCATGTATTTAAGAATATTAACATTTTATAGGATGGAGGGGTAGCACAGAGGTAAAGAACACTTTACCTTGCAGGGGACCTAGGTTTGGTAGACTTCTATAACTCCAGTGCCACAGGATCTGACAGCCTCTTCTGACCTCAGCGGGCATCTGGCTCTTCCACAGAGAAGAGAAACACAAACAAACACACACATAAAAAGTAAAACAACAAATATTTTTTAAAAAAAATAAGGAATCATAGCCTTTGGGAGAGACATATTTTCAAAGGTCCAGTTAGAATTATGTGTGTGATGGTGAACACTAGGCAAAAACTATCTCCACAGCTGAATGACACAACTTTGAAATTATAAGGAGAACAATTACTTTTACATTTGCATTTCTTTTCTTTTCTTCCTTCCTTCCTTTATTTCTTTCTCTCTTTTTTTGTGAGACAGGGTTTCTCTGTGTAACCATGGATATACTGGAACTCACTCTGTAGACCAGGCTGGCTTTAGACTCACAGAGATCAACCTGCCTCTGCCTCCTGAGTACAGAGATTAAAGGCATGTGTGACCATCGCCTGACTATATTTTCTAATCAGAAATTCCACATCAAAGATCAGACTTATTGTAGTGAAATTAGTAACAATTATACTGTTCAAGTAATATAAAAGTTCTTTCCTACCCAGAAATAATAGACTAAGTGGCTTCACCATTGGTGATCTTAGCACAAAGGAAAAGTTAAGCTTGTCCTGAAATATGGGCTGAAGAGGAAAAGTCAATGAATTAAAAATAGATCAAGGCTAGAATATGTCTCAGTTGGTAGAGTGCTTGTCCTGTATGCATCACAGCATTGAAAAAAAAAAACCTCAATTTCTCTTCCTCCCCTTTCATATCTGAAAATATATCCCATATGAGTCAATAACAGCATACACAAAGTCAAAGATTGCATCTATCCAAATCAATGATAAGTAAAGAACATTCTCAAACCTGACCACAGAGATCCAATAAAAAAAGATGAATGTGTTGCTATATGCCTATAATTGCAACTATTCAGAAGGTTGTAGCAGGAGTAAACCATTTCAGGTCCAGCCCTCAATACATAGTAACACCTTGTCAAACATTCCTGACTAAGTAAACACAAACAAATGAACAAAAAAACAAAAAAGCAACTAAAAAATAGCACATGAGCACATACAAAACCTATAAAGCATCAGAAACACTGAGAAAAGAAAACCTGAAAATTAAAATACTGAAGGAAGGTGGATATTTACTTATTTGTTTGTTTGTATATCTATCTATTTATTTATTTATTTATTTATTTATTTATTTATTTATTTATTTATTGGGGTTTTTGAGACAGAGTTTCTCTGTGTAGCTTTTGGAGCCTGTCCTAGAACTCACTCTGTAGGCCAAGCTGGTCTTGAACTCACAGAGATTCACCTGCCTCTGCATCCCGAGTGCTGGAATTAAAGGCGTGCATCACCACCACCCAGCCAGGAAGGTGGATCTTAACTGGAGTTATGTGAGTGCTGGACAGAAATTCATTTGGGCTAGAGCATCACTGACTAGGTCAAAATTTTCCACCAATATGTCAGTGGTTGGTCTGGAAATCCTGGACAGTAATCATGCTACAGACTAGGCAGATAATGGTCAACTAGCCAGCAGACTATGAAGGAAAGCTCTGGACTGTCTAGTTGAAAGACAGCATGAAAACAAATGCTCATTCTCTGCTCACAAACATTATTTCTTTCTGTTGGAATTAACGAGGCATATATGGCCAACAGTTTGATTATACACAAGTGGATTGTATTGATCCACAGCTTATATTCCCCCTGAATAAAAGATGTACTTGCCTGAGTTGCTGAAAGTGCTACTAAAAAGTAGGTTCTAGATACAGAGAACTGCCTTACCCAAGGACACACACTTTCCCAGTGGCCTGTACCCAACAGCCAACTCAGGCAGTAATATTAAAGCATAATAAAAATCTTGACCAATTGGGCAATTGAGAGTACAAGACATGCTAGGAGTATATTACAAATTGACTTTTCTTACCGTGCCATTTCATTACTGAGTATTAGAGCTCCTAGAAGAGTCTAAACTATGGCAACATTGAAAAAATAATGATAATGCAAAAAAAGAGAACATTAGATGTGAGATACCTATTACCTATTATGAAGAGATATTAAGTAGATACTATGTAAGTATGGAGCACAAATAAAAGGGGACTGCATGATAAAATAAAAGATTTGAACAAAATCTGGACTTTGCCAGTATTATTAGATAATTTGTTCAGAACACAACCAAAGAATTAAGAAAATAACAAGCTGGGCGTTGGTGGCGCACGCCTTTAATCCCAGCACTCGGGAGGCAGAGCCAGGCGGATCTCTGTGAGTTCTAGGCCAGCCTGGGCTACAGAGTGAGTTACAGGAAAAGGCGCAAAGCTACACAGAGAAACCCTGTCTTGAAAAACCAAAAAAAAAAAAAAAACTAAGAAAAAAAAAGAAAATAACAAATTAGAAAAATAAAACCCTAAAAACAATACCAAAATGAATACATATCTGAATATTTCTTGTTTGTTTAATAAGAAAATGCTAAAGACTCAAATTTAAAAATTCATGCCTCAGACACAGAAGTGAGCTCAGAAAGATCCTAGGTACATGTTAATAGAAACAACTCACACATTTATTACTAACAATATGGTAAGACAAAAATTTAGAACACAGTATCATTTCAAATTACTCAAACCTGGAAATGATTTATATGTCCTTGATTAGCTCTATATGTGTATGACTCGAAAGCAGCAATATCATAGAATAATGCTCAGTGGAAATGTTGTATGCACACAACACCAAGGGTAAATCTCCTGGTATAATCAGATACTAAGTTTCCACTTATATAACATTTTTGGAATGCAATATATATAAAGAGAATGGACTAGCAATTGCAAAAGATTAAGGGAGTATGCTAAAGAACAGCATGAGGAGCTTAGTAGTAATGGACATGTCCTGACTCTTTACCATCTTAATTTCCCTGCATGCTTGGTCTTTTTAAAATCCTTGTCAACATACATGTTTAGATATTGTACTATAGTTAGGAGAGGTATTACCATTTGAGGAATCTATGCAAAGTGTATGACGATCTTTCTGGATTATTTATTACAAATATGTGTAGACTTAAACATAGTTTTAAATAGCCAAGTGTCATGGAACAGGCCATTAATTCTGGCACTCAGGAATTAGAGGCAGGTAGATTTCGGTGAGTTTTGAGGCCCTCCTAGTCTTTACAAGTGAGTTCTAAGACAGGATACATAAGACCCTGTCTCAAAAGTAGTTATATATCTGGCTCTTTTATGAAACATGTTATATTAAGGGGTCGAGTATATAGGTACCATTGTAGCAAACCAAGAATACAGTATGGGACCAGAGCTGAGGTGGAATTTGCACAGGTGAAGAAAAAGTTATAATGTTGGCAGATATCAAGTTCTATAATTAACAGGGCTTGCTAATGTAATAAAAGAATCAAAGGGACTCCAAGATTTGGCTTAGTCTTCTTATAGAACTGACTAGAAGGATTTTAAAAAGACCAAGCATGCAGGGAAGTTAAGATACACTAGAGTGGAACTGTCTATTAGTAAAATTGAATTATTAAGTATAAAGCAGAATGTATAATCATGATAACAGTGTGGAGAAAGAGCTGTCAAAATTCCCAGCATATAGATGGCAGTTAACATCAGAAACTAAAAAGTGACTTGAGAGAAGAACACTAACAGAAAAGGAAAAGAAATGGATTTTAACCCAAGACAGAGGAGGAGCACATAAGAGTTGATCCTCCTGAAAGAAGAACCAATTAAATGGCACTGGGAAGCTTTAGAAAAGGCAGCAATTGCCATTAGAATGACCTGGTCAGTTTTGTCAAATCCCTGAATGGCAAAGTCCAATAACCATGGTAATGTAACTAAAGAATATCATATCAAGGAAGTCAATGGTGAAATTGATCAGGGTTATCTCAGATGTATTAATAAAAAGATTCTAGGAAATAGTAAGGAAAGAAACAGATACATTAACTTAACCTTTGATATTATCAGAAAAGTTTGCTAGATTTGTATGGTAATCACTGGAAGGGCAGAGCTTTGTTAGAGGAAGCATAGATCTGAGACACTAAAACATTCACATATATTAACAGGAATAATATATCACAAATTGTTAGTGATAGAGGAAGGAAGAAGGTTAGAATTATAGAGATAATGCCTTGAAAAATAAGGAGGATAGAGTCCAGAAACTATTATGAGAATTTGTTGATTATGTGTTACAAGGCATATCATTTGAAATGATGTTGGTGCAGGTTGAGAGGGAATCTGGTGGTAGGCAGATGGGTCACTTCCTGTTGGCAGCTTTTCTCTCTGAAGTATAACAAAAATCAGTCAGATAGATCTTTGTTCAATCTTGATTCTCCAAGTTCCTTAACTCTCTTAATTGTGTGATATGATCTTTGTTGTTTTAAGGACTTTGTATCCTCTAACTCTTTCCATACTTAACCTACTCCAGGCCACACAAACTCTCAAAACAGTGTTTTTCTGTCTCAGATGTATGATTTTCTGTTCTCTAGAAATGTGATGTTATTTGAAGAGATATGTCTATATCTTGTGTTATGGAAAGATCAACAACATAGTCCACATGTGGACAACTCCAGTTCTTCATCTTTTAAACACTTGACTTAAAAACAGCATCACAAAAGAGAATGAATATGCAGAAGTAGCATAGTCACTTCAGAAAACTCTTGGGTTTCTCCTTGAAAACTGCTGGTGTCTGTGATGAATGGTCCTATCTTCTAATAGCAATTTTTTCCACTTTGTCTAATATAGAATCAAATGTGACAAAGAGGAACTTTGGGAAGTGGTACACTGTGGTACTGAATAGAGAATGATATTGTAACCTCTTCTGGCAGTGCAGGGATAAGTGGACTCTTCACAGTTCCCAAAGTCACCTCAATCAAGTAGCCGAAAGATGTTACATTATGCAGAAAATAGCATCTGTGGAGTGTTCTGCCCTAAATGGGGCATGTATATCACACCTCCTTCACTCAGGTTCAAGGAACATGAAAAAAAGAGGGTATAGAAAGATTCTAAGAGCCAGAGGTGAGAGAGAACTATGAAAAATAGTGGCTTCCAGACATTATATGGTTGTTATACTAATGAACTGAACTCATTGCAACTGTGGTAACTCCCAGTCAATGTCACTAAGAATTCAAACACAGATTGAGGAGAAACACAGGAGCTCCCACCCTTAGCTGGCAAGTTACTGACAGGCAATGGCTGTGAGAAGAGGAAGAATCACATTTTTATAGGATGTAGAGACTGGTAGGCTACCCATCCTCCAGTGGAGGGCCCTATAGTCATTCACATAGAGGAAGCACTAAAAATGCACAAGTGCCTATAAACATTGAGCAGCGTGAAGTTGAGAGAGAGAGATGGAAGATCCATCGGGAGCTGGAGGCTGACAGTGGTAGATAGATGAATTAAATACATTGTGTGCATGTATGAAATTACTATTTTTTAAAAAAAAAACAGTCCTTTCATGATCAACTTTTGTAATCCTTATACTTATTTTTTACTCATCATGAATAACCATCCATAAATAATTGTGTGCATGTGTGCATGTGTGTGTGTGTGTGTGTGTGTGTGTGTGTGTGTGTGTGTGTATGCATGTATGCTTGTGCATACACATGTAGAAGCCCAAGTTCAATGGTAGGTGTCTTTGTTGATTACTCTTCAACTTATGTTTTGAGAAAGGTTCTGTTGTTGAGCCTGGATCTTTCCAAGGTACACTGGCTCATCAGCAAGACCCAGGGATGAACCTGTCTCTACTCCCAAACACTGGAATTACAAGGATGCACTACAAAGACCAGCTTATTTGTGTGGGTGTTGAGGATCCAACAAAGACTTTCATGCTTCTAAGGCAAGCACTTTACTGATAAAGTCACTGTCCAAGCCTCCTACAACATGTTTATTAAATACTAAATTACTTTCTCTATCATCACAATTTCTTGAAAGAAAATACTTTCTTTTGTTTGTTGTTGTTATCCCAGAATACAAAGTAGTGCCTAGCATATAGTCATGATCAATACAAGTTGGTTAAATGGATGAATAGAAGGGATTTCTTTTTCAATAAATAGAGTTAACTATCTCTACTTCTCTATGAACTCATTTAAGAATTGAGCAAATAATTGCATGTTTAAAAGTAACTACCACCACTTTAAGCACACATAGGTATCCAAAATAATAGTAGTTCATTTATACCTGAAAATAGAAGTATTACTGTGGAAAATTCCTTTACACTGTGTGAATATTTGCCACTATGATTGGTTTAATAAACAAGTTGGCTGGCCAATAGCTGAACAGGATAAAATTAGGCAGGAAAGCCAAACCGAAAATGATGGGATGAGAAAAGGCAGAGTCAGGACTCACCAGCCAGACACAGAGGGAGCAGGAGATGAACATGCCATGCTAATAAAGGTACTACCACATGGCAGAGTATGAATAAGGAATATGAATTAAACTTAAATTCATAAATAAGAGCTAGTTATTAATAAGCCTGAGCTATTGGCTTAACATTTACAATTAATGTAAGCCTCTGTGTAATAATTTGGATGTGGATCCTGGGATGAAAAAATTCCACCTACAAAGTATCTTGAGGAGGATCTCACTGATAATATATCAATAAGACAATAAAGATATTTTTCAATTCTAGGCATGATTTGGACTCATGAACTGAATTACCTTTGTTAGCCCACTACATAGTATCTGGTTCCATATTAAAAGCATAAGATAGAAACCTTGTCATTTAATGCACACAAAAGCTATTAGAACACCAGAGTCATACTCATAGACATAAAGTTGAATCTCTTTTAATGGGTCACTATGTATGATGCTGAAGGAGCCATATCCATCAAAGGATCTTGTCAAAGTGTATGAAGATTTCCCAATATTACAGTCATTTTTAGACATTCTACTGATTCTGATGGCCAAAGTCATGACTGGTAATATGTGATTTATTATTGTATTAGTTAATATAGGTCGGCACTTTACTTCCACACACTTCTTTCCTTAGAAGATCTGCTATTGGATCAAGAGAAGATAAACCGTGCCTTACTATATAATACAAAGTAGAAAGAAGAAAACTTACATTATTCAGTAAGTCCACTGATGGTTGTTCCTGGAAAAAAAGAAAAAAGTCCAGCCAGATGCCCATATATTATCCCAAGAAGTCCTTAATGTGTTTTATGAATAAAATTTAAGGTTCTAACCACTTAGTGACCTTATTTTGAAGAAAAAACTGGAAGTAACTTCATAATTTTGAATTTATGTGTTGTGTGACAAAATAGTAGATTTTAAACAGACTGCTTACATTTGTGTAATGAATGGGGAAGTACCAAAGGGGACTGGATTATAATTGAATGGAAGAGAATAGAAAGAGACGAGAAAAGGGATGCCATTCGAAGTGCTAATTGCCTTCATACACCATAAGCTGGCTTTTTTTTTAAAAATGTACAGCTTCTTCAGTTCAGATGGGCACAAGGAATATCAGGACCCAGGAATCACTCCATTCAGTCCTTCAAGAGTGAAGCTTAAGGACTCATATTTTAATTGATCTACAGTTTGTGTTTGCATTGCTCAGTCATGATCAAAAAACATTGGGTTAATTTTCCTGGGTTACTTTTCTTCTCTGATATTGATTCTCTAGTATACTATCAGTTATTGATTTATCACATATACCTTGGTAAGATTCTGTTGGAGATAAAGCACTGTTTATGCATCAGTCTTCAACCCAGAAATCTCCCTTACTATGTGTGCTTAATTATTGCAAAGCCCAAGATATACCTTGTATATCTTGAAAACAGAGAAGCCCCAAATAAATGTTCCCATACAGAAGGGATGTTTGGTAAATAGATGAACCAGTGAACTGCTCAAGGGTGGCTCCAGAAAGCAGAAGGTACCAGACAAATCAAGTGATCCTCTCAATGTTCAATGACTCCAGATTGTACAGACAAGTATTTTATCCAATCTCATGTTTTCTTCACATGTACAAAATCAAAATGCTTGGCATTAGAATAGATATGAACGGGACTGGGGAGGTGGCTCTTATAGTTTAGATCATCAGCATCCATCAAAAAGCCAATTATGCTACACACCTGTCTGTAACTAGCACAGGGATGGCAAAGACAGGAGGATTTTGGGGGCTTCCTGACACCCACACTAGCTCCAGGTTCACTGAAAGACCTGATAGAACAGGCAACCCATAGTTCTCCTCTGAACAGCCAAGTGCATACACAAACACACATGCATGCACAATACAAACTCACACACACATGCACACATGCACATACACACATACCACCACTACCACCATCACCTCCACCACCAAAAAAAAAAAATAGGAACAAAAGGTAAGGTTGGATGTTGCTTTGCAAGGAAAAGTATAGGATTCATACATAAGTTTGAATTTCAGATAATGAATAATTTTAGTTTAAATATGCCTTCATGTGATGTATGGGACAATCTTTGTACTAAACATTTCTATTTTCTAAACCTGACAAACTCATCTAACTGGATAATCAAAATAATGAAGGAAAAAGTACTTCTAATTTGTCCATGCAGTAATCTCACCAGCAGGGAAATAATAGCATGGTTTAGCAAAGAAAATTAAACCAAGAATAGATAAAGGCCTTCAATAGTGAATGCTTGACTTCAGTTTCTTCACCTGAGAAACAAAAGAATTAAACTAGATCATTCCTTACAACTTTCTTTACAGGCTGGCATTTTATGTCCTTTTGTAAAAGGGTCCATCTGTACTTCCTAGACATGTTTAAGATGTTTGTGTCTTATTCTAGATCTCTTGGTGCGGATGTTGTCTATACTTGTAATTTGTCAATATCTCTCACAGTAATTGGTAGACAACAACTATGCATAATACCTATCCCACTTCAAACAATAATGTAGATAGGGACTTTTCTTCATCAAGTTTTCAGGCTACATGTGACCTGAGAGAAGACCATACAAAAGCGTTTGAACCTTTTTCCTTTATTAGCATAACTATTGCAGTATCTTCCTTTTTCAAATAAAAACATCCTAGCCTTGTGACAGATTATTAAACTGTGCTCCTTTTATCTCTCTTTTGTTCCAAAACAGGTGTTAGCTGAGTCTTATTATTATTATCTTGGAGTGAAAATTGCATATCAGTCCCCATCCTATTAGGAAACTAAGTTAATGAGGAGAGAAAGGTGTCACATTGCCTGGATTCATTTTCACTCCATCCTTAGAGAGAAGGATGCTAGATCTTTGGTCCACAGTCATTGGAATTTCTCTCACTAAAACAATTCCATTATCTAAGAAGCCGTAAGATCTGCAATTCCAGTCTGTACTAATTGATTTTTCCTCCATACATCTGATGACAATGGGAGAGGTTTTATTCAACTAACGTCGATTTCATTGTCAAGTCCTCACTGTAGGCCGAACTCCATGCTGTCAGCCAGTTCCTTCATTCCACGTGAGGAGCTCTGTTCTCTAACTCTTTCCTATTAATTAATCACTATCTTTATACACGTAATAAATAGCATGACTGCCAGCTAAAAGACAAGCATGTTAGTGCTAAAATACAGGGGTTTTTCCCACTGAAAACCACTTCAGACAGCATAAATATCAGCCTCAGTGTGATGTTTTGCCATATAAATAACAGAAATTGTCTTAACTGGTTATTTTCAAGCACTGGTTTAAAAGAAGCCAGGGAAACTGAAACCTTTTGACAAGATTTTAAGGCGAGATTCTGTACAAAATGTCATAATTATAAGCACCTGTTAATTACCATCTTATCTACATTTGTCATGAATTATAATTGTTCAGCTCAATTGAAGGGATTTTTTTATATCTAAGAGGAGGCAATTTTTAATGATCATCTCAAGTTTGACAAGATGTAAGCTGCATTCATTTTATTACATTTTTATGTAAATTATTTTTATTAGTTCTTTGAAGATTTTATACATTTTTAATCACAGTCATCCCATGCCCTCATATCTCCCAGATCCATTGCCCCTTCCCTACCCATCTAACTTTGTGTCTACTTTTTAAAAATGTTTAACCCATCAAATTCAGTTGGTGCTGCCCATATACTCTTGGATGCATGGCCTTCCAGTGGAGTGTGGAAGGGGATGTTATTGGCCTTGGAATATTTTTCATAGAGACAAATGCAGAGAAGATGTTGCTAGGATACAAGAGGTAATTATATTGTGGGAAGCTGTGGTAAGGATATTTGTTGTTCCCTTTTTGTAGTCCTTCATTTTCTTTAACTGAGCTCTACCCAGCCTATGCTCCATGGCCTTTCTTCACCACCTCCTCCTTTCTTGCTAGTTTCTCTAGAAGATCAGCACTGCTGTTGTTAAAATGATAAGTTCATTAGCTACATTTTTAATAAAATGAATTATTTACCCTAGCCTGTAACTAGACAGACAAGATCAGGCTTCACCAATAAATTTCTTTTCTTAATTTCATTAAAAAAAATTCCTTTGTAAAGAAAGTCCTTTACTTCAAATATCTGTATTGCTCCCACGGCCCAGATGACCTTCTTAAACCCCAGCATATCAACCTAGCAGCAGTTTCCTCTTATTCAAGATATTTGGTACTCCCAATGCCTACTTTTTTGTACATTTATTTTTCTAGGTCTGGGTTACCTCATTCATCATGATCTTTGCTATGTCCATCCATTTCCATCTTTCTTTGCAGCTAAATAATACTCCATAGTATGCGTATACCCCATTTCACTATCTGTTTGTCAATTGAAAGACATTGAGGTTGAATAGTAATGAGCATGACTAAGTTAGTGACTGTGGAGTAGGGTGCAGATTCCTTTGGGAAGATGGCAAGGGGTGGTATAGCTAGGTCATAGATTCATTTTTAGTTTTTTGTGGGTGAGGGTTCCACACTGATTTCCAGTTTGTAGTTTAACCCACCCACTTCCAGCATTTGTTTTTGTGTTCTTTGCTTATTACATCTAGATCTTCTACTTTTCTTTGAGCCCTGCTATTCTAGCTCCTGCTTGATTAATTTTACTTGTAAGGCTTTCCTTGGAGTTTTCTAGTTGTTTTAATGTAGGCTCTGTTCCATCTTCATTTCAGCTTGAGTTCTCTTTGGAGTTACTATCTCTTCAGGAAATTCTGTTCTCAAGCCTAGATTGTCTTCATCATTTCCATCAGTCTTAGGGCATCATTCAAGCATGTATTCTTTTTAATCGCTTTGAGATGTTTCCTGTGTCTTCTGTAAACTCCTAGAATGTTTGTATAAAGTTTTGTCCTGGGCTTACCCAAATACTTCTCGTTGGAGAATATTTCTATATAACTGATAGTTTTGGGGAGGAGAATGAAAGTGAGGAGATACTCCTTGGTCTTCCCATACTGTTTGCATTCTTGTGATAAGATATTGGCATGGGGACTTCTTTTGTTAATTCTATATCTAATATGAATAGAGCAGGTTGGAGCAGAGCACAAGATATGAGAAATATTAGGAGGTGTGTCCTTGTTGGAGGAGGTGTGTCACTGGAAGTAGGCTTTAAGATCTTAAGGGCCCATGTAATTCCCACTTCTCTCTCTGTCTGTCTCTCTGTCTGTCTCTCTGTCTCTGTCTCTCTCCTTCTCCCTCTCCCTCCTCCCTTTCCACTACTCATTCTCTGTCTCATGCTTCAGAATAAGATTTAAGCTCTCACCTACTGCCCCTGCATCATCATTCTTGACTGCCTGATGACATGCCTCGGTTATGGACTCTGAAACTGTAAGTCCCAATAAACCTTTCCTTTTCTAAGTTGCCTTGGTCATAGTGCCACATTGTAGCAATGGAAAAAAACTAAGAAAATGTCCATCAACTGATTAACAGATAACAAAAATTTTAAGGAAATGGATAGATAAGAATCCATTCATTCTAAGTGAGCCACTCCAGACCCAGAAAAACAAATACTGCTTGCTCTCTTCTCAAATGTAGATGCTAGGTTTGAGTATTTGTGTGTTTCATTTGAAGTGCCCATAGAAGATGGGAAGCTATCATAGGGGAAATATAATAAAGGCGTTATGAATGGTGAAATGGGGGGGTGGTGTCTCAGGAGGGGTAACTAACACTGAAGTTATTTGAAAATGCTATATGGAAGCCTGCTACTATAGAAGCTTCTGAAATTGTATACCTAAACATATGTAAAAGAAGTCTAAAAGGATTTATCCAATAACCAAGGCCAGTGCCTCTTCCCAACAACATAGGCTATAAAATCATAATCCCAGTGCCACATATGGGTGACCTTTTTATTGAGTTCTTGGTCAGTGGGGTCTGATAGATGTCCCACACCTAAAAACTAACAAGCTATTGTCATTGCTATTGGTTACCCTCCAGAGCTTCATAGGAAGATGTTGCTGATAGAGACAACACATACTTGAGGAAATCATACTAGTACAAATCTGGAAGTTTCATTCCAATTGGTTAGCTTTCATAGTGCTGGAAATTTCTATGCATGCTGCCAGGGTAAAAAGTGATCAACAATCTTACATAGCTGCTTACCCTATTGACTACAATAATGACCAACTAGGAAGAAAGGATCACTGGGAAGATCATGGCGTGTATGTTATGGGAGTAATCAACCACATTTTTATTGCATTTAGAGCCCACTTCACAATACACATGACTAGTATGGTTAACTGGATCAAAAATTCATGGCTAGCTACATCATAGGCCCTGTGAGGGGGATTAGTCTACTATTGGCCTATGAAATGGGCATACTAAATGTCCCCTAATTTTTAAACTCTATATCATAGATTACTGAATCTCTCATCTCAACCCTCATCAGAGACATTTCGTTATATAGTAGATGGTGATTATTACAGAGATCCAAAATTGGTCAACATTCAAAGAATAGAAGACTATAGAGTACTCAGCTTTAAATGGTTCAGGGATCATCACTGAAAAGAGGGATGGAAATATTGTAATGTCCAGGGTAATGTATTTCTGCACACATGAACCTACAGAAGCTGGGACTGCTTATATAAAACCTGCAAAAGATCAAGCCAGCTAAAATCCCAGCATGGGGGGGAGAGGCTCATTGCAAGTGATGGCTATTGTCAGAGGGAGAAGCAGTTTTCTCCAGTGATATGGCCCTGAGAAGTTACCCATGCTTCGGTACATGGTCTTTTACCCATTCACATACTGACAGCCCTAAGAAGACTCAATGACTTTTTTGAGGAGCACAGTAAAATAAAAAGGAAATTTGGTGGAAAGACAGGGAAGGTAATGGAAGGGGGTGGAATGGATTGGTATTTTGTAAGTATGTATGAAATTCTCAAACAATAAAAAAGGGAAAATTCTCCCCAGAAAGAAAAGCCCAGGACCAGATAGATTCACTGCTGAATTATATGAAATGTTTAGGAAGATCTAATACTTCCAAATTCTTTCAACAACATAGATTGGGAAGGAATACTAACAAATTCATTCCACAAAGCCAGTCTTATTCTGATATTAAAATCAAAGAATGATATAACAAAAAGAGGAAGCTACAAACCAATTTCCCTGATGGATAGATGCAAAAACTCTCAACAAAATACTTGCAAATCAAACTCAAGATCAGTTTAACATGTTTATACATCATGATGAAGTGGTCTCTATAAAGAAGATGCAAAATTGTTTCACTATAAGTAAAACAATTAATGGGATACATCATAGAAATAAACTTAAAGATAGATATCACATAATCATTTCCACAGATGTAGAAAAGGCATATGACAGAGTTCAAAACACCTTTATGATATAATTCCTTGAGAAACTAAGAAAATATGGGCCATATTGATTTCAAAAGAACACACACAAACACACACACACACATACACACACACACACACACACACACATATATATATATATATATATATATACACATATATATATATTATATATATATATATATCCAACATTATACTATGCATAGAAAGACTGATAGCATTTCCTATAAAACTGGAAACAAAGCATTGACATCAATTTTCCCCTGACCTACTCACTATAATACTAAATCTTAGATATAGCAATAATACCAGAAAAAGACTTAAAGAAGTCAACTATCCCTATTAGCACATGACATGACTCCATACTAAAAAGACCCTATAGAATCGCCCATAAAACTTTTCAAACTAATAAACATTTATATACAAAATCAATATATAAAATCAATAACCTTAATACATACTAGCTTGCAGGGAAAAATTTAGGAACAACACCCCATTCATAAGAACTCAAAAGAAATACATAGGGAAAAAAACCTACCAATGAATGACAGAATTCTACAATGAACACTAGAAGACAATGAAAAGGAAAATAAAGAAACAAAATAGTAGAAAGACCTTAATATTTCTAAATTGCCAGAACAAATACCATGAAAATTAGCATATTACCAAAAACAATGCAATTCCCATTAAAATGATAATGTCCTACTTCACAGAACTACAAAACTAGCCAAGAATACATATGAAATCACAAAACAACCCTAATGAGGAGGAACATAGCTGGAAATTTCCAAATACCTGACTTCAAACTACAAAGATACTGGCACAAAAACTGATAGGCAGACCAATAGCATAGAGGACCTACAAATAAACTGACCAAGATACAACCACCTAATGCTTGATAAACCAGTCATAGTAGAAAGGAGACAGCCTATTCAACAAAGGATTCTCCAAAGGTGGATATACAGCTGCAGAATGAAAATAGATACATTTTATCCCCCCTGTAGAAAACTCAAAGTTGATTGAAGAAATAAAAACTTATTTTAAAACCTGAAATGCTGAAACAGCTAGAAGAAAACAGAGATGGATCTCGATTTATGGTAGAATTTTCTGAAGCAAACATCAGTAGCATAAGAATGGGTCCCAAGAATGATGAAATGAGTGTATATAAAATTAAAATTAAATTTTTCTGCACAGCAAAATAAACTATCCACATAGCAAAGGTGCTACCAAATGGGAGAAAATCTTTATCAACTATGCTTCAGACAGGAGGATAATATATTCAGTTTACAAATAATTGAAAAAAAGTTAAACACTCAAATCCCTAAAGTGTCAATCAAAAAATAGCCTAATGAAACATACAGATAGTGCTCAAAAGAAGAAACATAAATGTTCAATAACTATTTTTTTAAATATTCAACAGCCCTAATCATAAGGGAAATGCAAAATCAGTGTAGAGGTTTTGGACAAATTTAAAAATAGAAGTACCATATTACCTAGCTATTTTATTCCTGAATACCTACCTAACGTACTCTATATCTAGCCCATCCAGATATATTGCTGGTCTATTAATAATTGTGAACAAATAGAAACAACATAGATGTCCATCAACAAACAAATTAATAATGTAAATTTGGTACATAAACATAATAGAGTCTCAGTATACTGAAAAGTAAAATATAAAATTGAAGGAGAAAGAGGGTAGATTTGGAAAGTATATTATTAAGCAAAGTGTCCCAAACTCAGAGATATGAAAAACTCATGTATTCTCTCTTATGTGGTCCTAAACTGTAAAGTATGCCTATGTATGCATGTATGTAAACAAGGCAAAAAGAGGATAAAAAATGAGTGCCAAGGATCAATGGGGGATAGTGTTTAGTGGAGAATGGGACAGATATGGCATGGCAGAGGAAAAGAGATGTTACAAGAGAGAATAGACACAGTGTAGGTGGTTAATGGGGGAGGAGAATCTATCAAACACATTATTCAAAATATATTCCTGATGTCTCATATCTTGTATGCTAATTAAACAAATGAAAGATATTTAAAAACAACAACAACACAAAATTCGGTGTTAGACTAGACCAGCATTAGAGCAGTGTCTATGTTGCCAGTTAAAGTAAGTCAGTATTTCTGTCTCCATTTCTACTTCTGTAATGTGAAGCTGTTATATAATACTGGGAGTAACTGTTGTGATTATTGTAAAGATGGAAAAAAAAGTTTCATAATTTGGCTGAAAAGAATATATATTGCTGCAACCCACAAGACTTGGGTTTTAGAACCATGACTAGTGGCAGTGATTGATGAACAAAGGACAGGTACATGTATAGAAAAGCTGGGGTCAGGTAGGAGTGTGTACTGTGATGGAGAGTACTTGCTACTTTTGTCAACCTAGAGCCTCAGGGAGGCAGGTAAGCTACACTAGGTAGGAAGTCTACATAGGTGACGATTCTCTGCCTATAAATATGCTAAAAGGAAGAAGCTGCAGTTACTAGTTTTTTTACACACCGATAAACATTCATACTTGGAACAGAAGAATGTGTTATTCACAACTCCCGCAAAAGCCCCCTGCTTTCTCAAAGGCTACACCAACACACAAAACTCCAAGTAAGCCCTCTGCCCATAGACCATCAACACTCCCTAAGAGCCCACCAAGCCTACCCCTAACAGACCCCACTTTTCTTCTCAATATATCTCAGGTACAACTTTATCCAAACCCTCCAGCTTTGTCAGAGCCCATGCCAGTACTCAGCAGCCCAGAGGTCATACAGGCCACCAGAAACCCAGCAGATACACATTGCTAGACCAGGGGACTCTCAGGTCACCAGAACCACATGCTACTACTCCATCCAGAAGATGAAAGATAAAACAGAAACCAGGGAGAAAACATTCATCCAACAAAGCCAACTTAAAAATCTGTACCTAGATCTATAATCACACTAAACCCAGATGCCTATCCATCAGTGTAAGAACACAATCAACAACAGCCAGGGCAATATGTCACCAGTAGAACATGGCTATTCTGCTACAGAAAGCCTTGAATATTCCAACACAGCTGAAATACAAGAAAATGACCTTAAAACCAACTTTATGAAGATGATAGAGTTCCTAAAAGAGGAAATGAAAAAAATCCCTTAAAGAAATTGAGGCAAAGACAAAGAAAAATGGAGAAAATGAATAAATCCCTTTACAAATGCCAAGGAAAAAACCAAGAGTTGAAGGAAATAAATAAAACTGTTCAACACCATGAAACGAAATAGAAGCAATAAAGAAAACACAAACTGGATATGGAAAATATAGGTAAGCAACCAGGAACCAAAGATGGAAGAATCACCAAAAGAATACAACAGATGGAAGAGAGAATATCAGGCTTTGAAAATATGATAGATGAAATAGATACACTGGTGAAAGAAAATGTTAAATTAAAAAAAAAATTCCTGACACAAAACATCCAGGAAATCTGGGACACTAGGAAAAGACCAAACCTAAGAATAATAGGAATATAAGAAGGAGAATAATCCCATCTCAAAGGCCTAGAAAAAAACTTTAAAAATCATGTAAAGAAGGGCATGCCTATAAAATTACAAGAAACTTACAGAATACCAAATAGATTAGACCAGAAAAGAAATCCCCTCATCACATAATAATCAAAACACTAAACATACAGAACAAAGAAAGAATAATAAAAGCTGCAAGGGAAATATCTAAGTAACATATTAAGGCAGACCTAGGAGACCACAAATGCTGGCAAGACTACCATACCCATCAAAGCTTTCAATCATCATAGATAGAGAAAACAAGATATTGCATGATAAAGTCAAATTGATACAGTATCTATCTACAAATCCAGCCCTACAGAAGGTGCTAGAAGAAAAACTCCAACTCACCCATGAAAACGCAGGAAATAAATAATCTCACACCAGCAAAACTAAAAGAAGGGAAGCACACACACACACACACACACACACACACACACACACACACACACCCCACCACCACCACCAACAACAACAACAACAACAATAACAGCAAAATAACAGGAATTAGGAATCATAGGCCATTGAAAAATATCAATATCAATGGGTTTAATTCCCCAGTAAAAAGACACAGACTAAGAGAATTCATGCAAAAACAGTCTCCAACCTCCTGCTACATACAGGAAACACACCTCAACATCAAAGATAGGCATTACCTCAGAGTAAAGGGTTGGAAAAAGATTTTCCAAACAAACAGAACTAAGAAACAAGTTGGTGTAGCTATTATAATATCTAACAAAACAGACCTCAAACTAAAATTAATCAAAAGAGACAGGGTAAGATATTTCATACTCATCAAAGTAAAGATCAACCAAGATGATTTTTCAATTTTAATATCTCTGCCCCAAATGCAAAGGCACTACCTTTGTAAAGGAAACACTGCTAAAGCTTAAGTCACAATTCGACCCTCACACATAATGGGAGGCTGCAATGCCCCACTCTCACCAATGGACAGGACTTCCAGACAAAAACTAAACAGAGAAATACCCGATAACAGACATTATGAACCAAGCGGATCTAACAGATATCTACAAAACATTTCATGCCAACACTAAGAATATACCATCTTCTCAGCACCCCTCAGAACATTTTCAACAATTGAATGCATACTTGGTCACAATATAAGTCTTAATACAGATACAATGAAATTTAAGTAACCCCCTGTATCCTATCAGACCTCCACAGATTAAAACTGGATTTCAACAACAGAAAGCTTAAAAAC